>NC_044321.2:115662539-115976004 GCF_007474595.2 Lynx canadensis | reverse complement strand
TGGATATAGGACATTTCTCTCATTGAGGAGAGACTTCAGAAAACCAGGCCCCCAACTGGACCAGGTCTTACCTTGGCCACCTGCCCACCAGAGTCGCTGAACAGAGCTTGCCCTCATTTCTCTCCAATGGCCAGAAGGGACAGACATTTTATTTTTATGAATGCTTCCATCTATATCTATGCCTTACATATTTACATATATATAATATGACTTACATTATATTATACGAACCTCCTGATTTTTCTTTAGATGAGAAAGCTTTATTTCCTGTGTATTAGAGGACCAGTCTCATAGGAAAAGAGCAAAAGAGTTGCGAGTTGTCTATGGTCATGGTACTTTCTACTGCTTATACGGAAGAGTCCTTGCCTATCAGGAAGAAAGGGACCCATCGTGTTGTGGCACTGACTTACAAGCAACTATGCCGCTTTAGTGGAGGCGGGTGTAAAGGATTGTGAGAGCATATATTTCATCAGTGTCTCAAAGTGATATCTGTTCACTGCAGCACTATTCGCAATAGCCAAGATACAGAAGCAACCTAAGTGTCCGTCGACGCATGAAGGAATAAAGGAGGTGGAATATGAATCTGCCCCGAGGAAGAAGGAAACCCTGCCCTCTGCGACCACATGGATGGCCCTTAAGGGCATTATGCCAAGAAAGATGAGCCACGCAGAGAAAGACAAATACTGATATCATTTATATGTGGAATCTAAACCATCTAAAAACAAACTCAGAGAAACTAAGAGTAAAATGATAGTTACCAGGGGTTGGGGAGTGGGGGAGTTCGGGAGATGTTGCTTACGGTGCAAACTTATAACCGGTAGGTAAATAAGTTCTGGAGATCTAATGCATAGCCTGGTGATTCGATTCAATAATACTATATTATAAACCCCAAAGCTGTTAGGAGACTAGGTCTTCATTGCCTTCACCGCAAAAACAAAATTGTGTGATGAGGTAGAGATGTGAGCCAACACTATGGTGTAATCATATTACAATATATAAATGTATCCAACCAGCACACTGTATGCCTTAAACCTACACAGTACTGTATGCCAATTATATCTTAATAAAAGAGGTTTTTCGTTTACTTTTCACAATACCTTTCACATATTTGTGCCTATATGGTTCATATGCTTCTGATTTATGGTTTGGAATTGGATCAGCTGGGCTTTTGTTCTGAAAATACTTGCGGAAAGGAGATTAATCAGGAAACTTATTCTGGGCTAGGAACTACATACTTACACTGGGCTAAAAGGATGGGAAGCGAGAGGAAGGGACTTGAGGGCTTAAGCAAGGGGGTGACGCCAGTCATTGAAATTTGGAAACCTGGGGAAGGAATAGAGCCGTTTCTAACTCCGATGTAAATTCCCCTGCCCTGTTTTTATATCCCTTAGGTCATTTCACTGAAAATCCAGTAGGGAGTGGAAGGTATTAAGTTATCATCCCAAATCCTCGTAGAATTTTCATTTTAGAAAGATGTTTAATTTCCATGACATTTAGGTGGGCAGAAACTGCTACAACCCCATAGGTTCGGTTTCTGAGGACAATTTCCACTGGATATTTTCTAGTCTAGAACGTTAGTATATTGTTATTTTTTAAAATTATGAAAGTGTTAAATGCTTGTAGAAATTTTAGAAAATGCTAACAGGTATATAAAGGTATTTTAAAAATCATCTATAACCTTCTGCTCCAAAACAACGTCATTAACCTCTTGGTAAATTTGATTCATGCCACAAATATTCAATGGAACCTCTGCCTTGTTCCAGGGACTGATTGGGCAACAGAGGTATATATCAAGGAATAAAACAGGCAGAGCCCATGCGTTCATGAAGCTTACATTTTAGAAGGAGGGAAAATCACTAAAGTATTAAATAAAATAAATCAATCCATAAAATAATGTCAAATACTAAATACTGTACAGAAAAATGTAGCCAAGTAAGGCTGACAGAGTGATGGAGATACAATTATAAACAAACAGGTAGGAAGTCTAAGACCATGGTATTTGGGATTGGAGCTAGATGAAAAAAGGATCCAGTTATGTGAAGGTTAAGAGGGAAAAGCATTTCAGGTAAGTGGAGATAGATTGCAAAAGGCAGCCATTTGATGTATTCAAGGAACTAGCAAAAGTTGCTTTTTTCTGACTAATTTCTGTCAATATGGCTGCAGCATTGACAGAAAGAAGGAGGGTAAATCAAGCTGAAGTTGGAGAAACAGGCCAACATAAAACACAAAAAACAAAAACAAAAAAGAGAGGGTCTTCATCGTGTAAGAGTGATAGGAAGACATCACAGTGTGTTAATCAGGGGAGAAAAGTGACTTGATTTATATTTAAGGCAATTGCCTTGACCGACCTACGAGGTGCCATCATGCTGGAATTTTCCTCTGTTGGCTCTCTTGTTTGCTAAAGTCCCTCTTTTTCTGTTTGTGGGTTTCCTTCCTTATTTTGGTCTTCCAAATTCTCCATAGCTTTATTTTTAAAAGTGCAAAGGAGATTAATTTGTAGGCACTGCTCATCTGAAAATACATTTTCCTTGTACTGTTGATTGATATTTTTTCCTTGATATAGAATTCTAAGTTGAATGTCATTTTCTCTCATTCTGCAGGCATTGCTTCATTATCAAATTAGCTTCCAGTAATGCTGTCAAGAAGTTTGAGGGCACCGTAATTCCAGATTCTTTGTGTGTAACCTATTGTTCTAACCTGTCTGTAAACTTTTAGACTTCTCTCTCTATCCCCAGAGTTCTGAAAAGTCATGATACGCCTCAGTATGGTGCCTTTAGCCTGCAGTGTGCTGGGGAAAAGACGGGACTTTACAAATTATAACCTCTTGTTCTGCAATTCTACAGATTGTGCTTGTGGTTTAAATACATGTCTGCTCTGTTCTTTCTTTTTCCCTCCTTCCCCTTCCTTCCCTTCCTCCCTCCCCATCTCCCTCTCCCTCTCCCTCTCTCTTATTCTCTCTCTATATAACTCATTACAATTCGGATATCTTAAATTGATTCTCTAATTTGTTTATCTTTTTTTTTCTACTGTGTTTCTGATTTTTGTTTTAAATTCCACTTTTTGCATGATATGCTGGTGTCTATTGCCCGGTTTCTACTGAGATTTTTAAAAATGTGGATATATATTTTTATTTTCGAAGACCATTTCCTTGTTTGGGGGATGTTTCTTTTTCAATATCCTCTTTTCCTATTTTATGGATTTAATATATACTTTATCTGAGATAGTTAATGATTATTAATAAGATTCTTAATAATATGTTTTGCTCCTTAAATTATTTGTTTCTTAGTATTTTTCGTATGCTTGTGTGTAAAGGTCTCTATCTTTCCTTTGGAGAATTTTCTCAAATGTCTGTTGTCCCTTGGATGTTTGCATGTTTCAGAGTGAGACAGTAAAAGTACATTTGGAAATTCTGAGCAAGTGCATTGCACCGCTCACCTGTGGACTTCAGGTGCCCACATGCCAGTACTTATAAGTCATTTATCCGGAAACGGATATTCTAATCTACCCCCTTGGGATCTGGCCTAGATTCTGAGAATTGTTCTGGTGAAGGGAGATCAGAAATGTATATCTACCGGGGTGCCTGTGTGGCTCAGTCGATTCAGTGCCCGTCTCCTGATTTTGGCTCAGGTCATGACCCCAGGGTTGTGGGATCGAGCCCTGCGTCGGGCTCCGTGCTGGGGGTGGAACCTGCTTAAGATTCTCTCTCTCTCCCTCTGCTCCTCTCGCCTGCTTATGCTTTCTCTCTCTTTTAAAAATTTAAAAAGAAAAAATGAATTAAAAAGAAGAAATCTATATATACCTGTTTTCGTATGTTCTTTAATGATTTGGTGCTTTAAAGGTAGCTCCTTAATCCATTTAGAATGCACAATAGTATATTACAGCATAATATACATAATGTAAAATAGCATAATGTAACGTAATGTAACATAATCAGTATATATATATATATATATATATATACATACATATATATAGTCCAGTGGTCTTAGAGCGTCAGTTTGAATCTCAACTCCACCAGTCACTAACTGCATGACCTTTGGCAAGTTACTTATTCTCTCTGTGTCAATTTCCTCTCTGTAAAAATGAGGATGAATAGAATCCAACAGTCACTGGCATACTTGAAGCACTATGTAATGATTAGTTATCATTATTAATCACTCTGTATCAGTACCAGAGTGTCGTAGAATTACAACTACAGTGTTTTAAGACCTGTGGAAGAAGAACTAGCCTTTTTTCTGTGGCCTCATCTGATAAAACTAGGACTAATTAAAAGAAGCCTTGGGGAGAGGAATTTGGTCAAAATAAGGAAAAGAAGGCCTTTACGAACTATTCATAAGTTTCCAAAGATGGAATAGACCACTTCAAGACTTGATGAGTTTTCGGTCAGTGGAAATGTCCAAGAGAATGTTTGTGAACCATTTTGTGGTACAGTCAGAAAGCATTCCTAGTAGTAAAAGGCTATTTGCACTGAATGAACATTTAAACCCTTTTAAAAATCTGATATGTTACAATCCCAGCACTACAATCAGAGAACATGAATGGGTCAGCAAGGCAGAAAAAAGTGTCGTGCTGGCCCTAGTTTTTAGTGGCTCTCCAATTTTGACCACGCAAAAATAAAAGACACCCTTTGTTAAACTATAATGGACTATCATAGACAACAGAACTGAAATCACGTGTATAAAAAGTATGAATTCTGGGGGGAAAAAGTTCAAGTGCAAAGAAAATATAAACATTTAGCTACGTTTTGAAATGTCTAGGCAAAACTGCTTCGTGACCAAAGGAGATTAATTCAATTTCCTCCTCCTCGGTGGAATTTATAATTCAATGAAATGAACAATCAATGTCATTATAATTGGTATTAAACATAACGTAATGAGTGGGTGGCCAGTGGTTGTGGGGAAGGTAGAAATCATTTACGCTGTAAGGCGAAACACCTTTCCCGGCTTATATGAGCAAATGTGTTTGTTAATGTTCTGAAATTCAGAATTCCTTCCCAGTCCTTCAGGTTATCCTATGTAAAGACACCTTTATCTCCAATTTTATTTATCTTAAATTTCATTTTCCTTTCAAATAATTACTGAGTTCTGCTAGTAATAACACTCACTGTGACAGTTCTCTGTATTTAAAGATCCTAAGTACCGAGGAGATTGAAAGCAAATGACTGCTGCTGAGTGACTGTGACAAAAGTGACTCACTAGGAGCTCTTAACTACTGAATTCTGAAAGGTGATAGTCAGTCTAACACTTGGGAAAGGGCACAGGGACTAGAAAATCGATGGGGATAAAAGAAAGCACAAACTATATCTACCTGCCTCGCGGAATTACTCTGGCTCTTAAGGTATATCAATCTACTTTTTTATTTTAGAGAGAGAGAGCATGAGCAGGGAAGAAGGACAGAAAGAGAGAGAGAGAGAGGATCTCAAGCAGGCTCCATGCTTAGCGCAGAGCCCGATGCAGAGCTCAATCCCACGACCCTGGGACCGTGACCTGAGCCGAAATCAAGAGTCGGACGCTCAATCAACTGAGCCATCCAGGTGCCCTAGTATAACGATCTTGATCCCAATCATTCTTTCTGCTCTTCCTCCAAGTCTCAGAATCCCTGCATGTCCCTGTCTGCTGGAGGTAACTTAACCACTCAGTAGTAACCTCCCCATGCACAGCACCGGCCCATACGTAACTGAGCTATTTAGTCTAAACGTCAATACTTCAATACTCTGTTCAGCAAGGATATATGGAAAAATACATCTCCTAGTCTTTGAAAATAGGTTCATCAACTTCCACCACTATTGCATTGACCTTGACAGGTGCCTTTCATTGTATTCTAAGTCAGTGCCGTAAAAAGTCATTTGCAAATAGCCCAATCGCATAACATCAAGGGAATGGTAAAGTAAATTATGGTACATCCACATGATGGACCATTATCTAGCTATTAAATGATGTTTACAAAGAGTTTTTAATGACATAGGAAAATGCTAATGATAGAATGCCTGGTGAATAAAAATAGGCTACAGAAATGTTGCAAGAAATATGACTTAAACCATCTAAGAAAATATGATGTATATAAAATAGTATAATTTATAATATTTGGAGCACATGGACCAAATGTTAAATGTATTTATTTAAGTGCACGTGTGTGTGTGAGTGTAGTGCTAGAAATAAACATGAGGCCAACAGTGATTATAGATGAAAGAATTACAAATGATTTGCGTTTTTTGGTTTATATTTTTCTCTTCTTTTCCCCCTTTATCCTACCATACGCAAGCAATGCTTTTATAATCAGTAGAAAATAAGAATTCTTTATTCCAAACAATTGTCATGGCCGGACGGTATTTGCTCTTATAGGAGGTTTTGTTCACGGATTCCCCTTATTCTCAGGATATACTCGGTTAACTGTGTTTGAGCTCTGAAATCAATTCATCACCTAGGTAGTGGAGATCTGCATTTCTGACTGCTTCTTACCTTGAGTGCTAACAGTTTCCCTAGACCCATGGAGAAGCTTGACCTTGCGGACTGTGGTTTAAAAATAGGCGAAGTAGTCAAAGAACTATATGACTACAGACTCTTTGTGCTATCAGTCAGATCCTGTTTGATGAAGTGGATGTTGCAGTAGGCTGAATAATGACCCCCCCCCAAAGATATTTTCCATGTCCTAATCCCTGGAGCCTGTGAGGGTCACTTTATATGGAAAAACAAACGACTTGGTAGATGTGATTAAGTTGAGTATGTTGAGATGGGGTCTTGAATGCAATCACATTCTTGCTCCTGTAAGCAAGAGGTGGAGAGAATTCAAACATGAACAGGAGAACACAAGGTGACCACAGAGGCAGAGTCTGGAGCAATGTGAACCCAAGCCAAGGGATGCCGGCAGCCATAAGAAGCTGGAGGAGGCAGGGAACGAATTCTCTGCTGGAGCCTTGGAGGAAGTAGGGCCTGGCCAACACCTTGACCATGGCCCCGTGAAAATGAGTTCAGACTGTAGATCTCCAACGTGCGAGGGAATGCAGTTCTGTTGTTTTAAGCCACCAGGTTCTTGGTAAGATATTACAGTATCCAGAGGAATCTAATATATGGTTGTTGTGGCATGCATGAAACATGGTCTCTGCCTATGAATATTCAAAGACGAGGGGTAGACTAAGTCCCAAAGAGAAAATTATAATATGTTGTTAAACATGACTGACTCTCCCTGTGGGGTCCTGAGAAGTCATTTGAGAGGACAGATGATCTAGGCGACAGGTCTTAGAGAATTAGTGCATACAAGCGACGGGATTTGCCAACCAATCTTATAGGCTGGGGGAACTAGCCCTTTGAGGAAAATGATTTGTGGTTTCAGTCCCATTTGGGTTGTACGGGGCTTAACTGGTGGCAGTGGTGAGTGGGGCACAATGGAGAGGCTACTGGACTGAATCAGGAGATACACGTTTTGTCATTGCTGTGCCACTGTGTGACATTAGGCAAGTCACTTCTTAGATCTGTGCCTCGATTTCCAGATACAGGTCTCTCCTGCTATCTGAAATTTAGAGTGTTCCTAGGAAGCCTTCCTTAAGCCAAAATGGTAGAAAGCA
Source organism: Lynx canadensis (assembly GCF_007474595.2). Taxonomy (NCBI): domain Eukaryota; kingdom Metazoa; phylum Chordata; class Mammalia; order Carnivora; family Felidae; genus Lynx; species Lynx canadensis. The sequence goes on along the minus strand of NC_044321.2, from coordinate 115,968,443 downwards.
ATGAAGCAATTACCACCAATTTATATGGAAAAATTTATAAGCATTCCCAGACCCAAAAAATAACCTCTCTGGGGCGTTGCGGACACCTTAGGACATACCTTACAAACAGATGCACAAAATAAATCGAGATAAAGCGCAGATGCTCACAGACCCAGTTCAAAGCTCTGGTGGCTTGATGCTGAGAGCTGTGTGTACTGAATGCTCTTTTACTTTTTGCCTTTTTTCATAAAAGTGAAAGTCCTCTTTGGATTTCTTTCAGTTAGTGAAACCGGATTCTAACGTAGGTCTTTCATAAAAGCTAAGTGGCATAACGCAAACCTTCAAAAAGCAGTGGATAGCTGTATCTAAAATGCAAAGTTTGGACTAGATTTCTAAGAGCCTCTCGCCGTTCGAAATTTCCTTAAGCCTATGTTTCCACAACACTAGGGGACCGAAGATTGAGAAGCAGTACGTACGGACTGGTACATTGTAAGTATTTGTAAGACTGAAGTAAGTGTTCATAAAAATTCACATGAGCCACCCAGGTGCCCCCATATGACAAATTTAAAATAAAGTGCATAATATTTTGCTATAAGAGTGGATTTATACACATGTAATCCCATGTAAATATTTGGACATTTATGCAACAGAAATACTCAGAAGACATCCAAACTTTTATCGCATAGTATTTATTGCGTTTACCAAAGTTTCTACGATTAAAATGTTTATGTTAAATTAAAACAGACTCCTGGCCCATATTTAAATAATGGGGCTATAGACATTGAAGTGGAATCCAAGGGTGAAAAGATAAATGAGAGCAAAAAAGGTTAACACTGGGCAAAATATGCTTTTTAGTCTTCACATGATGCCACAGCGATGGAGTGTAGGGTGGAGAGGCTGGAATGGTTTAATCAACCCAGCTTCCTGAAAACAAACAAAAAAAACTTGCTCCGATCCTTTGTTGAAGCCTTAGTTAGAAGGTTAAGACTGTCCCCTAAGGTGGTAGGTGCGATGAGGTAGGATTGACTCAGAGGCTATTATTCAATTTCCCTTTCCTACTAATCTAAGGAGGAGCCAAACTCATAGTCTGTTCTCTTCATGGCGTTATGACCAGTTCTCTTCTGTCAGACCATAGATGACATTGCATCGATGGTGCACATCCATATGAATCCGAAATCATCTGTGGATTGGACTTCCCTGAGGAAGTGCTCCGAGAGGAGCCACGGTGAGTCCGGTGGAGGAAGAATTGGCTGTTGTGCAGTGTGATCTTTCAGGCAGAAACAACAATAAGGACAACAGGCCAGGTGAGGAATAGCTTGTTGTAAGGAGAGAACCACGCAGGCTTTGGCATTGCTGCTAGGTAAACTCTGGGACAGAGCCTGGTGAAAATTGAGTGTAGAGAGTTCACCAAGGGCCAGGTCCCAGAGCCTTTTGTATTTATGGCCAAGAAGCTTGGACTTGAACTGGCAAGCCAATGGAGAACCTTTGAAAGTAATATTGACATTAGAGTCAGGCGGACCGATAGCTGGAGGAATACACATGGAAGGAAACCATTTTGAATTCCATATGTAAATAATGCCAGGCATTTAACAAAGCTTGCTGAGGAATCAGCATAGTTCAGAAGGGAAATTATCAAAATACACATCAAGCCATCATATAAACTCAGGGTTAGAGCAATGGCTCTGACTTAAGGCAGTGAGTTGAGGTTAGATTCAAGGGCCAGGATTTCTTTTGGGTAAGTTATCTGCTAGCAGCTTCTGTACTTCAGAGTTGCCTGGAGACAGATTCTATTTGTCTTAAAGGATCATGTCCTGAATTAAGGTGAAGTTCCCTTAGCAGGACTTTTTAAAGTCTCTTTACTTATCTCCTTGCCTTTGGTCTTTCTTCCCTTTATTCCACTTTACACGCCGTGATCTGATTTATCTATCAAAGCACGACTGTGATCATGCCCTTGTTACAAAACCACCATTGACTCACATCCCCATTTAACCACTGTCTAAAAATACAAATCTAGGTTTTTCTGTCCTCGGCTCTCCGGTTCCAAGCTAAGGTTCTCACATTATCTCCTCTTATTCCTTTGCATATACTAAATACTACATCCAAATTAAACAACTCTTTGCTTCCCTTAACATCCTGTGTGTTTCTGACCATGGTTGTCCCTCGTGTCCTTGTCATCTGTGCCCATCTGCCTTCTGTCATCCCTTAGGGCTTAGCTCAGGTATCGTGCTCTTCTGTGATACTTTTCCTGACCCACGTTGCACAATTCGTGCTGGTTGTCTTTTCTCTTTCCCTGACCCTCTTCACGGTATCTTGTCTACGTCTGTCTTAGAGTTCCTTGAATTTTCTACCTTGTGTTGTGTATCAGTGTCCCTCAGCTGAACTCACTGAGAGGAGAAAGGATCGAATATTACTCATCATCGTAAACTCCATTTTTTACGTGGTTGCCTTTGCCTGGAATCCTTCTCTTTCATCTGAAGAAGGCCTGTACGTCTTTTAAGGCCTCTTGCATTTATTATGCCTCCAGTGTCTTTCTTGACTTCCTTTTCCCCAGCGTAGAAGAAATTTCCACCCACCCTTGGTGCTCCCATAGCATTTTGTTCATTCCATCCTGACCCCTAAGATGTAAGTGTTATTGAGTACTGGAATTCAGTTCATGCAAATGTCACTTTGTATTTTCCTTCAAGTCCAGCTCTGACAGTAAAGAGCAATGTACTAAACCTGAACGCATGGTAGCTTTCCGGGCATGCAACGATAGCACAATTGAGGTCTTTTGTGAAAGTGTAATCAAATCCGTGAGCGAGATGCCAACATGTAGGCGCGTTGAGCCTTGTCCATTTGATGCTGATCCCGCATCGCTTCCTTCTGCCTGGCCATGAAGAAGCCACCAGACCTAGGAGCAAGCGCTGCTTTCATTGACCATCCCACCCTCGTCACTGCTCCTCAGTCTCATAGTTATTCTCCGAAACACAAAGATTCCAGATACCTGTAGAGTGTTTCCGATTCATTTTCACCTGACTGATCAAAACATTGTTCCTTAGGAGTCACTGGTTCCTCAGAATCTCTGCAAGTGTTGTTTATTTGGGGGGGGGGGGACAGTGTTGCAAACTGACTCTATAGCCATTTGAATGAAATTGTGATTAAACTAGTTCTTGTAGAGTATGTAGACTCATTTACCAAGAGGGATTTTGAATGAGTCTGTGATGCAGTGCCGTATCTACATAGGTTAGTGTCAGACGAGGAGGAAAGTCGTCAGCAATTGCCTCAAACTTCAGGCAGCATTAGAGACTCACTTTGCAGGCATGATCTCAGGGCTGGAACCTGGCGGAGGTGAGTGAGACACTCAACTGAGATGCAAAATTTAAGACGGTGCCAGATTGAGTGGTATCCATATTTGAAAGTCGGCATTTTTCTCATGTTCTAAAAATACTTTTGATAGTTCAAATATTGTATTGAAACATTATTACCCTGCTTACCGAGTTTGGTGGCGTCTCCCTCCCTTGATTTTACATTTAAGGTGAGCGCCCCACGCACCTCACATTAGCCCTGGCCTTTCTTGGTTTAGAGTATAGACATACTAAGGCCTACACTGCTTTTGTGTGCTTCGCCCCAGGCCTTCACAACCAGATAACTAACTCACACATCGGGCCGATGGCATCTCTGCATGCTTCCAAGACCAACAAACTCAACGTATGCTTTTACTCATGGGTAGCTCCTGATGGACTATGTCTTCTCATGGGTCTTGGGTACCCTATTAACTCTACTGAGAAACTCAGCCAGTCCAAAACGGTAGACTGCTTTGTTTGTGAAATCCAAAGTGTATTTCGGCAGGTAGTGGGAGCTCGGGGATTGGTACATTTGTGAGAATTTTGCAATTCCTCAGGATAAAGTGGACTGACTGTAAGGGAGTGAAATGGTTTTGACGTTTGGCATAGTAGCCTGTAAGACATTTGTTTTCTTGGTTCCCATGCATCCAATGGTATTAGGTGAGGAGCGTTTTTCATCCCTAAAGACTATGGCACAAGATGGTGAGCCTTTTCAATGACCCTTGCTATACAGCACTATACCTAGCTACTTAGGGATAAAAATTCATGTTAAGCGCATGAATTCAAGGGCATCTGTCCAAATTGGCAGGTGGATTTCCCCAATGTCTTTAAAATCTAATAATAGTTCACACAGTACAGGCTCTCACACAGCTTTCCACTGCAGCTTATTAGTTATCAGTGTTCTCTGATTTTTCTTACAGAGTTTATAACCTAACTCTAAAAATGCTGAAAAATGTCCTAGCAGCCAGTGTTTAATCTTCAAGCACCTTTTTATTTGAATCAGGTAAAGATTGTAGTTTGCTGTTTTGGAAACTTAAACGTAACCAAAGATCCTTGAAAATCATACTTTGCAATGCCTTAATTTCACAGATGGGGAGACTGAGGCCACAAAGGTAATCCTGTTATTACAACCCATTCTTCCTCTCCTTAGAAATATAGTTGAGCCTTGAACAACGTGGGCGTGAACTGTGCAAGTTGACATAGGCAGATATTTTTTGATAAATACAGTATTGTAAATGTATTTTCTCTTCCTTATGATTTCCCTGATAAGATTTTCTTTTCCCTAGCTTACTTTCTTTTTTAAATATGTTTGTCTGTTTGTTTATTTATTTAGACAGAGAGAGAGAGACAGAGAGAGAGAGAGAGAGAGCATGAGTGGAGGAGGGAAAGAGAGAGAGAGGGAGAGAGAGAGAATCCCAACCAGGCCCTGTGCCGTCAGCACAGAGCCCATTGCGGGGTTCTATCTCATGAACTGAGCTCATTACCTGAGCTCAAATCAAGAGTCGGACGCTCAACCGACTGAACCACCCCTGTAGCTTACCTTCTTGTAAGAATACAGCATATAATACATATAGCATACAAAATATGTGTTGATTGACTATGTTATCGGTAGGGTTTCTGGTCAACAGTAGCCTAACAATAGTGGTTAAGTTTTGCAGGAGCCGAAAGTTATACCAGGATTTTTGACTGTGTGTGTGAGGGGTTGGCACCCTTACCCCCCACATTGTTTAAGGGTCAACTGTATGTATGTGCAGCGTGTGGCTTTATTTAATCAAAAGTATATGAATGTAAATATATATATTTGTACATACTCATCTACCTGATTTGGGGGGGCACACTTTATCTCTCCTCTCTACTAAAAATAGTAAGTGCCCTCGTGTGGTATTGGGCTAAGCACTATATACAATGAATGCAATGGATGGGATTTCTCGGAGCTTTTTATCCCCCCTGCACTTTTAAATCATCCTTCTAGTCTTTAGTAATTTATTTTTCATTTTTTCTTCAACATCTAAATATTTCTCCTAACAATTAGGATTATTTCAGTGTTTGAGCAAAATATAGGTATTGACAAGGGAGAAAGAGTTAAATAAAGGGAATAGACATTCTTTTCAGTTAGGCTTTGGGGGACATACGAAGACATTTGAGTTAAAAACATCAGATCTTTTGAAACTTAATTTTACTGCATTTCCATCTCATATACTGGGGAACACCAAGATCTGGGTTTGGAATCAGATCAGACTATCTTTCCAGAATCTGCTATCTTCTAGTCTGAATTTGTTTTGCTTGAGACTTCCTTGTGCAAAAACCCTCATGCCTTTGGAAGGGGCTTGTAGAATGATCCCGCTTTTTTTATGGAGGATTTTCCATTAGTTACCGTAAATGAAAAATAACTCACTTAATAATATTCACTCAGGATTTGAGGCACTGGTTATGAGATAGTAGACACAACTTTTAAGAAATTGCATCCTTATGGAATAAGAAACACTCCCTAGTAGTCAAACTCCCCCCCCGACTCTTGGCTTATAGATAGTATATCAGCTACTACACTAACAAGGAGCTATAACTCAATGCTTCTCATATCAGATACCACGTAAGTGATTTCATGGTCTGACAGTATTGGAGTACAAGTGGGCTACCAGAAACACTTCTCCCAGCAGCCATCTAAACTATGGGCGGTGTCCAAAATGGAATGCAAAATGACAACTCTGTCATGCCTCCTCCAGATTGATGGAAAAATCTCTTAGAGCTCACACTCAATTTCTCCTTTGGACGTATTCTTCAAACACCTATTATATCGACCATCAAAGCCACGGTAAATGAAGGACGTTATTAATGGTGGCTTGTAGAAGCGTAGCCTAAAGGTACACGGAATCATTAATATAATCGTGTGAAATTCTCCTTTGTGGACACTTTAAAAAGGTTTTGCCTCATCAAAACCATGATAGAGAGACGTAAACAAAGGCAGTCAAGTGGTTTTGAGCAGTCCCCTTGTGGACAGACTTGACATGTGGATTAGAGCACCATAGATGCAGGGGGCAGCCTTCTTGTTTTCAGGCGCTGGGTATGCGGAAGCATGTGACGTGAGGCTCTTTCTAGTTCTTTTTTTTTTTCTTTAATATCCTTTCATTTGATTTGGTGAGACTTCCTTGGGCATATTATGAACAACTTACTGCTCGGCTCCCTAGGAACTGAGTTGTCAGGAGGGTAAAAATGTACTTATAAAATCTAAGAAACGACAAGATGAGGAACGAGCACAGGCTTCTGGCTCACTCCTATAAAATGCACCTCTGAGAATTCATGGAGGGGAAATAGGTATTTCCACCATGGTTGATGAACTTTCTTCCCCTCCCATACCCACTCACAGAATTTTGAAAGATGATCTACCCTCTCAAGTATTTTAAGTTGATGGTTTAAATGTATCTATGAGTTTACACAGTTGTGGGAGTTTCACTCTTAATATATCATGAATATTTATAATAAAACTGTTATCATGCTTTTAAATGGAATTCAATGGACTCTAAATACCATTTATTTGGGAGCTCAGTGTGCAGTAAAGGGAACACAATGAATTATGAGGAAAATAAGATTGTTTTTGTTTTTTGTTGTTTTTCTTTTTAAGTTTACTTATTTGTTTTTGAGAGAAGGACAAAGAGTGAGTGGGGAAGAGGCAGAGAGAGAGGGGGAGGGAGAGAGAATCCCAACCAGGCTCCACGCTACCAGCACAGAGCCTGACGTGAGGCTCGATTCCATGAACCGTGAGATCATGACCTGAGCCAAAACCAGGAGTCAGATGCTTAACTGACTGAGCCATGCAGGCACCCCTTGTTTTTGTTTTTGTTTTCAATGTGGAATGCCTCACGAAATGCTGCCGAAACGAGCACAAGGAAGATTGTTTAGTAAATGATGTTAAGAAAATAAGCTCATTATAAGCGGGGGGGAATAGCCTATTTCCTCTCCACCACCATATATAATGTGGGACTCCGGATGAATTAATGACCTAAATGTAATGAAAGGTAATACTATAAAGTGACTAGAAGAATTTATAGATTATCTTTATTATCTAGGTTTGGAGAAGGAATTTGCTATGGACTGAATATTTGTGTCCTCTTAAAATCCCATATGTTGAGGTATAATCCCCAGAGAGATGGTGTTTGGTGGAGGGATCTTTCGGAGGTAGTGAGGTCATGACAATGGAACCCTCAGGAAAGGACATAGTGCCCTTATAAAAGAGACCTTAGGGAGCTCGATTTCTTTCCACCATGTGAAGGTACAAAGAGAAGTCAACAGTCTACAACCCTGATTTCAGACTTCCAGTTTCCAGAACTGTGAGAAACAAATTTCTGTTGTTTATAAGCCACCAGGTCTATTGTACTTTGTTATAATAGCCCAACTTGACTAAAACAGAGTGTGTGTGTGTGTGTTTGAGAGAGAGAGACCATGAGCAGGGGAGAGAGGCAAAGAGGAAGAAAGAAAAGAAAAGAAAAGAAAAGAAAAGAAAAGAAAAGAAAAGAAAAAAAAAAAAAAGAAAAAAAAAAGAAAGAAAGAAAGAAAGAAAGAAAGAAAGAAAGAAAGAAAGAAAGAAAGAAAAAGAAAGAATCTTAAGCAGGATCCATGCCCAGTGCAGAGCCCAATGCAGGGCTCAGTCTCACAACTGTGAGATCATGACCTGATTCAAAATCAAGAGTTGGACGCTTAACCGACTGAGCCACCCAGGTGCCCCAAGACAGTTCTTAAACACAACTCCAAAAGTGCCAAATACAAGGCAAAAGTCTGATGAACTTAAGCAGACTTACTAAAATTAAGGATTTCTCTTTCAAAAAAGATACGATGGGCAATATTAACAGAAATGTGATAGAATGAGAGAAGATGTTTGCAATGTCTAAAACAGAGGGGAGTATATAGATTATTCAAAGAACTCTTCCAAATCAATAAGAATGTAAAACAGTAACCTCAAATGAAAGATTGGCAAAGGATATGAACTGCCATTCTACAGAAGTAGAAACCCAAAAGGCTAACAAGACTATGAAGCCAAAAAATGAAAATCAAAAAAAAAAAAAACAAAAAAACAGTGACATATTTCTGGGGTGCCAGTTAAGCATCCAACTCTTGATCTGGGCTCAGGTCATGATCTCACGGTTCGTGAGTTCGAGCCCTCATCGGGCTGTATATTTTCTGCATGGAGCCTGCTTGGGATTCTCTCTCTCCCTTTCTCTCTGCTCCTCCCCCACTCACATGCTCTCTCTCCCAAAATAAATAAATAAACTTAAAAAAATTGACATATTTTCAATCCATGAGACTGAAGAAACACACAAAGCTTGATTGATCATACCGGATGTTTATGGGAATGTGGGGAGAAGGGAATCCTCATGCCCCACTGGTGATGTCCGCACTGGTGACTCATTTTCTGGAAAGAAACCTGCTGGCATTTCGTCAAAGTACAATAGAGATACACACTCTTTGGGGACCCAGTCATTTTGCTGAGTATCCCAAAGAGAGTTACACAGAGGTGCAGTATATATATATACTATATATATATATATATATATATATATATATATTTAAAAAATATATGTACACAAAAAGACAGTTTACAGGATATATGGATAAAGAGGATACATGTTAAATCCATCACAGTGGTTATCTTTGGGGGCAGGGGAAGGGCACTCAACCTGTCTGCATCTCATTTTGTCATCTGTAATACAGGGCTGAGGATGCCCATCTTGTCGAATTGTGAGGATCGGTGATAATATCTATACGGTAGTTGGCCATCAATGAATGGCATACGATATTATCGCTGTTGCCGCTGTTATTGTTAGCATAGATTATTCTGGGAGACGCAGAAATGTGCCAGCAGTACCCTGGTCTGCTTTGTTACATTTATGATGTGTCTTAAACAGTCACTAAAGCATTAGAAGATAAACTATTTGAACCCAGTCAAAGGGAAGTTCCCTTAATTCAATATGACATGCTTTTATGGTGCATCTGCTATGGCTTAAGCACAATGTTAGGGACTGGAGTGCGGGTTGGGAGGTGAGGAGGGAAGTAACAGGAAATAACCATCGTCTGGGTTTATCTTTGTCTCAGACTAGGGCCAGTGACAGACACACAGGGTAATGAACGCGGTGCAAAATGGACTCTCATTGTAAATATTTATAGTTCTTTCTTTTGCTATTTCTCTGATTTTCTCCAAACGGTTTTGCTATCAGTGGTGGTAAGGCTGCTGTAGGCAACTAATTCCTTCTCTAAACAAAGATTCTATTAGTGCCTGTTCTGTGCTAGTTACTGAGCTGGATTTAGTGGTGAACAACCATACAGCCTACCAGAAACAGATGTGAACTATATTCAAAAGTCACACTTTGGTGATTTGGACGCCGTACTCTGAACTAGCTGAAGAAACTTGCATGTGTCTTGAGTACTGAGAGTTGAATGACACGTGTTCCTTTATGGCATTGCTGAATTTGGGGAGGAATGCTGTCTAGTATTTTGTGTGTGAATTTAGAGAGGAAGTGTCCATTTCTCTGATAATTTATGGCAGCTGGAGTCCTCTCTGCTTGACATTAAAGTTGGGAGTCTTGGCTGGTTTTCTCAGTCTCAGACTCTCTTTGTATTTCATTCCATCTCAATTTCTTTCCTTCATTTTTTCTTGAGAGAGAGAGCGAGAGAGAGAGCATGCAAGCAGAGGAAGAGCAGAGGGAGAGGGAGAGAGAATCTTAAGCACACTCCATGCCTACCGTGGAGCCCGACGTGGGGCTCGATCTCCCAACTGTGTGATCATAAGCTGAGCTGAAATCAAGAGTCTGACGCTCAACTGACTGAGCCACCCAGGCGCCTCTCAATATGTATCTTTTAATCTGTCTTTCCTTATCCTTATATGACTTCCTTCTGCTTAAAGGCATTTTACAAAGTATAAAAAAGCTTCAGAAAAAAGTGTGGTGAATAAAAATAGTGAATATTTACCATTGTAGTTTACAAAACATATACACGCTCATTATCTCATTTGGACCTCACAATTGTCTTTTAGGCCGGTAGCATCATGTTGTAGGGGTCAAGACATGCATCAAAATTTGGACTTGAACTCCAAATCCACTCTTGTGGCTATTTCTACTTTTCCATAGTGACTCTTAAGATGGGGGGCTGCCCACTTTACATTTTTACTTATGAATATTCATGAAGTTATTAAAGTAAACAGATTTAGCAAACTATTGAAAACTCCAGCAACTATTGAAGTTGAAATTCCCTTTTGCCTTTCCATTTCTCCTTTCTCTCTGTCCTATGGTACCTTTACCCCTAGGCTAAACCCGTGACAATATGTATTCTGTCTATCCTCTTCTGCCTTCTTTGGGCCTGACATCTTTGGGCCTGACTCAATTAAGAAGGTCTCCTTTCTCTTTTGTACATTCCGTCTTCTCCCCCGGCTACTTCTTCGTCATCAAGCGCAAACATTTCCTTTCCCAAATAGGAACGACTTTTTGCCCTACATGCACCCTCGTCTCTGTCCTTTATTCTTCCAACAGTCTAAGCTTCTTGAAATGAATGGCTCCAGCTTCTCTAAGTTATCTAGTCCTGTTTTATGAGCTTTTGTCCTTCTTTTCTCTTCAGATCTTTGCAGGCTGGTTTCTTTTCTCACCGGTCTACCAAAACTACTCTCTGTAAGGTTGGCAGCCCGGTAACCTGGTTGGTCCAAGTTTACCTGCCTTAACAGGGTCTGTTGCATCCGGTGATGTGATCATGACTGCTCTTATGACTCGACTCTGTAGATGATACGGTGGGTAGATTGACAGGGTCAGAACATTCCAATTTTTCGCATCTCTGACTTTGGTGCCCTAGTTCCGCAGGAAGTCTTCCAAATGAAATGATTCCAGATGATTCCAGAGCCGAATCAACAAACTAATGAGTCTTGCAGAGGGAAGATTCTAGTTGCCTAATGTTATCGAGCTCTTCAGGTGACATCGATCAAATGATGTTTCCTATTCGAACTTTTGTTTCCTTCATACCCAAACCTGGTCTACCTCGCAGTGTTGTTGTGGGGACTAAAGGACCGAGTGTGTGTGAAAATATTTTGTAACCTCTGATGTATGGCATACACCTGCATTTGGACTCACAGCCTGTGTACCCTAAGGCAGTGGCCAGCAGTGGTTCGAGTAGTTCTCTGGACTTGAATGATGAACTGTGGCAATGACCTGTTGGAAGACTGCACGGTTGCCTGGGGGTCCCCGGAGGAAAAACACATGGAGATGGAAGAGAGAAACAGGTATAGCAAACTTGAGGCACTGCCTTAGCCTTAGTTGTTGGAGGGGAGGAGTGGTTCTAAGGCCAGTTTGGAAGCTGTTACTCAGTATTTCTCTGGTCCGGTTCCCTTTGGGTGGATGTCAGAGTTCTGGGCAGAGAGATTACTGTAGACTTACATGCAAAGGGCTGCTTCACTACTCAGATGTGTGTCCTCTCTAACAGAATATAATACGGCGAACTTGAACATTCTCTCCCGTTCACCACAATTTTGATCACGTAAGGGTTCTAGTATGCCGGTGGCAGAGCCCAGCAGGAGGTGGTGGGAGCGTTTGAGAGGGACCGGTGCCCGGGACGAGGCTGAGGGCTCTAGTGAGAGCCCGCCAGGTCCATCGGGATAGAGTGGCAGGACCTGTCAGAGGCAGCAATGCTCAGCGAACTTGGCAAAAGTTGAGAGCAAATGCTGGTGGTATACGTAGCAGCCTGGACTTGTTCATGAGAAAAATGTGAGATGCCCCTTTGGGAATTCCCAGAAATACTTGAAAGTGTGGGGATCTGAACCGGAGGCTGAGGTCCTTCTGGAGTGGATAGGGTAAGAGGATAAGAAATTTGGGTTGGTATGGTTAACCCACCCAGCTTGCCCTGACAGTCTGTTGAAGCCTGGAGAAAATGGAGTTACAGATGCAAGCTACCATTTTATTATCAATCAGCCCATTTATATTCCTGCCTGTATGTTTTTATTTACCGTGCAAACACAGGGGGCATCATTCATATCATAATCTATGGTAATGACATCCCTTTGAATTATGCAGCCCTGAAGGTAGCCTATTCTCACTAGGTAATTGGATTTTTCTCTACTCCCTTGTTGCTACCTAGACCTTACCTTCTTTTGGGCATGCACTATAATCATGAATATTTTATGTCAAATTCATCTCCGAAGAGGAATATCTTGGGAGAAGTGTATTTAAAATTATGTAATAAACATTCAGCCTGACATAGTCACATTTATAGCTTGAATGAAATCCAAGCCGCCCGAGGTTTAGAATGTCAATAAATGACAATTAGGCTCCCTGGCCCCTTATTCCTCGGCGCTTTATCGCAGGGCAAAATTAAGAAGGCAGCTCATCGTGATATTTTAGGGTCCATGTGGAGTCCTTACCCTCTGCCCAAGTAAATCAAGTGATCGGGATGCAATCACTTCTGTTTTCACCTCTTGATTTAGCCGCATTAAAGACACTACCGTCAGCTAGAGTTGGAAAGTGGCATTGAATGTGATTCCCTAGCTATGAACCCTATGCGCTCTTCCTTCCGATTCATACCATAACTAAGTAATTGGTCGGACAAAGCACTTGGGATTGCAAGTTAATAAAATTCAAATGAATCGAGGATATATCTCAAGAAGCAAGTCAGTCTGACACAGAAATTAAGCAGCCTCCGTGTAGTGGTACAGAGATTGATCTTATAAATGACAATCAGAGCAATATCATGAAGTCACAAGGCAGGCCGCTTTCTGCCAACGGAAATGAAAAAAATAAAAATGACCATCTATGGCACGGCGATTCCTATTGAATCCCTCAGTTCATGTATTACTTATAATACGACTTGGAACTGCCTTCCAGTTTAAAGGAAACATCTTTTGTTGTGGCGGCCTCTGAGAAAACGTGTATCTACCTAGGCGTGTGGGCAGCCAGTCTTGACCAAAAAATGTCAAAACGAATTTACATGTAAATTCAGAACTTTGAATAAATATTTCAAAAAGCCATCTGGGTTTATTTGTGACAGAAAATTTCAAAACGGGGACATTTGAATTACATGTAGGAATGGTTCCGATAAATATATAACCCCTCTCAATAGCTAATTATGCTAGCACTACTGAAGAAAGTGTAAGTCCTATCTTGTCATCGGTGGTAAATAGTCACTTACTGAGCATGTGCAGCATCCGTTTGCCAAGTCTTTCTAGAATAATATTTTTAGAAATACATGAGCGCCATCGTTAGCTAATTTTCATTAATAAAACATGAACCAAGGGGAAATTTTGCCACACAAAATAGAACATTTTTTTTTCTGGTTTGCATATCTGCTTGAAGAATATCATCATTCTTAATTTAATATTTCAGAACCCACTCAGGATGTGTGATGGTACTATTAAAGCAGCACATCACTTATTACTAATTACCTTCACTAGTTGGTAACTTTACTGAGTTTCTAGGAAGTTAAGTCAGTCCCTCAAATCCTCTAATACATTGCAGCAAACTGAGAATTCAGCATGAAAGGGATTCTGCGCTCATTTCCTCTGTCTTAAAAGTGCTTCATGAAATTAACACATACCTGCTCTCTGATTCAGTACTTTCTAGAGTTTCTCCCTGGCCTGGTCAGAAGATAGATGTTTTTAGTACCTCTTCTGTAATTTACTAGCTAGATGACAGCTTTTCTGGGACACAGTTTTTAATTCTGTAAACTAGGACTAAGAATGGCTGCCTAACTTAGAGCATTGTTTTAGGGCCTCACAATCAATGCAGATGAATATACAATACTTATAAAACAAAGTGCAGCAGAGCTTTGAATTTATAATACAATCGTGATTGATACATTGGCCAAGAAGTGAAATTAACAGATCACTTTCATATAAAGCGTCTCATTTTTTTAAGCCTCACTAAATCCAACGGGAGCCACATAGATCTGCATCCGGCCCCGGCCATCTCGCAGGGTCGTTGGGAAGGTTACATGAGAAAATACTGTACTATAAATACAATGCGTTATTGGTCTATAACATATTTTATGAACTGTTTGTTTACAGCTTCAAAGATGTCTTCTCCTTTCCTTTTCAACAAAATTGCTACAAAGTCTATTTATGGGAAATGCCAGAAATTTTCTGTTGCTTCCCTTTTCTGAGAACAGCGACCACTGAAGACAAACCTACATCAGCCCTCTGCTCCCTTCTTCCTATGCCAGGGGCCAACAGTTGAGTAATTAACACATTCTCCCCCTCTATTGGCTAAGCCACCGTCATGAATCAGTCCATTTCTTGCAAAGAGGTGGTTTTCACAGGTAGGTTACCTGTGGGCTCAAAGCCAAAACACATAGAAAGAGAAAGAATGTGCAAGATGTCATTGTTTTATATTTTCAAGACCCTGTGTTTTTGTCAAGAATACAGTATTTTTTTGGGGGTGCCTTGGTGGCTCAGTCACTTAAGTGTCAGACTCCTGGTTTCGGCTCAGGTCATGATCCCAGGGTCATAGGATTGAGCCCCACATCGGGCTCCGTTGGTGGGATCGAGCCCCGCATCCAACTCTGTGCTGATAGCTGGGAGTCGGCTTGGGATTCTCTCTCTCCCTCTCTTCTCTGCCCCTCCCGCTCAAATAAATAAGTAAACATTAAAAAAAAAAAGACTACAGTATTTTTGTATTAAAAATTATATAAAAGGTGTTATGAGTATTATGGCTTTGGATGTTTTCACTCGGAGCTGTTTCTAAGATCTACCCAAATGGCTCCAAAAAATCTAATTTACTGCTGTATTTATTCCATAGCACGTATCCGCATTTTTTTTTTAATCCACTCTCTTGGTGATAAACACCTTGGTTGCCTCCACCTTTCAGTACCACAAACAACTCTGTGGTGAATATCCTTGTACATAACCTTTCATTTTTTTCAATTAAAATGTCTTTCATTTTATTTATTTCAGAGTGAGAGCAAGCGAGTGGAGGGCAGGAGCAGGGGGAGAGAGAGAGAGAAAGAATCTTAAGCAGGCTCCACACTCAGCATGGAGCCCAATGTCGGGCTCAACCCTATGACCCTGGGATCACAACCTGAGTGGAAATCAAGAGTTGGACGCTCAACTGATTGAGCCACTCAGGCGCCCCATGTACATACCCTCTTATGGTCCTGCAACGTGAGTTTCTTTAGAGTGACATTCCAGGAGTGGGGTTTGGCGGATCATGCAGAGCGTATATACTTAATTCCGCTAAGTACTGCCAGATTTTGCTCCCCAGAATGGCCACACGAGAGTACGCTTGGATGCACACGCAAGGGCGTGGTACCTGCCAACACCTCATATCGGAGTTTCACATTGTTTACAATAGTATGGAGGTCAAAGTGATAGGTCATTGTTTAATTTCCATCTCTTTGGTTACTGGTGTTGTATATTCAGTTTCGCGTTTCTATAGATTGGCTATTCGTATGTCTGTCCAATTTTCCTATCGGGGTCTCAGATTTTGCTTTGCTGTTAATTGGAATATCTTGCACAGTCTAGATATTAATCCTTGATCGGATTCTGACAATGAACGTTTCATCTCCTAACCTCTTATCCATTTGTTAACTTTGTTCATCTTTTGCTGAACAGAAATCCCCGTTTTGAGCCATTTTATCAAACAAACGCATCACTAGACGATATTCAAAATGCACAAAATAATTTGTATTGCTTTTGTAAATCGTGAAATGTGATGATCAAATGAGCACCCATGAATCCACCACCCAGTTTAAGAACAGGAAATTACCGATAATGTTTAAACTATCTTTATCCTCTGCACCAATTCTGCCCCGTAGCAACCCCTTACCAGGGGTAACTGCTTGCTTTTTCTTATGTTTATTTATTTTTGAGAGAGAGACAGAGAGACAGAGTGTGAGCAGAGGAGGGGCAGAGAGAGAGGGAGACACAGAATCCGAAGCTGGCTCCTGGCCCTGAACTGTCAGCATAGAGTGTGATGGGCGGCTCGAACTCACGGACTGTGAGATCATGACCTGAGCCGAAGTCAGACGCTTAACTGACTGAGCCACCCAGGGGCCACCACAGGTAACTGTTATTTAAAAAAAAAAAAAAAAAATCTTGTATTCTCATGCATGCTCAATTTTAACCAGTATTTTTTAATTAATTAATTTTTTTTTTTTTTGAGAGAGAGAGAGAGAGAACGCAAAGGTGGGGGAGAGGGGCAGAGGGAGAGAGGAGGGAATCTCAAGCAGGCTCCAGGCTCAGCTTGGAGACTGACGCAGGGCTCAATCCGATGACCCGAGCCGAGGTCGAGAGCCAGACGCTCAACTGACTGACCTACCCAGGCGCCCGTAACAAGTTTTTATATACATCTGTAAGTAGTGTATTGTTAATTTTTTCCTGTTTTAAAACTTAATAAAGTGCTGTCAGTCTGTGTCTATTCATGCTTCTGACTGCTACGTCATGTTTCTAATAGTCACCCGTGTCAATGTGTGAAGCTATAGCTCACGCACTTTCACTGCTGTGTGGTATTTCATTCTGAATATTTACCACAATTTATATATGTCTTCTCCTGGTAATGGATATTCAGGGTGCTTCTAGTTTCCTGATTGTGTTGTTGGGGAGGAAGGTAGGGAAAAATGTATGATGCCCCTATGAACATCTCTGTCTTACATATGTAAGACTTTCTCTAGGCTATATCCTCATGAACTGAATTACTAGATCGTTGGAGATGAGCCAATATGATTTTAAGGATAATTCCAGGTTGCCTTTTCGTGTGGTTATACCAATGTATAACTGACCATGTCACAAACAATTCGAGTGTTTTCTTATGTAAAGCGTCCCTACATTTTTGTTCATTTGTAACTGGGTTGTCATTTTTATTAACTGTCACAACTTTGAAAATATTCCAGACACTAACTTTTTGCTGGTTATATGTGTAGCAACTGTATGCTTCCAATTGTGATTGTTCTTTTCAGTTGTTTTATGTGCTTTTTTGAAAACATAAATTCTAAATTTTTTTAATTAAAAAAATGTTAACGTTTATTTACTTTTGAGAGAGAGAGAGAGAGAGCACAAACGGGGGAGGGGCAGAGAGAGAAGGAGACACAGAATCCGAAGCAGGCTCCAGGCTCCAAGCTGTCAGCACAGAGCCTGACATGGGGCTCGAACTCACCAGCCGTGAGACCATGACCTGAGCCAAAGTCAGACGTTTAACCGACTGAGCCACCCAGGCACCCCCCATAAATTCTAAATTTTAATGTAATTTAATTTAGCATGCTTACCTTTGTGAATATTGTTTTCTGCCTGGTTTTAGAAAAATTTCCCTACCCAAGTTATAAAATGAAGTACATATTTAATTCAAAGATAGTTTTACATTTCATACTTACGTATTTCATATATCTTAAGTGGATTTTTATATGTGGTTTGAGGTAGTGATCCATTTGCATTTCTTTGATGTGGATAAACAGCTGTTCCAGCAAAGTGTATTATATTTATTTTTGTGGTTTTCCCACTGATCTGCAATGTCACCTTTGTCATCTATCAAATTTTTATATATGTTTGGGCCTAGGTTTGGCCCCCCACCCCCACCCCGTGCCGCTGTGTCGCAGGCAGGCAGCCCCAGGTAACCACAAGGGCATGCTCTGGCACTACATTCTGGCCCCTGGCACTGGGTTTTGCTTTTTGTATTTCAGCTAAATATTATCACTGCACCAATATCATTCATTTACTCATTCGTTCCTTCAACCCATACTAAGAATCCATCACGTGCCAAGTACTTTCCTAGACCATCGGATTCTATCAACGAACACAAGAGTACCTGGCCTTCTAGCGCTTCTAGTCTAGTGGAGGAGAGCATCAATCAAGTTATAAATAACTCAAAGGTATAAGCATATCAAATGTCGACATGTGCCGTGGAGCAAAATAGAGCAGACAGAGGATAGGGCGCGTCAGTTGGCTTGAGGACTGCCATTTAGAGGAGAGTCTAGGAAAGGCTCACTGAGCTTAGTGGAGACCTAAAAAAGGTGACCAGGTGAGTCACACAGATGTCTGAGGATACAAAATACCAGGTAGGTGGGACAGCAAGTGCCAAAGCGTGAAGGGGGTGACCGTGCGAAGAGGCCGGTATAGCTGGGGGTGGAACGCACCGATGGGAGAGCGATTCAGAGAGATTGCGGTGGGGCCAGAACAATTATTACACCCCACTGTTTTAATTACTGAAATATTGTAGGGGCACCTGGGTGGCTCAGTCGGTTAAGCGTCCGACTTCGGCTCAGGTCATGATCTCAGGGTCCATGAGTTCGAGCTCCGCGTCGGGCTCTGTGCTCGCAGCTCAGAGCCTGGAGCCTCCTTCGGATTCTATGTCTCCCTCTCTCACTGCCCTCCCGCACTCATGCTCTGTCTCTCTCTTAAAGATAAATAAACATGAAAAAATTTAAATATTATAAAAATCTTGGTGTTTTGTAGATCACATCCACCCACCTTATCCTTCTACAGGAATATCTGGGTGACTCGGTGCTCCTTGTATCGCCATTTCTCTAAATAAAATTTAGAATCCACCTACCAAGTTCCTATAAAAGCCTGTCGAAATTTCAGTGGCATTACACTGAAACTCCATATGAGTTTGGGAAAATGTGCTATTCTTTTCTTCTGTTAGCGAGAAACACGGCATCCTTTCATTTACTTACGTCTTCCTTTGTGTGTGTTTGGGAGTGCTTTACTAGTTTTCCCATCAAGTCGTGTACATCCATCGTTCATGGAAAAATCTGCATACGAGGCCTATTTGCCCCTTCCCTCACCCCCTGGTCTACACTATTTTCACCATCCTGCTCTTCCGTCTGTCCCTCAAGCACTCGAAGCACATTTGTACCTCAGGATGTTGGCCCTTGGTGCATCCTCTTCCTCCAGATCGCATCCTCACCATGGTCAGTTTCTCATCAAATGTTACTGTATCATTGGGGCTTTCCTGGACCGCCCAGCTGGAAATAGAGCCGTCCCCACATCTGCTATCTCCCTTTTCTCCGTTTAGTTTCATTTTTATGGTATTTTTATACTCATCAATATCTATTCAAGGTATATGTTTTCCCCCCATAATTGTTCAGTTTGTGCAACAGATATAAAAATTCTTAGAAATTATCTGAGATGATCTGTGGGATAAAGCCATTGTTAGCAGTAAATGGAGACAGAGGAGTGAATAAATACAGTCCGTAGACTGAGTGGCTTCTGAATCACTGCCCCCCAAGAGAGCAAATCTAACAAGTTCTTCCCTCTCTCGGTCCAGTTTGGAGAAGCAAGCAAGTGCTTAGAGAACAAGGAGCCAGAAAATGAAAATTTCCACTGCTGCACATTGGGTGTTCTTTATGGCTGATCCAAGTTCACAGGATATCACAGATCTCTGGCCAGGGTTTTCATCACATTAGTGGAGGATGTTACTACATTGTATTCAAATATCTCCGTCGTTTAGGGATTGCTTGGAAACTTCACCCTTTAACATAGTGTTCAATGGATCTATATCTGTATCTATATCTATATCTATATCTATATCTGTATCTTTCTATCTATATCTGTATTATATCTATATCTAACTAGTGAATATATATTCACTGGCACGACATCTATTTGTAATATTGATCACTGAGATGTGAAAAGATTCCTTATTATAAGTGACAGTCTAAGAAGAAAGGATCTGAAGCAGAAAAATTCCCATCACATGTAGAAAGCATGAAATATTCAGTATCCTCTGATATATATTGATATCGAAACAGATTCTTCTGAGCAGATTCACCTTAAGTTGCATTGAGCAGTATTCATCATGGAAACATCTCAGGCAAAAATGCCCAGGACTTAAATTTTGGCATTTAGAGAAGGAAACATAATTGCCAAATGAGGGTAATAAATAGCAATATCGATAACATCACTACCTTTTCCTGAGTGCCTACTATGTGCCAAGACCGATGCTAGAAATTAAGACGCATTATGTCGTGCAATCGTCAAACAAGTCTGGGAAGTAGGTAATATTGTTTTTATCATACTAATAAGTAACTTGAAGCTCAGAAAGCTGAAGTGACATGCCTGTGGTCACAGTCACATGACAGAGAGAGGAGTAGCTCAGATTCCAACCCAGGGGTCTGGATCTGAAAACTACACTTTTGTCTACATCATGTTGTAGGCTACATTGAAGGCCGAAGAAACTGAGACCATTTATAACTATAAATATAGAATCACACTTTCACATCCAGACCACACATCTTCCTTGTAGGCCATATCAGGCAATCAGCTCACTGAGGGCCATGTGGAGAGGGTAGCTAAGGAAGTAATTTTTTATATGTATTTATCTCAATAATTTACAAAGCATTGTTTCACATTATCTTCTTGTACTCATTATAATGGCAGGTATAACTTCCATTTTCCAACTGGTGTGGTGCAGAGAGATTCTTATTTGCCTGGAGCCATGTAGAAGCCAGGACCCCAGCCCAGATTTTCTGGCTTTCAAAGATGTGTTCCTGGGGTGCCTGCCTGTCAGTGGAGTGTGCGATTCTTGGTCTTGGGGTCGTAGGTTTGAGGCCCACATTGGGTGCAGAGATAACTTAAAAATAAAAAGAAAGGGAAACGTTTCAAAAGAAAGATGTACATGTTCCTGCTATCTGGTGTTCACTTGTTCTTTCTCCTCTGATATACACATTGGATGGGGAAAAAAAGAGTTTAAACCTTATTCTGAATTATTTAAATGGTTAGATAATTTAAAACTATTAAATCGACTTGTGTATGTAAAATTAATTACTGTTTGCCTTTTTCTATTAAAATTCTGTGTGTGTGTGGGGCGCCTGGGTGGCGCAGTCGGTTAAGCGTCCGACTTCAGCCAGGTCACGATCTCGCGGTCCGTGAGTTCGAGCCCCGCGTCAGGCTCTGGGCTGATGGCTCGGAGCCTGGAGCCTGTTTCCGATTCTGTGTCTCCCTCTCTCTCTCTGCCCCTCCCCCGTTCATGCTCTGTCTCTCTCTGTCCCAAAAATAAATAAAAAACGTTGAAAAAAATTAAAAAATAAAATTCTGTGTGTGTGTCTGTTAGCCATCTGGATGTCTTCTTTGGAGAAGTGTCTCTTCATGTCTTTTGCCCATTTCTTCATTGGATTATTTGTTTTCTGGGTGTTGAGTTTGATAACTTCTTTATAGATTTTGGATACTGACCCTTTATCTAATATGTCATTTGCAAATATCTTCTCCCATTCTGTCGGTTGCCTTTTAGTTTTGCTGATGGTTTCCTTCACTGTGCAGAAGCTTTTTATTGTGATGAGGTCCCAATAGTTCACTTTTGCTTTTGTTTCCCTTGCCTCTGGGGATGTGTTGAGTAAGAAGTTGATGCAGCCAAGGTCAAAGAGGTTTTTGCCTGCTTTCTCCTCAAGGATTTTGATGGCTTCCTGTCTTACGTTTAGGTCTTCCATACACTTTGAGTTTATTTTTGTGGGCGGTGTAAGAAAGTGGTCCAGGTTCATTTTTCTGCATATCACTGTCCCGTTTTCCCAGCACCACTTGCTGAACAGACTGTCTTTATTCCATTGGATATTCTTTCCTGCTTTGTCAAAGACGAGTTGGCCATACGTTTGTGGGTCCATTTCTGGGTTCTCCATTCTGTTCCATTGATCTGAGTGTCTGTTCTTGTGCCAGTACCATACTGTCTTGATGATTACAGCTTTGTAATACAGCTTGAAGTCTGGGATTGTGATGCCTCCAGCTTTGGTTTTCTTTTTCAAGATCGCTTTGGCTATTTGGGGTCTTTTCTGGTTCCATACAAATTTTAGGATTGTTTGTTCTAGTTCTGTGAAGAATGCTGTGTTATTTTGGTAGGGATTGCATTGAATATGAAGATTGCTTTGGGTAGTGTCGACTTTTTAACAATGTTTGTTCTTTCAGTCCATGAGCATGGAATCTTTTCCCATTTTTTGGTGTCTTCTTCAATTTCTTTCATAAGCTTTCTATAGTTTTCAGTGTATAGATTTTTCACCTCTTTGGTTGTGTTTATTCCTAGGTATTTTATGGATTTTGGTGCAATTGGAAATGGGATCGATTCCTTGATTTCTCTTTCTGTTGCTTCATTATTGGTGTATAGGGATGCAACCGATTTCTGTGCATTGATTTTATACCCTGCAACTTTGCTGAATTCATGAATCAGTTCTAGCAGTTTTTTGGTGGAATCTTTTGGGTTTTCCATATAGAGTATCATGTCATCTGTGAAGAGTGAAAGTTTGACTTCCTTCTGGCTGATTTGGATGCCTCTTATTTCTTTGTGTTGTCTGACTGTAGAGGCTAAGACTTCCAATACTATGTTGAATAACAGTGGCGAGAGTGGACATCTCTGTCTTGTTCCTGACCTTAGGGGGGAAAGCTCTCGGTTTTTCCCCATTGAGGATGATATTAACGTTGGGTCGTTCATATATGGCTTTTATGATCTCGAGGTATGCTCCTTCTACCCCTACTTTCTTGACGGTTTTTATCAAGAAAAGATACTGTATTTTGTCAAATGCTTTTCCTGCATGTATTGAGAGGATCATGTGGTTCTTGTCCTTTCTTTTACTGATATGATGAATCACATTGATTGTTTTGCGGATATTGAATCAGTCCTGCAGCCCAGCTATAAATTCCGCTTGGTCATGGTGAATAATTCTTTTAATGTATTGTTGGATCCGGTTGGCTAGTATCTTGTTGAGGATTTTTGCCTCCATGTTCATCAGGGACATTGGCCTGTAGTTCTCCTTTTTAGTGGGGTCTTTGTCTGGTTTTGGAATCAAGGTAATTCTGGCTTCATAGAATGAGTTTGGAAGTTTTCCTTCCATTTCTATTTTTTGGAACAGCTTCAAAAGGATAGGTGTTAATTCTTCTTTAAATATCTGGTAGAATTACCCTGGAAAGCAGGCAACAACCAACAGATGTTAGCGAGGATGCGGAGAAAGAGGATCTCTTGCACTGCTGGTGGGAATGCAAACTGTTGTAGCCACTCTGGAAAACAGTGTGAAAGTTCTCCCAAGAAATTAAAAAAAAAAAAAAAAAAAAAAAACTACCCCACAACCCAGCAATCACACTACTAGGTGTTTATCTAAAGGATACAAAAATGCTGATTCGAAGGGGCACATGCACCCCGATATTTATAGCAGCACCATCAACAATAGCCGAAGTATGGAAAGAGCCCAAATGTCCATTGGCAGATAAATGGATAAAGAAGATGTGGCATATATACAATGAAGTATTACTTGGCAATCAAAAAAAAAAATTTAAATCTTGCCATTTACACCTACATGGATGGAACTGGAGGGTATTATGCTAAGCGAAATTGTATCATATGACTTCATTCATATGAGGAATTTAAGATACTAAACAGATGAACATGGGGAAGAGAAGCAAAAATAATATAAAAATAGGGAGGGCAACAAAACATAAGAGACTCTTAAATAGAGGGAACAAATAGACGGTTGCTGGAGGGGTTGTGGGAGGGGGGATGGGCTAAATGGGGAAGGGGCATTAAGGAATCTATTCTTTATTTTTTTTTTCAATGTTTATTTTTATTTTTGGGACAGAGAGAGACAGAGCATGAACGGGGGAGGGGCAGAGAGAGAGGGAGACACAGAATCGGAAACAGGCTCCAGGCTCCGAGCCATCAGCCCGGAGCCTGACGCGGGGCTCGAACTCACGGACTGTGAGATCGTGACCTGGCTGAAGTCGGACGCTTAACCGACTGCGCCACCCAGGCGCCCCAGGAATCTATTCTTTAAATCATTGTTGCACCATATGCTAACTAACTTGGATGTAAATTAAACGATAAATAAAATAATTAAAAAAATAACTCTGTGTGTGTGTGGGTGTGTGTGTGTATGGGTACATATATATGTATGTATATATCTATTTATTAAAAGTTCTTTAATCAAAGGGAAAGTATAGTCTTCTGGTTTAAACTTGTTAAGTTATAATAACAGTGGTAGGAGGGGGCACCACAGTGAAAATATAACATGCCATCTATTTTGCCATTCTTAAACACATCTCCTTATTTTTAAAATGTAGTTATGAAAAGCATAGTGTTAAATCTGCAACATATGGCCCACATTAAGGATAATACATGTTTGATAGTGAAAATCGTACATTTTATTATTCAATGTGATTTCTATTTTATTATTTATTGTCTGCAGTTAGAAAAAACGCAATTATCTTCTCTCTAGGCAATTGTTCTTTGCTTTAAGGAGACGAGGTTGCCTGTTGCCAACTTCATACATCTTTGGAATAGCTATTTTATATTCGTTCAATCTTAACATCTAGATCACAGCATGTATAATGTAGTGTAATGTCATTAGAAGCTCTAGAAATAAATGGTTTCTAAGAATATGAAAATATAAAACAAATAGAACAAGGGACCATACTAGTGGCAGATTTCAATGACATATTACTTTTATCATACCTTTCCCCACATTTCATGTTATAAAAAGATGTGTCATAAAAAGAATTTCTTGAATTCTTGTTTTCCACTGCTATAGGCATAGCAAACAATATGTTTAATCACTGTTAATGTTTCCTCTCAGATTTTATTACTTTCCACCTAATTCATCATCTCATCATGCCCGTCGCTGCTTTCTGTTTACTTCCGTTTGCACATGTAGAAAGTGGGAATTCTGCAGTGTACTCGAATAAATATTAATAGCAAAACAAATTCTTCTGAGCAGATTCACCTTAGGTTATATCGAGCAGTATTCATTATGAAAAACTATCTTGTTGAAATGACAGTAACAACAAATTATTCTCTGATTGTGTTATGTCATGACTAATTAAAACCCAAAACATAACTCTGACCTCAGCATAATTTAATGTTCTCCTGCTGTTTCCCTGGACTTATGACCATTTTCTCTAATGCATGGGGAAAAAAAACCAGTAATATTGTTTTCTTGTGGATATAGGTGTTCCAAGATACATTGACTTTACAATTTTAGAGATAATTGAAATAAAATATATAATCAAAGTCAAATTAAGTATAACCATATAGCCAAGCTATAATTCTTTTCTTATCAAAAGGATATCCATTCTCAGGGCACCTGGCTGGCTTAGTCGGTAGAGCATGCGATTGTTCTCGGGTTGTGAGTTCAACTCCCACACTGGGTGTAGGGTTTACTTAAAAATAGAAAAAAAAATCTTTTAAAAAAATCTTAAAAGAAGAAGGATATCCATTCTCAGTAACCAGGGCAGTTTTTCAGAGGTATAATCAAATGTGTGTGTGCGTGTGTGTGTGTGTGTGTGTGTGTGTGTGTGTGTGTGTTTACGTGTAAGGACTAAGATTGCTTAGAATTCAGTTCTGGTTCTGCTACTACTTAGTATGGCCGTGGGCAAGTCATCTCACTGCTCTAGCCTCCTTTTTTATCATCTGCAGCGTAAAGGAATTTGGCCTTCCTGATCACTAATGCTGTTTCCAATGTTGCATTTTCTTCGGTAGCCTATGTCAATTTCCATAGGTGGACTTGAACAGAAAAACAAGACACAGCTTTGACATACAATAGGTCCCAAAATATTTGTTGAATTAAATAGAAATAAATGCTGAAAATGGGGTGACCAGCCTGAGTTCTCTGCTCAGAACTGATTCGCCATTGGAGGCTTCCAGGTAGAGAGAGTAGTGTTGATTAACTGCTGAACAGGTGCTCATGACTGGCCATTATTTACCTTCCGATTTGGCTTGACTGAACCAGTTAGTCCTCCCCATAGGCTCCTGAAATTTGACTCCCCGGAAGCTTAAGGAGGCACCAAGGGATAATATATTCCCTCTTAACAGTTCTTTCTGAGAATTGAGAATTGGTTGACCACAGATTTCCTGATTTTTCCAATCTGCTCTCTCCCACCACTTGCCCTTATCCACAAAGTTCCTTTTAGCTCTGCCCGCTCCTCCTTAGATAAGAAAAACCTTTCTCTGTTCGCTTTTGACTCTTGCAGATCCTGAGGTTGGGGTATTGTCCCTACTGTAATAGTCTCTTTCTTTTCTTTTTTTTAAAATTTTTTTTTAACGTTTATTTATTTTTGGGACAGATAGAGACAGAGCATGAACGGGGGAGGGGCAGAGAGAGAGAGAGGGAAACACAGAATCTGAAACAGGCTCCAGGCTCTGAGCCATCAGCCCAGAGCCCGACGCGGGGCTTGAACTCACAGACCGCGAGATCGTGACCAGAGCTGAAGACGGACGCTTAACCGACTGAGCCACCCAGGCGCCCCTGTAATAGTCTCTTTCAATACAGTCTCTCCTTCCTTAGATTCAGGTTTGTTTCTGTTGGATTCTGGACAGGTGCCCTGATCTCCATAGTTAGGTTTAGCCTGATTCATACAATTAAGCATAAAGATGAAGCTATGAAGGGTCTCTTCCTGTATTTGAATTTCTCTATTGCAGCCTCCGTCCTCTGACCTCACTGAAACCCTGCTTTGAATATCTTGTCTTCCTCCGGGTCAAACGTAGAATCGGGTCTATGCTATATTTTCCTTTCAGTATCTATCAAACTTAGATGCTTCTGACACATTCTTCTCACATGATCCTTTAACTTATATTTTCAGGATCTGTGTTTTCATTCTTTCCCCGTCATCTGGTTCTTGGAATTTGAATATATGTATCTAAGTACCTTGTTTTAAGCTTTCCTTTTTTAACTATTACAGTTTTGTTTTGTTTTTTTTTTTTTTTTAGTTACTCTCATGGCTTAAGGATGCTTGCAATGATATATTTCCCACCCCTAAGCAGTGTATTTATTTCTATTTTCCCATGTTCTGGATTTTTTAAGTGAACAAAAATAGAAAAGGGTCGGATCTCTTTGTGGCCTAGTTGGGGCCTGTAGGACAATGAGAAGCCTCAGTGAGATCAGTCCACTTTGTGAGTGGGATTGGTTGAGAACTTCGAATTGAGAACTTCCCCAGCCCCTTGGTGTTTCCAGAAATTTCTGTAACTAAGTCGTGTGATTGTTGACAGCTAATGAGATGCTCTTAGTAGGCCACACCCCAGTATAAAACATAGTCACTGTCCCTCAATGGGCTTGTCTTCGTCCTCATTTCATCCGGGCTTGCATAGCCTTTGCTTCACGGTTCACATGCATTGACCACTAACCAGTCACTTCACTGACCAGCAGGCATCTGAGCACTAAACCTTGTCTTACTTTTTTTTTAACGTTTATTTATTTTGAGAGAGAGTGCGGGTGCACAAGCAGGGGAGGGGCAGAAGTAGATGGAGAGAGAGCAGAGGAGAGCACAGAGCCTGGCGTGGGGCTCGAACTCACGAACCATGAGATCATGACCTAAGCCACTCAGGCTCTCTTCTTACTTAAATCTGTTAGACCTAACATTATTTTTTTTTAATGGGGGAGAAACACCGCAGGGAAAGCGTGAAAGCGTATGTGAGAGAAAAGTGACGGAAAATAATACTGGAGAGAATGCCAACAAAACTAGGGCAAACCTAAGTTAGTAAAGGAACATAATGCAAAGCAGGAGAAAACACAGAAGAAAATACAAAAATGAAGTATAAACTGTGCTAATGCAGAAAGCAAGAGTGAGTGAAAACGAGAGACTGAGAAAATAGAAATTTATAAACAGGCAAGAGAGG
This sequence comes from Lynx canadensis, assembly GCF_007474595.2. NCBI lineage: Eukaryota > Metazoa > Chordata > Mammalia > Carnivora > Felidae > Lynx > Lynx canadensis. The sequence goes on along the minus strand of NC_044321.2, from coordinate 115,940,617 downwards.
CCAAAAGAATATGTGAAAATGAGAGAACATGAGAGAAAGCTTCGTGTGGGAGAGATGAGCCACTGAAATGAAATCTGAGAAGGAACAAATACTAAACAGCAAGAGAAATGTAGGGGCGCCTGGGCGGCTCAGTCAGTTAAGAGACCGGCTTCGGCTCAGGTCATGATCTTTCGGTTCACGGGTTCGGGGCTCCACGCTGAGAGACGGAAGCCTGCTTGGGATTCTCTCTCTCTCTCTCTCTCTCTCTCTCTCTGCACCTCCCCCGCTTGCTCTCACCTTCTCTCTTGCAAAAATAAATACATAGACTTAAAAAAAAGAGAGAGAAATGTAGAGAATAGGCTGAACATGTGACTTTAAACAGAACGTAAAATAACGCACAAGGACCTTTACGGGGAGAAAAAAGGGAGGAAACGAGGGATAGAAATAAACCAAGAGGCTTTGGTCGGACACGGGCAAATAAGAGAGCGAGGTAAGAAAAGAATCGGGAGCAAGAAGGAGAAACCGGAATGGCAGAGAACTGGAACAAACGGAGAAGCATGAGATGCCCAGGGAAGAGACGCCGAGCCAGGCGAACAGAGGGAGCGCTCGCGCGGGGACGGGAGGATCGGCGCCCCGCGGCCTCGGCGCAGGCGCAGACTCGCTCTGGGCGGGGCCGGGGCGGGGCCGGGGCCGGGTTCGAGGTCAGGAGCGAGGTCAGGATTGCGGTTCAGACGCGGGGCGCCGCGCGTGGCCAGACCTCAAGCCTCTCGGAGTCAGGTCAGAGAGGCAGCGGGGCGGGCTGCCCAGGAGGCTCCAGAACGTTCAGTATGGAGTGGGCAAAGCGGGGCAGGGCTGGGTGAAATTTGCCACTTGCCTGGAGCCTGGCGATTTTAGCTTTGGGTGCGTGGCGGGTGGGCGGAGAGAGGAGTGTGCAAACATTTCTTTCCTCTGAAGTTTGAATTTGTTAGACTTGGGCTGGCCTCTATTGTCTCGCGGTTTGAGCTTTCAGAATCCAGTATCATTTCTTTCCCCTCACCTTGACGTTGGATTTCGTTTCCTCGGTTGTAGCTAATGGGCGGGAGAAGAGGCTTGTACTTGGTAAACGCCGGTCTGGTCTCGTCGCTTGCAGTACTGACATGGAGGCACTGTTGTGACCTAGACAGGGTTATTTTTCGGACACTTGGGTGTCCTGGCACTAGGGGAGGTCCCTTCCGTTCGGTGCGTGAGGGCTCCAGAAACTCTCAGAATTCCTGGTCGGTTGCCCTCCCTGTGTTTTGCACTATTTTAGGGTTGGGTCAAGTCTTTATTCGTCATTGCTTTAAAAGAACGCATTCTTTGCTTTATACAATTGTTGGAAATCACTGCTAATCCCACTATCAAAGGAATGTCTCAGTGGTCGTGTATTTAAATTCTATTTTAATGGCAAAGAGTAATGGCTTTTTTTTTTAAGTTTCTTTATTTATTTGAGAGGGAGGAGGGGCAGAGACAGAGGGAGAGAGAGAATCCCAAGCAGGCTCTGCACTGACAGTGCAGAGCCCCACGCACGGCTTGAACTCATGAACCACAAGATCATGTCCTGAGCCAGAATCAAGAGTCGGGCACTTAACCAGCTGAGCCACCCAGGCGCCCTCCAAACAGTACTGATTTTTAGGGAAGGGGACAGAGCTGGTTCGTCTTTACTGTGCTAAATTCAGAGGTGACTTTGGATCTTGAGCTAAGGATAAATCTTGTGTTCTAGGAAATGTCCGTAGTCTTGCGAGTTTTGAGATGTGAAACAGGTTATTAAAATTTCATATAAGCCACTTTTCAAAGAATATTCTGTATGCTCTTTTCAGAAGTTTTATGTGCTGAATGAAAGTGAATTAGAAGGTTCTAGGAATTCGGCATGCGCCCGAACAAGTGAACAAAAGAGAATTTTTTTCTCCTAAACAAATGTGTACTCATGGTTACCATCTAAGCTAGGAATTTACCGACGGAAAAAAAATGCCTCAGGATGATTCAGCAAATCCTTTTACCATGCAGATTTTCCTCCATGAAAATTTCAGTTTCTTCATAGGGGAAAAAAAAAAGTTACCTCGATGGGGGAATATATATATTTTTCTTGCAAAGACTAGAAACTTCAATGCGTAGTAGTGAGATCTATCAGGAACTGCTACTTCTGGCCAGGGGCTGGTTCTTGGCATTGCTGAGACACTTGGATCTGAGAGTTCTCTAAGCACGTTAAATTCGTTTTTTCCACCAATGCTTCCTTCTCCCATACAACCCATTCTTTTTTTTTTTTTTCCTATTAAGCATTAAAAAAAGTCATTGTCAGTATATGGTGTATTTTCAAAACGAGTCACTTGCCTTCACATGCTATCTTGGTTTCTAAAGTCTGCTCTTGGAAATTTTCTGTTAAAAGATTCCAACATGTTTCACATGGCAATCTTTCAAGATCTTGCTCTACTGGAAGAAGTATATATACAGTTCAAGAAAATGCCTCTCCTCTGAATATCTTATGGATAATCATTTTAACATAATAGTTCCCAAATAGGTAATATGTTTCTAAATTATTATATTTAATAAGCTAGTTTTATTTCTACATTTCATTTTTTTAATGTTTTTGTTTATTTTTGAGAGAGAGAGTACAAGCGAGGGAGGGACAGAGAGAGAGGGAGACACAGAATCCGAAACAGGCTCACGGGGCTCGCTGGGCTCGAACGCGCAGACTGTGAGATCATGACCTGGACCGAAGTCAGACGCTTAACCCACTGAGCCACCCAGGCGCCCCTCTACGTTTTATCTCATTGTAATTTAACTTGTAGATCTATTATTTGTTTGTCTGTTGATTCCTGTTCATTTTTACTCTTCAGACTTTTGGCTTATCAGAGAACGTTTGAATTAATATTCCTCTAAATTAATAGTAGGGGTTTTACAAACTACAAAACGCAAAGAGAGCAAATTATCCTTCAAATTGGACAATCCAAGGATTATTTAAAAGATGTTTGCCTTGTAAATGCAACGAAAGAATGTGGCAATTAGAATTGAACCGTATAAATGTGGACTCCAACTGTGAACCCTAGAAAGGTGACAGTGTAATGAGATTTGACAGCGTGTAGAAAGGTGAAAACTCATTAGCAAGCTAGGATCTGCATGAAAAAAAAATCGATTAGCATTTTTGTATTATGTAAGAAGGTTGCTTAGCATTTCGGGAGGAGGACAGCAGTTGTGTGGCATTTAAATCTACTCTGAATTAAAAATGATCAGTTTAAAAAAATTATAGAAAATTCTTATGCAAATGAAATGTAATCAAGCCATGCTTCAGACTCATTATGCATGATGGATATGCACTGTAACTTGCTTACTAATTCAAGGAGCAGTGGAATTGCAGTTATCATATTGTTTATCCAGTGCTGTGCCACACTGCTGGAAGTGATACTAAATTGATTACGATAAACGGTGTAAACCAACAAGATGGGTTTTCATCCAACTTGACGTTTATTTTCTATGAAATGATGACACTTTCTTATCATCCTGAAAACCTCAGCTTCGTCGCTGATGGTGAAATCTTTCCGCAGTTCCTAAGGACATCAAAAATCAACAGGATGAGAGAGAATATAGAGCAGAGAGAACAACGCTTCGTAGTGCCTTTAGTAGAAGACATTTGCTTGTTGACCTGAAAGTCTGTTTGTACATTCGCGGTGTGTAATTAGAGATTTCCTTGAAGTATTTCTTTAGTGAGTTCATGTGTAGATGCGAGAATAGTTGGTAATGAAATGGCAAATTGGGCTAACCTTGGGAAGCTATGAAGTTCACGTGCCCACCTTGGTCACAGCTTCCAAGATGCCAACAATTCGTAAGTGTATCACAACCTACAAAATCCATACCGGTCCATTTCAGCAATTCTTAGCGTAATTTGAGGAATTTGACAATACTGATTTGTTCAGAATAAAAGCTACAGTTGATATCTCAAAAGTGTTTGCATTTTTAAGTTTTGAGAAGACAGATTTAAAAAAAAATTTTTAATGTTTATTTGAGAAAGAGAGCAAAAAGAGAGGGAGAGAGAGAATCCCAAGCATGCTCCACACTGACAGCGCAGAGCCTGAACTGCGAGATCGTGACCTGAGTCGAAGTCAAGAGTTGGACGCTTAACAGAATGAGGCACCAAGGTGCCCCTCTTTTTCAAAAGTTTAAGTGATCTCTACACCCCATGTGTGGCTCGAACTCATGTCCCTGAGATTGAGTTGCATGCTCTACTGGCTGAGCCAGCCAGGCACCCCCACTCCCGCTGCTTAATAAGACAGATTTAAAAATTTTATTTTAACATTTTATTTATTTTTGAGAGACAGAGACAGAGCACGAGTGGGGGAGGGGCAGAGAGAGAGAGACACAGAAACCGCAGCAGGCTCCAGGCCCTGAGCTGCCAGCCCAGAGCCCGACGTGGGGCTCGAACCCACGAACTGTGAGATCATGACCTGAGCCAAAGTCGGATGCTTAACCGCCTGAGCCACCCAGGTGCCCCAATAAGACAGATTTTAAATGCTCTTGTTGCCACTGTTTGCAAATTGAGTTAACCTTGGAAATCTATGATGTCAACAAGCTCAAATTTCTCACAGTTCAGAGTTTTAAAAATTAACTTTTGGTGGGGCGCCTGGGTGGCTCAGTCAGTTAAGCGTATGACTTCAGCTCAGGTCATGATCTCACAGTTTGTGGGTTCGAGCCCCGCGTCAGGCTCTGTGCTGACAGCTCAGAGCCTGGAGCGGCTTCAGATTCTGTGTCTCCCTCTCTCTCTCTCTGCCCCTTCCCTACTCACACTCTGTCTCTCTCTCTCTCTCTCTCTCTCTCAAAAATAAGTAAACATTAAAAAATTAACTTTTAGTCAGTGGTTCAGGACAAAAGCCTATGTTGGCATATCAGAAGTGTCTCTTATTTTGTAAGTTTTATGTGACAGATTTTAAGATATCTTTTTCATATTAATAACTTGTGATTTCTGATGATAAAAGTTTTTGCTGTTGGTAGTATTTTTATTGGTGTTTTCAATGATATTTAATTTTTAAGATTTTAATAGTAACGTATTTTCATTGTAGAAAATTTGAAAAACAAACTTATGAAGCAAGTAAAATCATGAAAATCATACCGAAAGGGAGAAGAATGTGTCAGTCCAAAATACGCTCTTTAGTATAAGGATTATTTTGAGCTGAGTACTTTTTTAAGCACCAGCAGACAAGGAAAAGTTCTGAAAATGAGTAGAAGTTACTCTTTTGTAAGAGACATTTACATTTATAAGGGAAGTCTCCATTTCTAAAGATGTCTTCCTCCCTGTACCTGGAAGAGGAAATGACCCTACATCTCTAGAAACTCTTTATCAAGGGGAAGGCAAGGACTTAAATCTATATCACGACCTCACCCTTGTTTACTGTGCTTTGCCCGGTCCCCTCCCATAGCTGGCTCTCTCCCCTCACTCTTGTCTTTGGCTGGAAATGATATTTCGGTTGGTATCTTGGTTCATTTCTTGGAGTTATTCAGTTTTCCTGGGTGTTTAGCATGTATACAGGAGGTATCCATGTTATTAAATTTTGTTTTTCTCCTGTTAATCTATCTTTTATTACAGAGGATCTCAGCCAAGAACCTCCAAGAGTAGAGGGAAATTATTTTTCCTCCGCTGCAATATGTAATACTATAGCTTAGGGGTAACTGTGGTTAGCATTTGTTATATTTCCTTCCACTCTTTCTACTATGAGGGTTCTCCAGCATATATTAAAACCCACCATAAACATTTAAATGTTTAAATATTAGGAAACATAAATGAGACCTCAGTGTTGAAACCGAAGACATCTTATTTTTGATTTGAAATGTTTTGTAATACTCACACTAAAACTTTTTTGTTTCTGTATTTTGTGGTTTGTTAAGTAAGTTCATCCAGAAGGAGAGAAGATTTTTCCCTGGTTTCTGCTGGAAATTGTTAGAAATGTGTGAGGTCAGAGATGTTTAGTATGGGGTGATAATCTCTAGAGCACGGTTTCTCAAACTCAACACTGTTGACTTTTTGCTCCAGATTATTCTCTGTTGGGGGGAACTGTCCCTACTACATTGTAGGATATTGTTGGGTGTTTAGTAGCATCCTTAGCCTTGGTGGAACAGAGATCAGTAGCACTGTTGTGGCTCGTTGTGACAACCAGAAATGTCTCTAGGCGTTGAAAATTTCCCTGAAGCAAAAACATCTAGGCAAAGCATCTAGGTCGGGAACCATTGGGTTAGGTGGAGAATACTGGTAGGAAGGCAGAAGGGGGTGAAGAATAGTGAAAGTGGGTGCACAGGTAGAGAGAGCTTGCAAGAGGGAAGCAGGGGGTATAAGAGGGGTGGAGAACACAGGAGGGAGGGGAGGAAGGTGCAGGAGAGAGATGAGGAGGACTGAGATTGCTAGAAGCAAGGCGGGAGATTGCAAGGGAGAGCTTACAAGGGTCCAGCAGCTAAGCCGAAGGAGTGTGCTAGGCCTGTCAACTTTATTGCAGGGAGTGTCAGGGTTTGTGGTGAGTTATTAAACGCACGTTCCACTGGAGGGCCACTCGTCCGCTGTTTCTCCCAGTTGTCCCTGTGTGGAAAGGCTGGCCGGGGGTACTGGATCCCCTTGTTTTCTAGGGAGACCAAAGATCTCTTTTGATTTAAAAATCGCAATATTTTAAGTGAAACCTCTGTTTTTAATTTCAGGCAAGTCAACTGGACGTGTACAAAGTCAAGCGAATTGTACAAGGTCGGTCCTCTCAGATGTGGTAGGGCCCGAAGTAGAGTTTCAGTTGTTCCGATCTCACTGCACCACGTGGTGATACGTGTGTGCACTTGTGTACGCGTGTGTGTAAGTGTGCTTGTGTGAAAGTGTGTGTTTGTATTTTGTTCTGTAGCTGAGCAGCAGTTAGATATTTTCCTTTTTATTTTTTTCTCTCTCACAGACAACCATATGTGTTAAGAATGGAGCACCCTTTATCTTTAAAATGATATTATCTATTAGTAAAGAATACCAAACTGATGAAAGGAATAATACATGACCCAGCTGAAGAAATTACTGGGTGAAAGTAATCTCACATACACACACACACACACACACACACACACACACACACAGAAAGTAATCACCCAGCTGAAGAAATAAAACATCACTATACAGTTAAAGCCTTTTATGTGCCCTTCCTGATCCCATATTTTTCTCTGCCCTTATAGGCTATAACGCATTTTTAGGGCCCACATATTTTTAAACGAGTACTTTTATCAAGTAGTAGCAGTTTAGATCGTGTCTAAGAATAATTGCATATATATATATATAATATATCTGTGTATGTTCAGGTATACATATATATGTATATAAATGTAAGCTTGGTATTTCAGAAATTGATTTACTATAATCTTTATGTTTTTAACATTTTTCTAATATTTAATGTTTATTTTTGAGAGAGAGATAGAGCAAGAGTGAGGGAAGGGCAGAGAGAGAGGGAGGCACAGAATCCGAAGCAGGCTCTAGGCTCTGAGCTGTCAGCGCAGAGCCCGACGCGGGGCTCGAACTCACGAACCGCGAGATCATGACCTCAGCCAAAGTTGGACGCTTAACCGACTGAGCCACCCAGGCGCCCCTATAATCTTTATTAAGATGAATAATAATATATTAACATTTCTATAGCAATTTACATTTACAGAGTAAGTTGAAATATTTCATCGCATTTTACTTTTATTAATTGACATCTGTAGCTTAATCCTTTGGACTCGCAAAGTCTCTGAAAGTCGAATGGATATGCATGTGTGAGCCTGGTTAATGCAAGGTAATCACTTTCGATATTCTATATCCTACCCACTGTACATCTGCTAGAGAATAATACTTCAGAATTCTGTTTTCTGAATAGGCATTAATGTGCAGCAATTGGGTATTATGCCACTTTTGAGTTGTAATCAAATGTACCATCTATGTGCATAAATGCATTTCAATTCACGCCACGTTATTAGATATAAAACATGACATGTATTTGACTGAGAGCAACACCTGTAGGTTTCTTGGAGCGTCTTGACATTCTTTATTGACAGTTGTCACAGATCAAATTTTCTCCTATGGTTCCTTTCTTATTTAGGGTTGGATAGAGCTGGATGACTGGCCTCCCTCTGTTTCATTCCTTAGCTTTTCCAGAGCCACGTTTTGCAGTGGAAAGGGGGAAGAAAAGTCGACTTATTTTCTTCTCAGACTCAGAATGGCTGCAGTAATTTTCTATAATATATTTCGGCCGTTATTCTCATCTTCCAAAGCAATTTATCGTCTTTAACCTGATTTTTTTTTTCCCTAAGGCTAAATCATCATTTTCACGATAGGGATAACATGGCTGCTGGGGGAATGTATAAAGGCCCGAGGAATAGGTGAATTGGAAGGAAAGCAAAGTTGACTCTTAGCCAGCCAACATATGCTAAGTAATGTAAGGAAATGAATGGAATAGAGTTGTGGCCCCAGAATCGCACGGGGTGGAAGGCAATCCAACCGTATTGTGTATTAGCGGAATCTACTGGACCTCAATAGAGAATTTAGTCTTGAGAACGTGGGGAGTAATGACAGGTCCTGGATGAAGGCCTAATCCTGATAATCTGGTTTTGTTGCCTCGATTTCTTACGTTCCCAAACGCAATACTTACGGTAATTATTATTTTTTGAAGAACTGATTACATCCATGAACCTCAGAGAGATGGTTCTGTTAGTCAAGAAGCACCAAACTGGTAAAAGGATTAATACAGTAATTACCTGTGTACACATCACCCAGCTGAAGAAATTGAGCATTACTTATAGTTCAAGGCTTTGACTCACCAGTCCTGCCCTTTGGAGATCTGAAAATCTTGCATTTGGACTAAATGAACTCTCGCAGGGAATTGAGGCTATGAAAGAGATGATTTGTTCCACAGTGACTGCATGCTGTTGGGAAAGGCAGTGTTTCATATCCTGTGGATTCCTGAAGTTCCAAAGTAAGTAGAAGGCGCTCGAAGAGTGAGGGTAGCTCCAGTCCAGGCTGCTGTAGCTTAAACACTTCCGAACTTGAACGCACGCCGTGAACTTGTCAAGAAAGCTAGTTGTGAAATTTTAAATTGAGCTGTCCACTTTACATTGAATATTGGCTTAAAGCTAGCTGACATACAAACTAAAAGATATTTCATTGATAGCTGCCAAAGAGAGTAAAGGGTAAGTTTATCACATGATACTAGGATAAGGAAAGCATATTAAAGAAAGATTATAAATGAACTGGGTGTCCCATTGTGATTAAGAAAATGTAGTCTCCTCCCAGTGATAGAACCTGCTAACATGGAATTATTTTGGCCTCGTAACACGGCAGAAGACTTGAATGTATTACCACGTAATCATTCCGTAGGAGATCGGGCTCGGCTAAGCCTCGACTGGCAACACGGTGGCTGGTATAAATTGTAGTTTGGCTGACTACTTAGCATTGAAAGCTAGAATAAACGTGTAATTCCTGAAAACAAGGGATACATAAACATTTTCTGCGTTAGGAAAAAAAAAAAAAGCTTTATGAAATGCAAGAGGGTTTTGTTTTTAAGACATCACTTACTAATTGCATTTAGGCGTCAAAATAACTCTGAAGGTTTTCTCTCAGTCTGCTGCATACTGTTGCACATACAGTGTTTAATTAGATGATTCATTAAATGTATGAATGTTTTCAACGCACGTTCGATATCACTTATTAAGTGTTCATTTTAAGTGGCAGTGTGATAACCCCTTTCGGAGTCGCCCTGCTTAGGCTGGCAGTGACTACGGACATTGACATGTTTTCATCTGCAGCTGGAGGCGCCCGCCCGCCTGCAGCAACGGGACAGCTGTCCTTCCTGCTGCTCTTTTCCTGCTTTCGGCCCCGCGTGTAACTTACCAGCCTTTCTTGGGGGCTCCGCCCCGTGATCTGCACATGCGAGGCATTCGACAAATGCTGAGTGAGAAGAATGTTCCTGTTTGAGCACCCAGTGAAATAAAATGGAACGATGGCAAGATTTTAAAAAGCCAGGTGTCCCAGGGGCGCCTGGGTGGCTCAGTGGGTTAAGCATCGGACTCTCGAGCTCAGCTCAGGTCATGACCCCAGGATTTGTGAGTTCGAGCCCCACGTTGGGCTCTGCGCTGGCAGTGCGGATTTTGCTTGGGATTCGCTTTCCCTGTCTCTCTGCCCCTCCCCCACTCACACTCTCTCTCCCTCTCTCTCAATCTCTCAAAATAAGCGAACAAACAAACAAAAAGCTTAAAAAGCCAGGTGTCCCATCACTGTCTATAAGTGTCCATGCAGTTTTGATCCATCCGTTGAGCTCTCTGGGCCTTAGTTTTCTTAACCTGTCATCTGACTGGCTTAGATCCAATGATTTCCAAAGACCAGCCCTCGATTCACCTTCTGTTATTCATTGACTCCCTCCCCTGTGATTCTGCCTACTGTCTTCCGTTCCATCTGTACGTCTAGTGGAGAGGATACTGTGTAAGTTACCATACACCTAAGTATTTGTCGTGCTTTCAGTTTTTCAGATTCATCAGTAACTTCTGCCCTTCGGAGAGAAATAAACATAGCCTTTTCCCTGTAAACTGAGAACATGGCTACATATTTGAAATCTGTATTGTCAACCTTAACACTCTTCTGATTGGGAAATGTCCTCTGCCTTCCTACCCTTGAATTTCCTCCAAGAACACTTTCTGGCTGCTCCCATTTAGTGCTTTGATGGGGGGTCAGGAGGACTAGATGCCAGATCTCCATCTGCTCCCAAATCCCTGTGTCACTGAGGGCCACTCATTTCCCCAAGTGTAAAATTAGGGAGCTTTATTTGATGATATCTAGAATCTGTTATAAGTCTCATTCTATATGAATCTGTGTTTGGGGATGCCCATCGTTTATATACGAGGCAAGTCAAAAGAACTTTTAATGAGCACCTACTGTGTGCCAAAATGATAGATATATTTTAAGACTAAGGAAACTGAGGACCAGAGAGGTTAAATAGCATGCCTAATCACTAATAAGCCAACAAAGCTGCAAGTGACAGAATCAGGACTTGAATCTGTGTCCACCTGGTTCCACAAGCCATACCAGTTGGAGAGGTCTCTTAGATCTGTTTTATTAATTTTATTTGATAGGTGATGGGGAACAAGTTTTTGAGCAAGGATTAGTGTGATAAAAGGCCTTATTTATTTGTTTATTTATTTTTGGTGTTGTTAACATTTATTTCTATTTTTTTAATTTTAATTTTTTTAAATTTACATCCAAATTAGTTAGCATATAGTGCAACAATGATTTCAGGAGTAGATTCCTTAATGCCCCTTACCCATGTAGCCCATCCCCCCTCCCCAACCCCTCCAGCAACCCTCTGTTTGTTCTCTATATTTAAGAGCCTCTTATGTGTTGTCCCACTCTCTGTTTTTATATTATTTTTGTTTCCCTTCCCTTATGTGCATATGTTTTGTCTCTTAAAGTCCTCAAATGAGTGAAGTCGTATGATATTTGTCTTTCTCTGCCGGACTAATTTCGCTTAGCATAATACCCTCCAGTTCCATCCACGTAGTTGCAAATGGCAAGATTTCATTCTTTTTGGTTGCCGAGTAATACTCCATTGTATATATATATACACCACATCTTCTTTATCCATTCATGCATCGATGGACATTTGGACTCTTTCCATACTTTGGCTATTGTTGATAGTGCTGCTATAAACATGGGGGTGCATCTGTCCCTTTGAAACAGCACACCTGTATCCCGTGGATAAATACCTAGTAGTGCAATTGCTGGGTCGTAGGGTAGTTCCATTTTTAGTTTTTTGAGGAACCTCCATCCTGTTTTCCAGAGTGGCTGCACCAGCTTGCATTCCCACCAACAATGCAAAAGGGATCCTCTTTCTCTGCATCCTCGCCAACGTCTGTTGTTGCCTGAGTCATTAATGTTAGCCATTCTGACAGGTGTAAGGTGGTATCTCATTGTGGTTTTGAGTTGTATTTCCCTGATGGTGAGTGAGGTGGAGCATTTTTCCATGTGTCGGTTGGCCATCTGGATGTCTTCTTTGGAGAAGTGTCTATTCATGTCTTTTGCCCATTTCTTCACTGGATTCTTTGTTTTCTGGGTGTTGAGTTTGAGAAGTTCTTTGTAGATTTTGGATACTAACCCTTTATTTGATATGTCATTTGCAAATATCTTCTCCCATTCTGTCGGTTGCCTTTTAGTTTTGCTGATTGTTTCCTTCACTGTGCAGAAGCTTTTTATTTTGATGTAGTTCATTTTTTGCTTTTGTTTCCCTTGCCTCCAGAGACGTGTTGAGTAACAAGTTGCTGCATCCAAGATCAAAGAGGTTTTTGCCTGCTTTCTCCTCAAGGATTTTGATGGCTTCCTGTCTCACATTTAGGTTAAAAGGCCTAATTTTAAAAGGTCAGCATCAGTGCAGAGCCTGCTTGAGATTCTTCTCTCTCTCCCCCTCTCTCTCTGCCCCTCCCCCGTGCGCTCTCTCTTTCTCTCTCTCAGAATAAATAAATAAAAACTTTAAAAATAAAAAGATCAGCATGATGGTATTCATGGAAGATAGCAGCCCTATTTAATTGATCCTTTTATTTTCAACATCGAACGCAGTATTAAGCAAATGTTAGATCTATAATTGATTTTTACTGAATGAATGCATGGATGGATGGATGAATGAATGATGCTGCTGAATAGGTCATGAGATCAGAGAAAGGAGAAATACTAGTGATAATGCTACCGTGGTGGTCTGAGCATGAAGTAATAAAACATTGAACTAGAGTGGTGGCAGTGTGGAAGGACACAAGCAAACAGGAAAAATGGACTGGACCTGGGAACAAATTAGATGTGGGCATGAGAGAAACCACAAATGACCCCAAAGCTTTGAAGCCTTATTGATTGCCCTGATGGTTTGATACCATTCTCAGAATTCTGGAGGTCACCTTGTAGTTTGACATCTATTACCAAGTGCGGTGAAAGCCTGCAGACAATGGAGTACAAGTGGAACACGTTACCATCTGAATGAATTGTAAACCAAACCCGTTTATGTGTGAGTTTGACCCGCATAAGGATTGAAATACGGTGAAGGAGAAGTAGTGGAGAACATAGAGGGTATAGGTCTCCTTTAAACTATTTTCTGCCTCGTTCCCCCCTTTGCTTTCTTTAATCAAGACCTGCCAATGGGTATTGAACTGGGTTCCACTTATTCACGTGTAGGGGTCTTCCAGCACAGAAAAGTAGAGATCATTGCCAGTGACCAAGGCACACGTACCAGTCCAAACGATGTGGCTTTCACAGAGTGATCACCTCATCGATGAGGTTGCTAAGAGCCAAGAGATGATGAACTTTGCTACCGTCTTTGATGCCAGTAGGCTGATTGGTCGTAAGTTTGGTGATGCCAGAGTTCAGTCGCAGTGAAGCACTGGCCTTTCCAAATGATTTGTGAAAAGGGAAAACCCAAAGTAATTGTAGAATATAAAGGAAAAAATGTTTTTTCCCCAGAGGAGATCTCTTCCGTGGTTGTAAGCAAGATGAAAGAGTTTGCTGCAGCCTCCTTGGGTGGAAAAAAAGCCAGAAAATACAGTAATTACTGTTCTAACCTACTTAAATGATTTACAGTGTCAGGCCACAAAGAATGCACGGACCATCACTGATCTTAATATCCTGGAAATCGTTAATGAGTCTACTGCAGCAGCCGTAGTTTATGGCCTGGATTTAAAAACAACGACAACAAAAAATGAAGCTTTAAAAGAGAGAAACATGCCGATCTTCGACTTAGGTAGTGGCACCTTTGGTGTATCTATCCTAAACATCCAGGATGACATCTTTGAAGGAAAATCCACAGCTGGTAACACCCACCTGGATGGGGAACTTTTTGATAGTTGTATGGTGAGCTACCTGATGGAAGAGGCCAAATGCAAGCACAGGAAGGATGTAACCTACCACAAGCAGGCAGTACGCTGCCTCCAGACTGCCTATGAGAAGGCACAATGTATCTTGGGTTTCTTTGCTCCTGCCAGGATTGAGATTGATTTATTCTATACGGACATGGGTTTCTACACTTCTGTTTCCTGAGCCCAGCTGAGTGCTGATGTCTTCTGTGGTGCCCTAAAGCTAGTAGAGGAGTCTCTGAAGGATGCCAAACTCGACAAGAGCCACGTTAATGAAACTGAGATAGTCAGTGATTCCACTTGTACCCCAAAGTTTCAGAAATTGCTTCCAATTTTCTTGAATGGAAAGGAGCTCAGCAAAATCATCAGCCCTCATGAGGAGTAGCTGCACAATGCGGAAGATCTCCTGCTCCTTGATGATACCCCTTCTCTTTGGGCATCGAAACAACAAGGAGGTCATGGCATGTCTAAGAGAGACCCCACCATTCCTGCAAAGCAAACCCAGATGCTCACTGCTTCCTCTGCCACCCAGGCCACTGCTTAGTGACAGCGCAGGAGGGAGAAAGGGCTTTAACTAAAAGAAGTAAACTGCTTGGCAGGTTTTGCTCTCTGGGATCCTCTAGCCTCCCGGAGCATTCCTAAAATCCAGGTGACCTTTGACATAGACACCAGGATCGATCGCAATGTAACGGCTTCACACAAAAGCGCCAGTAGGAAGAACAAAATCAACATTACTAACGACAAAGGCCATCTCAGTAAAGATGATATCGATCAGATTCTAGAAAAGCAGGGAAATAGAGATTGGAAGATGAAGTTAATGGAGATCGGGTAACAGCCAGAAATACTATAGAAGCCTAAACTTGAGTGGCATGCAAACAGTTGGAAATAACACTCTGAGACTCGTGTTGAGTAGAGAAAATGAAAGGAAGGCTCTTGAAAGGTGTCGGGAAGCATTCAGCTGCCTCAAGTACCAGCACACGGCTGAAAGGGAAGAGTGTGAGTGTAACAGACTTTGAGAGTCTTCAGTCCGAGTGTCGTGAGGCTTTACTGGGCGGTAGGATCTGGCGGCTGTGCGCTTCCGCAACTGAGAGGAGCCTAGGTCTGGTGCTGATCAAGCGGACGAAACGGTCATTCTTTGGAATGAGTCTGTTCTCTGCCACCACTTGTGCAGTTTCTATTTCAGTAGTTCATGCTTAGTTTGCATCCTCAGCGTGCATGAAAAAGGAAAGATTCAAAACCTAGTTTAACGATACAAATTTGTGAGTTTATTCAGCGTCGTAATACGAATGCTCCTACGTCTTGTGGGTTTACGATCTTCACATTTTTCAGCACCTGCAGTTTATGGATGGGGACTTGTTTGGAAACGATCACTTATGAAATATTTCGGCGCTTCCCTTTGGTAATAAGAAACGGGCTCTGTTACCATCCCACAGTCTCACCCCTTAAATAACAGTTACTAGTTGTGAGCAAGTGTTGTGGCTGCAAACCTGGATAAACATTTTATTCTACTCATCTATATACTACATTAGAATTTACTGCTTTCAGTCACATTTCTGTGTATTTTTTAAAACGTCTTCATGACCCACTGATGTCTGCATTTCTCGATCTACAGAAAAATTACAGTCCTTCCCAGGTCCAAGTTGCCATCGGAGATTTTAACTCTTCTCATTGTATGTTGCTTAACGAGGTACCACGTGTTTTGCTGATTGTTCATGCCTTGACTTCTCAGCTACATATGTAAAAACATCCATTGATTTAAGAGGGAAAGACCTACTTCTTGATCTTCTTAAGCTCAACACGTTTTCCATGAAAATATGGTTGTAATTGTAGCTTATCGATGAGTCCTATGGCATTTGTGAGTCAAAGAAAAGGAAGATTTCTTTATGCATCACAATTATGGTACTGTGGTTTTACTGTCATTCTTCAGGGCTGGTGTGTATTTTGTTCACTTACAAAAGAGGAAGCATATTAAGGGGGGGGGGGAGACTGACATTAGGAACGGTTACAATAGAATTTAAAGGAAACAAAGACAAATACTCATTTTGGTTAGGTGAGATCTCTGACTTTCTTGAGTAGTTCAGGGCTTCCTTTCTTTCATGGATTTAGAATACTGAAGGCAGGTCGAAGCAGGTCAGTACCTGGCAATGAACCGAGCATGTAAACCAAGAACAGAAATCTCCTACTTAGGGTACTGTTTTTAAGTTTATTTATTTATTTTCAGAGAGAGATAGAGAGAGAGCGCAAACACAAGCAGGGGAGGAGCAGAGGGAGAGGAAGAGAGAGAATCCCAAGTAGGCTCTGAGCTGTCAGCACAGAGCCCGATGTGGGGCTTGAACTCACAAACCGTGAGATCGTGACCTGAGCCAGAATCAAGAGTCAAGACACTTAACCCTCCTGTGCCACCCAGCCGCCCTGGGGTAATATGGACATTTTAACAGTGTTTGTTCTTCCAGTGCATGGACGTGGAACGTCTTGTCACGTCTTTGCATCGTCTTCAATTTCTTTCGTCAGTGTTTGATAGTTTGCAGGGGACAGGTCCGTCACCTCTTTCGCTGAGTTTTACTTCTTTACCGATTTGGATGCCTAGACTCAGTTTTCTGGTATCTTAATTATACATGTTCATTTAGAGTATTGAATGAACCACATCAGTCTCTGAATGAGATCAGTTCCCAACAGCTCAATTATCAAACCATTATTGGACATGGTACATTTCAAATACCTGAATTAAAGCACTGTGTTGACCCACAGGAACCCACATTTCAGTGAAGCGGTGAGGTCAAAAGGAGAGAGCTGAACACGTGAAGGATCAAGATGATCCAGAGCAGCTGAGGGTATCATACTGGCTTAAAAATTTTTTTTTTAATGTTTATTTATATTTGAGAGAGAGAGAGACAGAGTGCGAGTGGGGGAGGGGCAGAGAGAAAGGGAGACACAGAATCCGAAGTGGGCTCCAGGCTCCGAGCTGTCAGCACACAGCCCGAGGAGGGACTCGAACTCACAAATGGTGAGATCTTGACCTGAGCCATAGTCAGACGCTTAACTGACCGAGCCAGCCAGGCGTCCCTCGTATCGGCTTTAGAGGAGCCGGATGAGGGGAACACGGCAGACCTCGCGGAAGACCTGCCAATAGGAGTTCTGCTTCACGAACAGCAGTTACCTTTCTCCTTTCCGAGGTTGGGAATGGGATGGGTACTTTTAGGGCCTTAAAACTGGGTATATCAGGAAGAGAAGGTTGTGAGAAGTGGTAGGTCAGGGGCCAAATGATCGTGGAGGAGGAGTGGATAAATACCACAGGGCAAAATTAAGGTGGAATTTCTCAAGATCATGCAAACAGCAACTAGGGAGCTTCCATGAAAGGAACGGCCAGGCCAGGCGAGGCTTGAGTTCGATGACCTGGCCAAACGTAGGCGAAGCCCACTGAAAATTACGGAACGGGTAACACCACGAGCCAGAGGAAGTGCTGTATGACTTTACTCGCATTGCCATAACAAAGTACCATAGATGGCATGGCCTAAACAACAGAAGTGCATTTTCTCACGACTCTGGAAGTTAGGAGTCTGAAATCAAGGTGTTGGCAGACTTATTTTTTGTCCTGAGAGCTATGAAGGAAGGATCTGTACCAGGCCTCTCTCCTTGGCTTATGGATGATCTTCTCCTTATGTCTTTACGTGGTCTTCCTTCTGAAAGTGTCTGTGTTCTAGTCTCTTCTCTATAAGGACACCAGCCATATTGGATTGGCACCCACCCTAATGACTTCATTTTAACTTCATTCCATTAAGATCCTATGTCCAGATATGGTCCCATCCTGAGGTAGTGGGGGTTAGGACTTTATCAGATGGACTGTGGGGGAAGGCACAGTTATAACAGATGCCTTGTTATAAGCTCTTCTGTACGTGACTGCTGGGCTCTGAGCCGGATGAAACAGCTGAACAAGACAGCCCTTGGTCTTAGAATGCTCACTCTCTATCGCGATAGGTGTTTGGGTGTTTATTCTTCCTTGACCTCTGTATAAAGGTTCACAGAACTTGACAATTGGAGCGAGGATTTGGAGAGAGTGTAAGGAACAACGACGTGGGTGAGAGAAGGTGCAGAATTTCGACACCATCAGTGATAGAATCATACAAGCCTAAGAAATATTAAAATGGAGATATCTCAAATATAAATGTAGCTATATAATTTGCATCACTTTCAGTGAAAACGATCCTTTGTTTTGGTTTTGTTTTTGTAAAAACATTCAGACACACTGCCTCGATGACAGCTTCTTGTGGGGACCTGAAATACAAACAAAACTATAGTTTTTCTAAATTTTGTTCAAGAGGCAGGAATGAATAACTTCTGGGGTGTTCCATAGAATAAGGCCTGAAACAGTATTTTGAAGCTATTGACAGTTATTTTTGTATTGGGAGAAAAAGATATTATGTGGGACATAATAGTTGCTCAATAAAATAGCTTGTTGACTAATAAATTCTGGGACTTAATAGCCTTTAAAATCAAAATTATATACTCCTGGTAGATTTCCAGTAGTATTACATTGAAAGCCTAAAGGCCAGGGGCGCCTGGGTGGCGCAGTCGGTTAAGCGTCCGACTTCAGCCAGGTCACGATCTCGCGGTCCGTGAGTTCGAGCCCCGCGTCTGGCTCTGGGCTGATGGCTCGGAGCCTGGAGCCTGTTTCCGATTCTGTGTCTCCCTCTCTCTCTGCCCCTCCCCCGTTCATGCTCTGTCTCTCTCTGTCCCAAAAATAAATAAACGTTGAAAAAAAAAAAAAAATTGAAAGCCTAAAGGCCAGTACTTACAAAAGATCATTAGATTTAGTTAATCAAACATAGATTATGTTTTCTAAGGTAAATTATGTCTGCATACTTAATACATGCTTTCATATAGCAATATAATGCTGATTTATCTCTCTCACACTCATAAAATCGGTGTGTCGAATAAGGGCCACGCGGAATTGTTTTCACTGTTCTGTCCCTCTGTTGGCATCTTGTAACAAAAGATTCAGCAAACACAATAGACATTAAAACGTTTAAAACCTGGCTCAGTGATGCCATCAGACCCTTCCGGTAATTACCCCTGAGCTTCCTCTGTTTGTACTTTGTGACTTGCCTCAAATAAATCAAAGTGAGTGAGTCCTAAAGGAGAAGAACTGTTTTTAGCGTTAAGGCCAGTTCTTCAGGCAAAGAATTTGGGGTAGAGCCTTTTTCTCGTGACTCGCCGCCTGTTTATATTTTGGGGATGCTCATCCTCCCCGCTTAGTCATTTCCCCCCCACACTCTGTGGGCTGACGGCTGCGGTGTAATTACCCTGACACGCTTTCAGGAAAACCCAGAGCATCAAAACAACGGTGTCGATATCATTGTTGGTTTTACCTCATAAACGTGCTGTTCATTGAGCTCCTGGTTTAATAAAGAACACTGAGCCCTTTCCAGTTCTTGCAAGTTGGGAGCCAGTTCCATCAGGAGGTACCAAAGGGGCCTTGTCAAGAGTCAAGAATATTTGAGAAGAAGAGACGTACCATGAGAGAAGACGTTTTACAGTAACTTGCAAACAGAAGCAGGTCACTTGTAGGCATTCAGCACGTAAACCTTAGGGAAGCGAGAGGATGGAGGGGAGTTGGTGACGGAAGGTGCTCTGGGCTCAGCTGATCCCATTCAGAGATTCTGTCGTAGCCTATTTGCTCTGATCCCGAGGAAGCCATGTTTACAGCACATCCTTCTACAGATAGCACTGTGTGCCAAGCACTACTTTTACACACACACACACACACACACACACACACACACACCAATTTGATCCTTATTTTTTTAATGGTTCTTTATTTTTGAGAGAGAGAGACAGAGAGAGTGAACACAAGCGGGGGAGGGGTAGAGAGAGAGGGAGAATCCGAAGCAGGCTCCAGGCTCCGAGCTGTCAGCACAGAGCCCGGCACGGGGCTCGAACTCAGGAACCGTGAGGTCATAACCTGAGCCAAAGTCGGAGGCTTCACTGACTGAGCCACCCAGGTGCCCCAAGACTGGCAATTGTAAAAGTGACTCATGTTGAATATTATTTCCGTATCAAGAGTTGACTTCTTTTCCCATTTCTTAAGTACTGATTCATTTCCATCTATTGAGTAAAATAATAAAAAAAAAAATAAAACGTAACATTTCCACTTCACTGTCCTTAGAAATGGCTTTAAAATTTTATGGTTGGTTATATTTCAGTACCTTCCCTTAAATTCTGGGAATGCAGCCTTTCACAGCCCATATTACAGGGTTAAGGCCTACCTTACTTACAGATATTGAGTAGAAAATTGATCTTACCAAACTATTTGACTGTATGTCCCTATGCTCTTTCTGGGTTTTAATGATTTTAATCCCAGTAGAGTTATTAACATACCGTGTTATATTAGTTTCAGGCGTTCAATATAATGATTCAAAATTCTATACATTCCTCAGTGCTCATCAGGCTAAGTACACTCTTTAGTCCCCATCACCCATGTCCCCCATCCCTCCACCCACCTCCCCTCTGGTAGCCACCAGTTCTCTATACTTAAGAGTGTGTTGGGGCACCTGGGTGGCTTACTCGGTTAAGTGACTGACTCTTGATTTCTGCTCAGGTCATGATCTCACAGTTTGTGAGATCGAGCCCCACGTCAGGCTCTGTGCTGACGGCATGGAACCTGCCTGGGATTCTCTCTCCCTCTCTCTCTGCCCCTCTCCCTCCCCTGCTCATGCTCTCTCTCAAAATAAATAAATAAATATTAAAAAGAAAAAAAGAGAGAGTATATTTCTTGGTTTGTGTCTTCCTCTCTCTTTCCCTTTTTTTCCTGTGCTTGTTTTTGTTCTTAAGATTCCATATATGGGGGCACCTGGGTGGCTCAGTGGTTGAGCGTCCAACTCTTGGCTTTGGCTCGGGTCACGGTCTCATGGTTTGGGAATTCAAGCCCTGCGTTGTGGAAGGGGGGGGGTTCTCTTTCCTTGGTATTCTCTCACTCTCAAACTAATAAACTTAAAAAAAATTCCACATATGAGTGAAATCAGACAGTCTTTGTCTTTCTCTCACTGACTTATTTCATTTACCATTATATACGTGACATCCATCCATATTGTTGCACATTCTATCAGCTGACGCTTGGGCTGCTGCCATAGGTTGGCTATCGTAAATAAATGCCACGATAAACAGAGGGGTGTTTTCTTTTTGAATTCGTGTTTTTGTATTCTTTGGGTAAATACCTAGTAGTGCAATTGCTGGGTCGTAGCATAGTTCTATTTTTCATTTTTTGAGGAACCTCCCTACTGTTTTCCACAGCGCCTGCACCAGTTTGCATTCCCACTAACAGAGCGTTTCTCCACATCCTCACCAACACCTGTTGTTTCTTGTGTTACTGATTTTAGCCATTCAGACACATGTGAGGTGATACCTCATTGTGGTTTTGATTTGCATTTCTCTGATGATGAGTGATGTGGAATATCTTCTCATGTGTCCGTTGGCCATCTGTATATCTTCTCTGGAGAAAAGTCTGTTCATGTCTTCTGTCCATTTTTTAATTGAATTGTTTGTGCATTTTTTTGGTGTTGAGATGTAGAAGTTCTTTATATATTTTGGGTACCAACCCTCTATTAGATATTTCTTTTCAAAGTATCTGCTCCCATTCAGTAGGTTGCATTTTAGTTTTGTTGATCATTTCCTTTGCTGTGCAGAAGCTTTTTTATTTTGATGTAGTCCCAATGGTTTATTTTTGCTTTTGTTTCCCTTGCCTCAGGAGACTCATGGAGAAAAATGTTGTTATGGCTGATGTCAGAGAAATTATTGTCTGTGCTCTCTTCTGGGATTTTTATGGTTTCAGGTCTCACATTTAGGTCCTTGATATATCTTGAGTTTATTTTTGTGTATGGCGTAAGAGAGTGGTCCAGGCTGATTCTTTAGCATGAAGCTGTCCAGTTTTCCCAACACCATTTGTTGAAGAGACTTTTTTTCATTGCATATTCCTTCTTTCTTTGTTGAAGATTAATCGACCATGTAACCATTGGTCTATTTCTGGGCTCTCCATTGTGTTCTGTTGATCTATGGGTCCTGTTTTGTGCCAGTATCATTACCGTTTTGATTACTGCAGCTTTGTAGTGTATCTTGAAATCTGGAATTGCAATACCTCCAGTTTTGTTCTTCTTTGATTGCTTTGGCTCTTCGAGGCCTTTTATGATTTCATGCAGATTTTAGGATTGGTTCCCGTTCTGTGGAAAATGATGTTGGTAGGGATTGCACTAAATTTGTAGATTGCTGTGGGTACTGTGGACATTTTAATAATATTTGTTCTTCCAGTCCGTGAGCATGGAATGTCTTTCCATTTATTTCTGTCGTCTTCAATTTCTTTGATCAACATTGTATAGTTTTCAGAGTACAGGTCTTTCACTTCCTTTGTTAAGTTTATTCCTATGTATATTATTATTTTTGGTGCAGTTGTAAATGGGATTTCTTAAAATTTTCTTTTCTGCTACTTCATTATTAGTCTATAGAAGTGCAATGGACTTCTGTATATTGATTTTGTATCCTGTGACCTTACTGAATTCCTTGATGTTATGGTAGTTTACTGGTGGAGTCTCGAGGGTTCTCTCTATGTAGTATCATGTCCTCTGCAAATAGTGAAAGTTTTACTTCCTCTTTACCAATTTAGATGCCTGTTATGTTTTCTTCTTGTCTGGTTTCTGTGGCTAGGGCTTCCAGTAATGTGTTGAATAAAAGTGATGAGAGTGGACATCCTTGTCTTGTTCCTGATATCAGGGGTAAAGCTCTCAGTTCTTTACCATTGAGTATGATGTTAGTTGTGGGTTTTTCATATATGGCCTTTATTATGTTGAAGTATGTTCCCTCTAAACCTACTTTGTTGAGGATTTTTATCATGAATGTTGTACTTTGTGAAATGCATTTTCTGCACTATTGAAATAATCCCGTGATTTTTATCCTGTGTCTTGTTGATGGAATGTGTTATGTTGAATGATTTATAAATATTGACCCATCCTTGCATCCCAGGAATAAATCCCATTTGATCGTGGTGAATGATTTTTTTAAATTTATTTTGAGAGAGACAGAGGCAGCACAAACAGAGGAGGGACAGAGAGAGAGAGAGAGAGAGAGAGAGAGAGAATCCCAAGCAGGCTCCACACTGTCAGTTCAGAGCCTGATGTGGGGCTTGAACTCACCAGTGGTGAGATCATGACCTGAGCTGAAACCAAGAGTCAGACACTTAACTGACTGAGCCACCCAGGTGCCCAGTGAATGATTTTTTTTAATGTATTGTTGGATTCATTTTCTTGAAGATTGTTGAGGATTTTTGCATCGCTGTTCATTAGAGTCATGAGCCTATAGTTCTCTCTCTCTCTTTTTTTTTTGTAGTGTCTTTTTCTGGTTTTGGTATCAGGGTAATGCTGGCCTCATAGAATGAATTTGGAAGCTTTCCTTTCTCTTCTGTTTTTTGGAATTGTTTGACAGGAATAAGTATTAACTCTTTTTTAAATGTTTGGTATAATTCATCTGTAAAGCTGTCTGGTCTTGGACTTTTGTTTTTTGGGAGTTTTTTTTTTATCACTAATTCTATTTCATTGCTGGTAATTGGTCTGTTCAAATATTCCATTTCTCCCTGACTCAGATTTATAATCAAGTTATATGTTACATGTTTCTAGGTTATATGTTTCTTGGTTGTTGTCCAATATATTGGCATATAATTTTTCATACGATTCTCTTATAATTCTTTGTATTTCAGTGGTGTCAGTTGTTACTTTTCTCGTTGCAGATTTTGTTTGAGTCTTTTCTCTCTCTCTCTCTCTCTCCCTCTCTCTCTCTGTCTGTCTCTCTCTCTCTCTCTTTTTTTTTTTTTTTTTTTGATGAGTCCACCTAAAGTTTCATCAGCTTTGTTGACTTTTTCAAAACCATCTCCTGGTTTCATTGGTCTGTTTTATTTTATTTTTCAGTTTCAATTTCATTCACTTCTGTGTTAATCTTTATTATTTCCTCCTTTCTACTGGTTTGGATTTTGTTTGTTGTTCTGTCTCTAGCTCCTTTAGCTATAGGGTCAGGCTGTTTATTTGAAATTTTTCTTGCTTGTTGAGGTACACCTGTATTGCTCTCTACTTCCCTCTTCAAGTAGTGGCCTCGTGAGGAAGAGTGCCTCTAGTGCCCTGTAATGCAGTATCACCTGTTCACCAGAACCTGGTGCTCTAGTGGTGCCTTCTGTGTGTATTGCCTGTGCCTTCCTACTGTGGCTGTCCTGTGTTTGCCTCCAGTCCAGTTGTTGGCGGTGGCTCTCTTTGTCTGCTGTGGGCAGAATTGGGTCCCTGTGTTGTTAGTGGGTGCATGTGCGGCCGCCTTGGGTCTGTGTCGAGTGAGACCAGCTGTTGGGTAGAGATGGAGTAGCCCCGAATTGCAGGGTGCTCCCCCTGTGTTCTGCCCTGAGAAGCTTTTGTTGGCCTTGCCTTCAGACCCCCACTGGGTGCTCAGCCAGACTTGTGTGCGCGGGTATCTTCCCGTCTCGCTAGGGTAGGAGTTACCTCGGAGCGGGCCGGCCCTGTCGGGGCTGCTCGCACACCGCCAGGCTTGTGGCCCTGCTTTGGATGGGCTCCGGCCAAGAGCCTGTTGGAGGGGGCGGGTCCGCAGGAGAGTGTGGGGGTAGGGTATGCTGTTAGCAAGTTAGGTGGAGAGTGTTCATGCTCTGCTGGTTCCCGCAGGTGTCCGTGTGTCCAGGCTAGGGGGTAGGGGAGGGTAATGGCCCCCGTCAGCTCCTTTGTTCCTCGAGAAGTCCCCTAAAGATCCCTGCCCCTCCAGCACACACTCAGATTAGTGAATAAATCTCCCTCCCGTACATCCCACCGGGTTTTCAAACTGCTACATCTGTGCTGTATCTCTGTGGGGCTGCTTGTTGTGCTTTTCTTTTTAAAGGGTGGGAACTCTGTTTTCTCTCACCCTCCTGTCTCTCCCACAGCCCAGCATGCTGAAGTAAAATTTCTTGCTTACTTATTTTCAGAGAAAGAGAGAGCAAGCACGAACAGGGGAAGGGCAGAGAGAGAGAGAGGGAGAGAATCCCAAGCAGGCTCCACACTCAGCGAGGAGCCTGCCGCGGGGCTCAATCTCATGATGGTGAGATCAGGACCTGAGCCAATGCCAAGAGTCGAACGCTTAACTGACGGAGCCACCCAGGTGCCCCAGTCTCTGATTTTTAAAGTTTCAGGCTTTAAGGGACGCCTGGGTGGCTTAGTCAGTTGAGCGTCCAACTTTGGCCCAGGTCATGATCTCACAGTCCGTGGGTTCGAGCCCTGCCTCGGGCTGTGTGCTGACAGCTCAGAGCCTGGAGCCTGCTTCGGATTCTGTGTCTCCTTCTCTCTCTGCCCCTACGCCACTTGCGCTCTGTCTCTCTTTCTCTGTCTCTCTCTCTCTCTGTCTCTCTCTCAGATAAACATTAAAGTTTCAGGTTTTAAGCCCTGCCGTTTGCATAAAGTTAGTCCCCTCTGGTTTTCAAAGGCAAATGTCAGGGGGATTCGTCTTCCCCATGCAGGTTCGTGTGCCTGCGGTGCTTGGTATGAGGGTCTGTTTCTGTACCCTCTCTGCACCCATGGCATCCCTCCCTCTTCTGGACAGTCCCATGGGTCCGTTTAGCTTCTGACAGCATCTCTGCCCTTCCTACCCTCTTCGATGAGGCCTCTTCTCTATATTTAGCCGTGGAGAGTCTGTTCCGCCAGTGTTTGGGTCATTTTCTGGTTTATTTACACTGATGTGGGTGTTATCGTGTATCCATGGGACAAGGTGAGTTAGTTTAGCACCTTCCCACTCTGCCATCTTCCCTGGGAGGCCACGTCCCTGTTGTCTTCCTGTGTATCTCAGGGTGTGTGGTATTTCTAAATGTGGTATTTCTAAATTCCATTTCTAAATGGAATAAATGGTATTCCAATCAGAATGACTAGTATGGCACAGTTTTAAGACAAAGAAGGAAAAACATTCTCTAAGGTCTTCTTCTCACAGTTCATTGAGAGCAGTGGCCTCTGTGAGAAAGCATGTTGAAGTAGAGAATGGTGTTCAAAGGACTTAGTCCATATCTTAGCCCTTCCATTATTAGGATGTTTGACTTAATGCTCTGGACCACTTAGCATCTTGCAGCCATAGATAACTTACCTATAAAAGGTAGGTTTTGGAATAGTTTTCCCAACCAGTAAGCTGCATCAGTTAAACTAGTGAAACTAAAATCTGATATCGGCAAAATTGTGCTGAAACACGTATATATCACTGATGATGTTAAAATTGACCCATTTGGGGGCACCTGGGTGGCTCAGTCGGTTGAGCGTCCGACTCCAGCTCAGGTCATGACCTCACTGTTCGTGAGTTCGAGCCCCACATCGGGCTCTGTGCTGTCACTGCAGAGTCCACATCGGATCCTCTGTTCCCCTCTTTTTCTGCCCTTCCTGTGCTCACACTCCCTCTCTCAAAAAAAAAAAAAATTAAAAAAAATTGACCCATTTAGAGCAGTTTGGCAGAATATAAATATCAACAGCATTTGGCCTAGTCATTGGATTACTCACACTTAAATTTATGTTAAGAAAACTAATCAAAACTGAGCAAAACTATCACTAAAATACTCTTTTATAATAGTACATTATTTAACAGCCATCCACAGAAAGGAAAAAAAAACCTAAATGCTCAGCAGTAGAGTCATACTCAATTAAGTTAGTGTCTCCATTAGATAGAACATTACGTGGCTATTAAAAATGGTGACTATGGAGCCCATTTTACTACAAGAGTCAGCGAACTATGGCCAAGTTAGACCAAATCCATCCCACTGCCCATTTTTATAATAGATTTTTATAGACCTACTTTATTATCTACGTTTTATTTTTTTGAAGCTTTTAAATTTCTCAGGGGGCACCTGGGTGGCTCAGTCGGTTAAGTGGCCGACCCTTGGCTTCGGCTCAGGTCGTGATCTCACGGTTTCATGAGTTCAAGGCCCACATCGGGCTCCTCACTGACAGTGCGGTGCCTGCTTGGGATTCTCTGTCTCCCTCTCGCTCTGCCCCTCCCCCACTTGTGCTGTCTCTCAAAATAAATAAACTTTAAAAAATTAAAAAAAAGAATTTAAAAAAAAATTTTTTTAGGGGCACCTGGGTGGCTCAGTCGGTTAAGTGTCCGACTTTGGCTCAGGTCATGATCTCACGGTTTGTGGGTTCGAGCCCCACGTCGGGCTCTGTGCTGACGGCTCAGAGCCTGGAGCCTGCTTCGGATTCTGTGTCTCCCTCTGTCTCTGCCCCTTGCCCGCTCACACTCTGTCTCTCTCTCTCTCTCTCTCAAAAATAATCATTAAAAAATATTTTTTTTTAAATTTTTAATGTTTTATTTATTTTTCAGAGAGAGAGAGAGAAAGAGAGAGAATAGGGGAGGGGCAAAGAGAAAGGGAGACACAGAGTCTGAAACAGGCTCCTGGCCCTGAGCTGTCAGCACAGAGCCCGACGTGGGGCTCGAACCCACCAACCATGAGATCATGACCTGAGCCGAAGTCAGACACTTAACTGACTGAGCCACCCAAGTGCCCCAAGATTTTTAATTTTTTTAAACTCATCTCTACATCTAAAGCAGGGCCCAAACTTACAACGCTAAGATCAAAATTTACATAATACTCCACTACCTTTGCCAGCCAGGCGCCCCTGTAAGTAACTTTTTACGGGACGACAGTGATGCCATTGCTCTCTGTATCTTCTTTGGTTGCTTTTATGCTGCAGTTGCTGTGACAGAGCCTGTGTGGTTGCACAATCTACAAGATTTACTTTATGTACCTTTATAGCAAGAGTTTGCTGACTCCAGACTTGGGAGATACTAACATCAAAAGGAAAGTGAAACCTTAATTTGCACGTACAGCGACAGTAACGGTAAAGTTTATTCTGTGCGCCCACCAAATATACATGTCCTGACATCATGCAGGTAAATAGACCCAACATTGATGTGGCTGGACTCCAGAGGTGAAATGAAAGTATTTATTTTTCTAAATCCGTTTGCTGTTCCTGTTTTATTTGCTCTATTTTTAAAATTATTTGTATATTTATTTAGAGAGAGGAGAGCAGGGGAGGGACAGAGAGAGAGAATCCCAAACGGGCTCTGCCTTGTCAGTGCAGAGCCCAACGCGGGGCTGTAACTCAGGAGCCACGAAATCACGACCTGAGCTGAAGGCAGACGCTTAACGCAGGTGCCCCTTTGCTGTTCCTGTTTTAAATGAACAAACCAACATTTTAATCGTGGCCTGGGTGCTGCGGCAAGAGGAGTGCCAGTATGGCGGCCTGTGGTAAGTACGCAGGGAGCGGCCATTGCTGTTTGGGCCGGTGACCTAACCTTCCATGTGGCCCAGGTAGGACATGCTCACGTTGACAGTGTTGCTTACCTGCCTTCAGGAGGTAGATATTTCTTTCCTCTGCTGCATCCCTAGACTATAAGCAGTTGAAGGGTCCAGTAAAGCCCTGCTGACAGGAAGATCATGCTGTTACCCTGTCGTCCAGACAGCCTGGCAGTAATGAGAGGAGCGAGATCATTTATTTGACTTATTTTACGCTGCATCGCGGCTTAAAAAGGGGTGCTTGCTCTTGGAACCTCTCAAAGCTTGGGCCAGTCTGCAAATTGGAGAAACCAAACTCATAGGGAGTGTGTTAATCTTTATTATTTTTTTCAAGTTTACTTATTTATTTTGAGGGGGAGTTGGAGAGGCAGAGAGAGAGAGAGAGAGAGAGGGAGAGGGAGAGAGAATCCCAAGCAGGCTCTGCATTGTCAGCAGTGAACCTGATGTGGGACTTGAACTCAAAAACCTATCACATTTATAATTTTCAATTTTTTTACTATGTGGCTAATGTCTGGCTCTTTGGCTAAAGTGCAGGCTTCACGTAAGCCTTCAAATATATTCATCGATTGAATGAGTGAATGAATAAATACTTAAATATTTTCATATTGTAAAATACATCAAAATGTATGCAGGGTTTTTTCTTTGCTTTTAAAGTTTACTTATTTTGAGAGGGAGAGATTGCAGGAGCAGGGGAGGGGCAGAGAGAGAGGGAGAGAGAGAGCATCCCAAGCAGGCTCCACGCTGTGAGCACAGAGCCCCATGTGGGGCTCGAACTCACAAACCGTGAGATCATGACCTGAGGTAAAACCAAGAGCCAGACACTTAACCGACTGAGCCACCCAAGCACCCGTGGAGTGTGTTAATGTTTAAAGCGGATGGCTCAAAAGCAAATCAGCAGAGTAGTTACCACCAGTGACGTGGGCAAGGTTCCTTTTAATCTCAGGGTAATACTGTGCTCTCTGTTACCAGCAGGAGGATTCTAGAGTCGTAAGGTTCCAAAGTGAGGAGAGACCTTCACCAAATCCATTTCCTAGACCTCAGTTTCCCATCTGGAAAAATGAGGTCTGCATCAGAGGCATGCGCTCACCTGTGGCCCAAGTAGAATCACTTGAGAGTCAGAATTGTGGGGGTTGGAGGCAGGAAGGAGGAACTGGGACACCTTTTAACCACAGATTGTTTAAAATCCGTCTGGATGACTCCGACGTGTATCCAGGGTTGAGGATGTTTGGGTTAAATGGTTTCTCAATTTCTTTGTGCTTGCGTTTTAGAATATACACATGTGTGCACACGTTGTGGGGGTATTAGTTTTATTTTGTCATCAAATGGCATACACATGAATATGATTTTTGGAAATCAATAAAATAATGTGAGTATTCACTGAATACTCCCTGTGTGCTAGACTTTTCATAAATATAAGCTCATTTATTCTTCCTAGCAACCCTGTTTGGTCGGTGCTGTCATTCATATTCTAGATGAGGAAACTGAGGCTCAGAGGCCGCACAGGTATAAAACTAGGTCTGTCTGACTCTTATGATGTGTTTTTTTTTTTTCCATTATGCCATGCTGTGTGCCAGTAACTTCATTCTTTATTTCGTTGTGCAAAAGGAAAGTCCTCCTCTTTAGTAGCCAAGCTCATGTGCTGATCATTTAAAATTGTGCAACTACAGATTATTTCAAACTTGTCAAGCACTGTCACTTGTCACGTATTTGGCTAACAGATTTTCCTATGGAGCCCTTCTTAGTTGATAAAAGAAATAATCATTCTTGGGGTACCTGGCTGGCTCAGCTGTCAAGCCCCCCCACCCCCATCGGAACTCTGAGCTGACAGTGCGGTCTGCTTGGAATTCTTTCTCTCTCCCTCTGTCTCTGCCCCTCCCCTACACACGTGTACTCGCTCTCTCTCAAAATACATGAACGTGGAAAAAAAAAGAAAAAAGAAAGAATCATTCTCATGCCTGCTTTGAGAGATCTGTATTAAAAATGAGTGGGTGGCCCATTGTCTTTCTAGATGTCAGGTACTAGAGTAGCGTATCAGGGATTTTCCCTCTCGTGAATAGCGTGCTTTTTTATTTGCGTATCTGCTGCAGTTGGCCAAGGATCAGGGGCACATGGTTGCTTCGATTGATCTTTTCTTTCTTTCTTTTTTTTTTTAATGTTTACTTATTTTTGAGAGCGAGAGACAGATGGAGCATGAATGGGGGAGGGGCAGAGAGAGAGAGAGAGACCCAGAATCCGAAGCAGGCTCCAGGTTCTGAGCCGTCGGCACAGACTTGACGCGGGGCTCCAACTAACAGACCGTGAGATCATGACCGGAGCCGAAGTTGGACGCTTAACCAACTGAGCCACCCAGGGGCCCTGAGCATATGCTTTTTCAGTTGTGTTTCTTGTGAGACGTCTTCCTCGTATGATCTATCTTTTCACGTTAAGAAAGCAGTGAAAAATGGTTTTAAGGGTATGAAAATGGACTTTGTCATTTGTACATTTGAATCAGATATGCATCAAGTGACATCTAGGTGAGTACATGATGGGACCAATGGGGTAAAATGAAAACCAGATACAGAATTTGGCCAGCTCCTGCTGCTGTAAAGGAACCTTAAAGAGTACACCTGGGACAGTGATCAGGTGACCGTGTAATTTATCCTCCTGGATGAGATCCTTTCAAAAGTGAAAGTGGGGCCTCATAATAATTACCATTTGCTGTATCAGAATTCTAATGCTCAATTAACGTGTACCTAAGTCGTCATGTCTTTTAGTTCTAATTCAGCCAACATTTATTAATTATCTACGCTGTGCTAGGTTCTGTGATGGGTGTTGTATACAGTCTTGGAGTATCGGTCCAGTACTAGAAGGTAAACCCACCGCTGGATGGACAGTGACATAAGTATCCACTCCTGTTGTAATTTGGATGGTAGTAAAGATACAAGAGCTCTCTGGGAGTATAACGAAGGTGATAAATTGTGATCCAAATGTGGAATGGAGGAGGAGAGGGTTATGAAAGATTCGAAATGGTTCAGCTGAATCTTGAAGGATGAAGGTTTGGTTGAAAATAGGACATTTGTGGGCACCTGAGTGGCTCAGTGGGTTGAGCATCCGAGTATTGATTTCGGCTCAGGTCATGATCTCATGGTTCATGAGTTCGACCCCTGCGTCGGGCTCTGTGCTGACAGCACAGAACCTGCTTGGGCTTCTGTCTCCCTCTCTCTTCACCTCCCCCACCTGTTAAAAATAAATAAACATTTAAAAAAAGAAAGAAGAAGGGACCTTTAAGACAGTGGGCAAAGCATAGGTGACGGCACTTGGGTGTGAAGGTACGTGGGAATTAGGAGAAAGTAGGGTGCATTTGTGTGGCTGGAATATGGAGAGCATAGGAAAACAGAGTGACAAATGAGGCCTGAAAAGTTGGTTATGAGCAAGATTGTGAGGGCTTTATCAGCTTAAGGGCCTCTCCATGAGAAGAAAAAACAGAATACTCCTCATATAAGTCACTGAAAAAGAGAACCGGATAATAACATGAGCAAAGTAAATTTCAGTGCTTTCCCCAAGCAACCAATCGTCACCTACTTTTTTTCATTTATGAAACCCGTATGACTCATATTGTGGTCCTCTGACCAGCAGTAGACGCTTCACTTGCAGGCTTCTTAGCAATGCCAGTTCCTGGCCCCCAGTCTCAGCTATCATATCCAGATCTCTGGTGATGGGATCCAAGAAACTGCTTCCACTAGCTCTCCAAGGGCATTCTTACGCATATTAGAGCGTGAGAGCCACTGCATTCCAGCTGGAGTTGAGTTGAATTAGGTACAGTCTCAACACTTGATGGTTGAAACTAACATCTAAATGAAAACTCCTCTCTGCGAATCAAGCCACAAACTGATGCCACCGTCAGCTAAGGTGAATGCTTTGCCGCTAAGTGTTCCATGACTTGAATACTAAGAATTTAAGATACGTTCCAAAGTTTTCCAGAGAAACACGGGACTTGCTTCTTAGCATCTAAAGCAAACATTTGTTTCATTGTGTGTAGGTTTTCAGTACAGCTTGAGTTTGTCTCCAAATCCTCAGCTATACTTATGTAGGTTTTATCTTTTTAACGTTTTTTTTTTATTTTTTTTTATTTTTGGGACAGAGCGAGACAGAGCATGAATGGGGGAGGGGCAGAGAGAGAGGGAGACACAGAATCAGAAACAGGCTCCAGGCTCCGAGCCATCAGCCCAGAGCCTGACACGGGGCTCGAACTCACGGACCGCGAGATCGTGACCTGGCTGAAGTCGGACGCTTAACCGACTGCGCCACCCAGGCGCCCCAGGTTTTATCTTTTTAATAGCCTGGTTTACATTTTCTGCCTTTGTGATATGTTCATCCATTCGGAAACATTTAAGCACTTGATAATTAATCCTCAGCCATGGGCAGTTATTATTTTTTATCATGAAATAGTTCAAATGTACCGAAATACCCATGCAGATATAACCTGTTGTCATTTTGTTGTAAGAAATATTTTAATGTATATCAAGTCAGACACCAAGAAGTAAAGAATAGAAAGGATAGAAAAGGAGTAATTTTTGAGGCTATAAGGCCTGAATATTTTCGAGTACTGCTGAAAGTCATGAATCCTCGGCTGTTGGAGACACAGGAAAACATAGTAGGAGATATAAAAGAAATACACACATTGTTGTGAAAACCAGAGACAAAGATATCAAAATCCATGACCAAGAAAACAAGATGGACTAATGTTTGTGAGAGTTGAGAAAAACCAGTCAACAACACACACCTGTACATGCCTGGTCAAACCGTCTTACGAGTGTGTGGGAAAAATAAAGGCATGTGACATAAAACTGAGAGAGTATACAAACGGTCTTCATTGAAGAAACTTGTGAGTAATCTTTTCAAGCAGAAGACATACTCTGGAAGGAACATCTGAGATGCGAGAAAGAGTAGTGAAGAAGTAAATTATGAGATAAATAGGTAAAACTAAATAAAATGTTTCTGTATGAAATGCCACCAAATATTATATAAAATGTTTTGATATATAGTCATTTTCTTACCATTTGGTTAGAAATCGCGTTGTGATTTATCTCAGTAGTTATTTAGGGGTGTACACTTATATGTGTATGTTGAGCTTCTGTCGTTGATTTCTGATCTAATTGTGTTAGATGTTTTTGTCTGTAGGATATCAATTCTTTGAAAATTAAAGTCCTTTATGTATCAGTTATGCTTCAGTGGCACTCAAGATCTAGGAAACAGGGGCGCCTGGGAGGTTCAGTCGGTTAAGGGCCCAACTCTTGATTTTCACTCAGGTCATGATCTCACAGTCATGGGACTGAGCCCTGCACTGAGCTCTGCACTAACAGTACAGAGCCTCCTTGGGATTCTCTCTCTCCCTCTCTTTCTGCCCCTTCCTCCCTCCCTCTCTCTCTGTCTTTCTCAAAATAAATAAAGACACTTAAAAAAAAAAAAAGACCTGGAAAACAGAAGGCACACTCAACTGAGATTTTGACAAAAATTTTCTTAAGTTGAGAGAGGTCGGGGCACTTGGGGACTATCAACAGTGAGAAGGGACTATCACAGTCTCCGAACTTCATGGGACAAAGGGAGGAAACAAGAATTGCTGGAAACCAGTGAGGTGTAGAGCAGTGGAAATGGGATGGTCGCTGTGAACATACAGGTGCTTTGTAAGAAGCTGAAGTCTTAGAAGGTCACTGCTCCTGCCAGAACTATGGCACCCACCCAGGCAGAGAGGGGACAGAGGAAAGTTACCGTGATCACTGTTCATGTTCTCTGGTCTCCTGCCAGTACCTCCCATTAGCCATACCTAACTGGGAGCCAGAAGAGCCCAGGTCATGCAGCTTATAGGAGTTACCGCTTAGGGCATACAGCAAAGGAGAGAAAAGCAGAGAATAAATGGCAGAGAGGAGCAAAGCTCCTCTGGAAAACCAGCAGATTTCGAGATGTGACGTGACATATTCGCGTATGTTCTGTCTCTGGTCAAAAAGGAATATTCGTGTATCAGTCACGGCCCATCTAGGAAAACGGAGATCACTCGAAGTATTTTACAGAGAGCAAATTGAATACAGAGAATTGGTTGGCCAGTGATATCAGTGCAGAGAAACCAAATGGGAAGGGGAAGCAGTTGAGATTAGCAATAGCAGGAGCTGCATCACATTAAGGTCTGGAGAGTCAGAGTAGAATCAGAAACCAGCAACCAGGCCATCTTTACGAAACTAGACTGCTCTGCCGGGGACATAAAGCTTAGTGGTTTTAGTGGTTTTTTTAATCTTAATAATTCTTGGTGAATTGTTCCTTTTATCATTATGTTCTGTCTCTGTTTCTGTGAATATCCCTTATGTAAATTATTTGCATTTGGTATTTATATTTTTTACAGCTTTTTTGGTCAGCATTTCCCTTTCCTATTTTTGCTTTACTTTTGAACTTTGTGTGACATGTCTGTTTCTTTAATTTATTTTAATCTAACGTGACAGTCTGTCAGTAGGTAAATCCAATCAATTACATTCGTTTTGACTGCTATTATTTTCAGGTTTTATTCTTAAAAAAATGTTTTTAATGTTTAAAATTTTTGAGAGAGACAGACAGAGCATGCGTGGGGGAGGGGCAGAGAGGGAGGGAGACACAGAATCGGAAGCGGGCTCCAGGCTCCGAGCCGTCAACACAGAGCCCGACGCGGGGCTCGAACTCACCAATGGGGAGATCATGACCTGAGCCGAAGTTGGATGCTCAACCGACCAAGCCACCCAGGTGCCCCTTTCAGGGTTTTTTTCTTACCACAAATTTTACGTGGTCAAATGCAGTGATCACATTCTTTGCATTTTTGTGTCTGACAGAGTATTTAGTGCTGACCTTACCATTCACATGAGGGGCTGTAATTGACATTCTTCAAAAAGATCCTGTCTTCATTTAGCATTAAAAGAAAAAGAAGGACAGGGCTCCTGGGTGGCTCCGTGGGTTCAGCATTGTACTCTTTTTTTTTTTTTTTAATTTTTTTATGTTTTATTTTATATTTGAGAGAGAGAGAGAGAAAGGGAGAGAGAGAGAGAGAGAGCGAGCGAGCAGGGGAGGGGCAGAGAGATGGAGACAGAATCTGAAGCAGGCTCCAGGCTCCAAGCTGTCAGCACAGAGCCGGACGCAGGGCTTGCACCGATGAGCAGTGAGATCATGACCTCAACTGAAGTGGGACACTTAAGTGACTGAACCACCCAGGAGCCCCAGCATCAGACTCTTGATTTCAGCTCGGGTCATGATCCCAGGGCCATAGGATTGAGTCCCATGTCGGACTCTACACTGAGAGTAGAGCCTGCTTAACATTCTCTCTCTCTCCCTCTGCCCCTCTCCCCACTCACGTTCTCTCTCTCTCTCTCTCAAATAAAAATAAAATAAAAAGAAAGACCCATAGAAATTGCATCCTAAATCCCTGTTTTCCTTTGATTGGTTGGGTAGAATGGTTGATGGTGAATTTGGATTATTCTAAGTGTAGTGGGCATCCAATCAGAATAGTTGAGAATACGGAAATGATATGTTCTAGTTTCAGAGATGAAAGGATCAGTCTGGCTGAAGTGTCAATAGACCATGGGACTAGAGCGAGAAGTAAGGAAACCAGTTATCCCCATGTAAGATGATGGTAGGTTGGGCTAAGGGGAAGGAATGGAAACAGGGAGAGTAGTTAAGAGATTTTTGCGGTAAACCAGACAAGAGATTATGGTGGTTTGGACAAGCAGTTCAAGGTACTGAAAAATTAGAGACAGAAGGAGAAGGAAAGAAAGAGAAATCAGGGATATCTCCAGAGTTTTTGGCCTGAGAAGGATGGAATCCTTGGCCTGCTGGAATCAGAAGACTAGGGATGGAGTAAGTTTTGGTAGAACATCAAAAATTAAGTTGTGACCATGCTCATTTTGAGATGTCAGTTAGACAGCCAGTGAAGATGTTGGTGTAGGAAGTAAAATATCCTAGCATGGAAGTAAGGACAGAAGCGTGGACTGGGGATAGACATTTGGTGTTTAAAGCCAAGGGAAGAGTGGTGATAGAAAAGAGATCAGCTGACTGAGCCCTGGAGCATGACAGTCAAAAAAGTTCAACGAGAAGAAAGCAACTGGTAGAGGAAGCTTTGAAGTCAGAGAGGAGAAAAGCCCAGAGTGTCTGCTTCCTGGAGGCCAAGTGAAGAAATATAGTAAGAGGGGCGCCTGGGTGGCTCAGTCGGTCAAGCATCCAACCTCGGCTCAGGTCATGATCTCGCTGTTCGTGAGTTCAAGCCCCCCGTCGGGCTCCGTGCCGACAGCTCGGAGCCTGGAGCCTGCTTCAGATTCTGTGTCTCCCTCTCTCTCCACCCCTCCCCGGCTCACACTCTGTCTCTCTCTTTCTCTCAAAAATAAAAACATTTTTAAAAAATCTAAAAAAATAAGTGTAATATGAAAAGGGAGGGGATGTTTGTTATAATCCAATCTACCTATAGGTCAAATAAGATGACGATTGAAAATTGGTCCTGGGATTTATAACATGAAGGTCATTTTGAACAGGACAAGATCAACTTTGGTGGAGATAGGGGTGCAAGCCTGACTTGTAGGGGGTTTAAGAGGGGAAATCAGAAGATGAATTAGAGGCGGGATGTGTAGAGAAATGTTTCCAAAGGTTTTGCTGCAAATGGAAACATAGAAATGAGGAGATAACTGGCAGGGGAATTAAGGTCAGAAGGTTTGTGTTGTTTATTTTGCAAAATCAGAGAAACGACAGTATGTTTGATTACGTGCTGATGGGAATAGTCTACTAGAAAGGGGGAAAGGCAAGAGTAAGAGGGGAGAACTGCTGGAGTGATGTCCTTTAATAGGGAAGAAGGGATGTGATCCAGGGCACTTTTGGAGGTATTGGCCTTCATCCGGGCAAAGATATTGCATCTGTAGCAACGAGGGCTGGTAGACAACCTGTGAAGATGTGACTAAATCCCTATGTCAATTATAACACCAGAAAGTTCTCAAATGTTTCATCACATGGTCTGCTCTGAAATTCCCCATGCCTACAGTTGATTAGGGAAAGGCTGGCTTTTAGACACTGTAGCTGGAGGCCTAATTAGCTCCTAAGAACATACTGGGTACCTCATGAGGCTGCTGCTGATTCAAGTGGGCCAGAGTGCAGGAGTGACCCCCACAACACCCTGCTTTCAGTCTTCGGATTTCAGCTCCTCGGGATTCTTCCTTCTACCCTAGGCGAGGCCCGCGGTGCCGTTATTTTAGAGCGTGAATCACTTCAGTTAGATGTACTTAATGTTGTATTCAAGAATATCCTTTTAATCCTAACGCTTGCATTTTCAAACGAAAGCCAGTGAAGTATTTTGTGATTTTTATAGCAAAACCGTATTATTTTTTCCTAGTGAATGAAATGAAATTGCAGGCACATTGGATGTTCATCTGTTTTTATATTTTCTGTCACAGTATTAGCTCATTTAATTATTCACAAATATAACAATACAGCTATTTTAAACCTTGTAAATCAAACATGTAAATGGTCTAAGAGTTATGATCTGACAAAGCAATGCTTCTTAGTATAATTTATAATTTGACGGTAATGAAATTCATAAATAGGAATAGCATTGATAAAACAGGCAGGAAAAAAACTAACTTATAATGACCAGTTACGATAAGAAAATAGCTCTTTGAGTTGTTAAAAGTTGATAATAGCTTAATTGGAAGCTATTAAATCTGAGAAATAATCTTTCAATCTTCTTAACCTTTAAATTAAATATTTCTAATACCAACGCTTGCCTGCCTAGAGTAGTTGTATAAGAAGAATTCCAATTATTTTACCATAATAATCCATTTCTCCACAATAATTGTTTCAAATTACCATTGTTAAAAGTTTTGGGGGAAAACCAGTAATTCTACTCCTAGGTACATAGCTAAGACAAATGGAATCAGACGTCTGCACTGAAACTTGTATATGAATGTTCATAGAAATATTTTTCACAGTTGCCCCAAAGGAGAAACAACCCAAATTTCCATCAGCTGATGAATGGATGAGCAAATAGGGTCTGTCCAGCGGAATATTACAACAATAAAAAGGAACGGAGTACTGATCCGTGCTACAGTGTGGATGAACCTTGAAAATGTTATGCTAAGTAAGAGAAGCCAGACCCCAAAGGCCACATATTATATGATTTTCTTCATTTTCCATTTATTTATTTATTTATTTATTTATTTATTTATGAGCAAAGAGGAAAGGTTATTAAAGTGAGAGTATGCTCTCCGAGATGCGAGAGGGGGCAAGCTCATGGGAGAGCTGTGCGCCCTAGGGTTTGGGTTTGTTTTATCGACAGCTGTTAACTAGGGGATGGAATATTTATTACTTGGGGAGGAGATTTCTTTTATTAATTAATTTATGTGACATGAATTGATTCTTACTGGATAAATTGGCCCAGAATTTTCTATATATACAAGGGGCATTCGCATTTAATATTAACACATGCTTAGCCATATTTTTTCAAAATTTATTTTCAAGTTAGTTAACATACAGTGTGGTATTGGTTTCAGGAGTAGAACCCAGTGATTCATCACTTACATATAACACCCAGTGCCCGTCCCAAAAAAGTGCCCTCCTTAATGCCCATCGCCCATTTAGCCCATCCCCCCCATCCACCTCCCCTCGAGCAACCCTCCAGTTTGTAATCTGTATTTAAGAGTCTCTTATGGTTTGCCTCCCTCTCTGTTTTTATCTAATTTTTCCTTCCCTTCCCCAGGTGCATCTGTTAAGTTTCTCAAATTCCACATATGAGTGAAATCATATGATATCTGTCTTTCTCTGACTGACTTATTTCGCCTTGCATCACACGCTCTAGTTCAATCCACGTTGTTGCAAATGGCAAGATTTCGTTCTTTTTGATCACCGAGTAGTATTCCATTGTGTGTATATACCACATCTTCTTTATCCATTCATCTGTCAGTGGACATTTGGGCTCTTTCCAGACTTTGGCTACTATTGATAGTGCTGCTATAAACATGGGGGTGCATGTGTCCCTTCTAAACAGCACACCTGTATCCATTGGATAAATACCTAGTAGTGCAATTGCTGGGTCGTAGGGTAGTTCTATTTTTAGCTTTTTGAGGATCCTCCATACTGTTTTCCAGAGGGGCTGCACCAGTTTGCATTCCCACTAGCAGTGCAAGAGGGTTCCTCTTATATGATTTTCTTCATATGAAATGTCCAAAATAGGCAATGTGTACCGATAGAAAGGAGATTGCACAGTGGTTGAATGTGATGAAGAGAGAGAGGGGACTGGGAATGGGTGGTGACTGCTATTGCGTATGAAGGTTTTTGGGAGAGCGATGAAATGTTTTAACATTAGATATTGGTGACAGTTGCAAAACTCTGTAAGTGTATTAAAAACCACTAAATTGTAGACTTGAAAGGAGAGAATTTTATGGTATACAAATTATATCTTAATACAATTTTTAAAAAAATGTTAGCTTAAGGGGTGCCTGTCTAGCTCAGTCGGTACAGCATGAGACTCTTGGTCTTGGGGTCATAAGTTCGAGCCCCATGTTGGGCGTAGAGAGTTTACTTTAAAAAATTAGCTTCAAAAGACAGCATGGAAGTTAAAGAGTCACTTAAAACCACTTTCCAAGTAAGTTCAGAAGTTTTCTTTCCATTCTACTCTTTAAAAAAACATAGCCAGTGTATGACTCACTGTGAAAAAACAATAATGAGGTAAAAGAATAAGCATTTTCCATCATTTTTCTGTTATACCAAGTAACTACCAAAAGGTTGATTAAAGGTCAAAGGAGCACTGTATTTATAGAAATATTTTTTAAACTGCTTGAAATCCCAGACAATAAGTGTTGATTGTACCAGCACACCAGCACAGATGGATATGAAAAAGCGCCATTGCAATGTCAACTCAATATTTGGAAATTTCTCTGTAGAATAGAGTGATTTCTTCTTCTTGTGTTTAGCCTTTTCTCCAAGTAGAAACAACTATGGGAGCTGTACAGTACGTTCTCTTGTGGGTGCGCCTGTGAGAGCCACAGGGATTGAAGGGGAAATGCTGATGTAATGGCACACAAGTCCGCCAAGCTACTGGTGATCCAGATGAGTGTCTCTGACCAGATGGTTCAACCAAGACATTCCAAAATGTCATATCTCTATTCCGCCACAGAAGTATTCACATTTCTTGTTTTTAATGTTTATTTATTTATTTTGAGAGAGAGAGAAAGAGAGAGTACATGAGCAGGGGAGGGGCAGAGAGAGGGAGAGAGAGAGTACCAAGCAGGCTCCATGCTGTCAGCACAGAGCCCAACGTGGGCTCAGATTCATGAATTGTGAGATCATGACCTGAACTGAAACCAAGAGTTGATGCTTAACTGACTGTGCCCCCGAGGCACCCAAGAGCTGTCATCCCTTCAACTGAAGAATTCAAGGTATTGAAAAGATAAAGAAGCTGATTGAGTATACCTCTAAAAAGCTGCTTTTACCTGGATGGTAAATTGTGCTTCCTAGTTTACACAGCACACTCAACAGCCATTACCTTATGAGTCTCTTGACAAACCTTGATTTTGGTAGAATTTGTTCCCTTTTGTCTATTGTGCAGACGTGGAAATAATCTCAGTGGATGGAACTCACTTTCCCATGTCTCCTGGTGTCTTAGCCCCAAATTGGACCTTTGTTACTGACTCCTTGGCGAGGTTGCTTTCATTGCCCAGGGCTGCCGTCATCACCCAGGGCCTCATGAATAAGCCCTCCAGGACTGCTTTGGTGAGGAAGTTGCTTCTGATCTTCTGCCATCACAGGTCCTGATAGAGCATTCATGCTATCAGGCTCAAATGATCCCAATTCCTCCCTCGATCTCTTTGCATGCATATAATTTCTCCAGATATGTATTGTGTGTTGCATGATCGCTCCCACTATTATGATCTCCTGTCTACTTAGTACTTCCATCTCTATCCTTCCTCTCCCTAGGGGAGGCATCGAAGCAAAGTAGTCAAAAGCATCGACTCTGACGTCAGGACACCAATTTTATAGCCTGGTTTTGTCACTTAACTAACTCTGTGACCTTGAACACATGACTTAACCTATATGCATGACACATGCATATAATTTCTCCAGATATGTATTGTGTGTTGCATGATCGCTCCCACTATTATGATCTCCTGTCTACTTAGTACTTCCATCTCTATCCTTCCTCTCCCTAGGGGAGGCATCGAAGCAAAGTAGTCAAAAGCATCGACTCTGACGTCAGGACACCAATTTTATAGCCTGGTTTTGTCACTTAACTAACTCTGTGACCTTGAACACATGACTTAACCTAGTTGGGGCTCACCTTTTTTTTTTTTAATTTAAGTTTATTTATTTTTGAGACAGGGAAAGAGAGCATGTGTGTGTGAGCGAGTGGGGGAGGGGCAGAGAGAGAGAGGGAGAGGGAGAATCCCAAGCGGGCTCCACACTGCCGGCATAGAGCCCGATGTAGGGTTTGAACCCACAAACTATGAGATCGTGACCTGACCCAAAATCAAGAGTTGGACGCTTAACTGACTGAGCCACCCAGGCATGGGGCTTGGTTTTGTTATATGTCGTATAGAGACAGGAACCCAAGTCCCCATCAAATGTTTGGAATATTTAAATGTAGGGTGGCAGTCTAATTCATCATCCACAGAAGGCCCCAGGTGCAAACGGGATTGCTGTGGGCATCGCTGACATATGGCACCCTACGTAAATGAAACAATGCAGGGAATGGGACTGGCACGCTACGTGGCTCGTACCCAGGCTGTCACGCATGCTGTTGTTCTCTCCGATTCAGACGCTCTCCCCCCCAACTCTTCCCCAGCTGGCCCCTTCTTATTCTTCAGGTCACAGCTTAAATGCCACTTCTTCGGTGAATCTGTCCCTGACCACCCTATCTAGATCGTTCTTCACTTTTATAGACCTTATTGCAATTTGAACCTATGCATGTTTGTTGATTGCCTCTTCTTCCTCTTCTGCTGGAAGCTCCATCAGTGCGGAGAGCATATTTTTTTCATTCAACGTGGTATTCCCAGGGGCTAGCTTAATGCTTGGTAGGCATTCAAATACTTTATAAAGTGGATGAATGAATGTGTGATTATTAACTCCTTTTCCGTATACTAGTGGTTCTCAATTAGGTTGATTTTGCCCTCCAGGGAACACTTGGCAATATCCGGAGACATTCTGGGATATCACAACCGGGATGGGGGTGCTCCCGGCACCTAGTGGGTACAGGCCAGTGTGCTGCTGAACATCTTACACAACGCACAGGACAGCTTCCCACAGCAGAGAATCGCCCAACCCAAAGTGTCGATAGTGGTGAGGTTGAGGAACCCTACCCTATACCTAGTGACGTAAGGGCTTTTATGACCCTAGGTGGGTGTCAAAATAATGGCTGTACTGAAAGTTATTTGCTTCTTGCTCTTAAAGATGCACACCGTTAAAATGGTGAAAGAAATCAATCAGACTCAGACCTCAAGGATTAAGCAGTAGATGGCACTAGAAGACACTGTAATTTACTCTTAGATCTCTTCGTTGGGTGAGTCGTCTTCACGATTTATAATGTATCCTAGTTAATTTCACCCCTTTCCTACACATACTTATTTTTGTACTAAACTAGATGTGTTAAAACTATATAGCAATGTTTCTGCCATTCAGCTCCACACATATTCAGCTGGTGCCTAGTATATGCAAGGCACTCTGCTGTGTGTAGAGATGAGTAAGCCACTCACAGGCTTTGTCCTCAATAAGCTTACGCTCCTAAACTGATCCCATGTGATAAGCAGATCATTCTGGCAGTCTCAGACCATTACTTGGAGAAATTCATCATGGTTTCAGGATTTTCTAGGTCCTAGGTAGGTATGTCAGTATAGTAGTGTGATGCATGGCGTTGATACGCATAAATGAAGAGAGAATCTTGCCTGGCCTTCTAAAATTTTTTTTTTCAATGTTTATTTATTTTTGGGACAGAGAGAGACAGAGCATGAACGGGGGAGGGGCAGAGAGAGAGGGAGACACAGAATCGGAAACAGGCTCCAGGCTCCGAGCCATCAGCCCGGAGCCTGACGCGGGGCTCGAACTCACGGACCACGAGATCGTGACCTGGCTGAAGTCGGACGCTTAACTGACTGCGCCACCCAGGCGCCCCTTGCCTGGCCTTCTAGAACGTTCCCAAGACTTACCAGACACCTATAGTTTTGATTTCCGCAGAAAAGAAAACCCACATTCTTTTCGTGGTATAGTAAACAATGGGTCTGCGCTTCAGTTGAGTTAAAGCACATATGCCCTAGAAAACATTTCAACTCTTATGGATGCTTTTTGCTACAGGAAATCTAGCAGACCAACTTCTTCTTGAACTTATCAAGTGCTACTTGTGTGTCAGGCCCTGTACTAAGCACTGGGGATAAGAAGATGAATAAAGCAATTTCTATACAGGAGGAAGAAGTGCTCAGAATGTTCCCTATCTCAGCAGATGGCATCATTCATCCAGTTGTGCAGGCCACAAACCTGGAAATCATTCCTCTTTTTTTTTTTTTT
The DNA here is from genome assembly GCF_007474595.2 of Lynx canadensis. Taxonomy (NCBI): domain Eukaryota; kingdom Metazoa; phylum Chordata; class Mammalia; order Carnivora; family Felidae; genus Lynx; species Lynx canadensis. The sequence goes on along the minus strand of NC_044321.2, from coordinate 115,896,918 downwards.
TTTAAATAGGCTCTATGCCCAGCATGGGGCTCTAACTCGTGACCCTGAGATCAAGACTCACATGTTCCACCAACTGAGCCAGTGAAGTGCCCCCTGGGAACCATTCTTGACTTTTTTTCTTTCACTCCTGTATACAATCCATCAGCAAATGGTGCTGACTGTATGTGAGATTCGCCCATTTCTGCTACAACGACCTCTGCCGTCCTGGTCCAAAGCATCGTTATCTCTATCCTGGGCTATTGGAATAGCCTGGTAACTGGCCTCCTTTCTTGTACTCTCTTGATATTGGTGTCTCCACTTAACAAGAGTTGGCCTTGTAAACTGAAAGTCTGATTTGCCATCCCTCTACTGCCTTCCCGTTGTCATTAAAATAAAATCTAAGCCTCACATGGTCAAGCCTATGCCAGTCTCTCCGACTACCTCTCCTACTACTTCTGTCCCCTTTTCTACAGCTCTAACACCAGTTTCATACCAGCTGGCCTCATCAACTGACATTAACTTAGCACATTGGGGAATTAATTCAGTTACATGCTGGCTCCACCCTGAAAAAGTTGAGCGTCTGTCAGGGCTGGGGGTAGATCAGATGTATATAGCGATGGGACGAACCGGGTCAAGAAGTGCTTTCTCACGATGTGAGGAAGACGCTCTGGAGGAAAAGAACATTAGCTCTCTCTTGGAAAATAAAGGGGGCTACAACAAAGTAGATTTGAGGATAGAGGGATAAATTAACTCGAATATGAACAGAAGTAAAAGGGAGGATGACAAACGAAGACTCCAGGGTGTCTAGGCTGTGACCTAGAGATGTATCGTACAGGCAGATGTAAGGGTTGCAAGAAGATATAGATATTTTTTAACATCTGCGTGGCTGTTTCTTTCCAGCAAAATACCGGAAAAATGATCTAAAATTTGTCCTCTATGTGCCTCCTATCAGGCATTATTCTAGTTAGTTGATGTACCATATCTCATCGGATTCCCATACCACTGATAGGGCATTGGCGGTATAACCCCTTTGGGAAACACAAGAAACTGAGGCACAAAGAAGTTACGTTACATGCCAGGCATCATACAGCGAATAGGTGGCATTTGAGTCTGGGTCGATCTGCTTCCCAAATCTATTTTTTCCTATAGACATACACTACCTCCTTATTGTTGTTAAACTCTTAAATAACATAACGTCCCCCCAGCAATACCATTAGTTGCATGGTGAAAACCTCCTAAGTGACTAGGCAAATGGAAACTACTTTTTGAAACCTTTGAATATGTGTGTGAATCACATCAGGTTTGCTCGAAGAAGGTGTTGTTTTGCCTCCGTGACTCTTCGGAAAAGCATTTTCTACCAGTACAAATGCATTTAATCAGTTAAGACTGTTCCAAATGGCTTGCTCATTTGCCTAAACATAAATTTTGTTTGGAAAACACTTGCAAGTGTAGAGACAGCTTCAATATGAATTATGGCGCTCGGAGTGTTCAAGTAAGATGGATAGTGGCTGGACTCAGGATTAATGTCATATTTTTCTGCAGAAGGGCTTTAGGAAGTTTAGTTATGGCAGCATTTGAAGTCAGCTTAGTCAGTTGGGAATTTTAATTAAGTTCTGGGCAGCCCCTAAGTATACCATATTCGGAGGCCATTTTTTCCTAGTAGCCACAGAAAATTGGGCATGTGTACACGAATACTGTTCATGGACATAAATCATAGCCAGCGGGAAGGTTCGGAGGGTAGAAAGTTGGCTCAAAGCGATGTTCGCAGAAACTTCAAGCCAACTTAACCATCAGATTTGCGTATTGGTTTTCTACTTCTTTTAAAATAATATTTGAGCTTTTTCTTTTGGTTCTGGAAAGCCACCTTATCGCTTACAGTCCTATCTAGCTCATGAATTCATTTTTTCAGAACAGCAGGGAATGTTCCTGATGCCTAAAGCTCACAAAAATCGCCTGTATTTCTTTTTTAGGGTACAGTTACGTACTTTAATTTTGGTTTTCTTTATGCATATTTCTCCCTCCATTAAATCTCTCCCCTTTAAAAATGTTTCCCCATCTCTGGGTATGGTGACGAAGACAGAATTGGTGATGAAACCATACAGAGAATGGGTAGGCTGAGGCCACTTGCTGCCTCAAGTTCAGTGTTTGTTATTTGTAGTCGTGTCTATCCTTAGGACACTATTGATGAAACTGCTTATTTGGAAAATTGGTGTTCTCAAATGGAAACTTCAGAATTTTTCTGTTTTGAACAAGACTTAGAACCTGCGCAATGCTTAAAAAACGACTTTCAACGTGAGGAGAAGGTCGTGAAAATTAAGAATGAATATCTGGGGGCACCTGGGTGGCTCAGTTGGTTAAGCATCTGACTTCGGCTCGGGTCATGATCTCACAGTTCGTGAGTTCAAGCCCCACGTTGGGCTCTGTGCTGACAGCTCAGAGCCTGGAGCCTGCTTCAGATTCTGTGTCTCCCTCTCTCTTTCTCTCTCTCTCTGCCCCTCCCCTTCTCTCTCTCTCTCTCAGATATAAATAAACGTTTTTTCTTAAAAAAAAAAAAAAGAATGAACATCTGTTTTAAAATTCTTTTCCTTTCCTTCTAGAATCTTTACTTTGGAGAATGACAATACCATCCTTACAGTCACCCAGGCTTAAAAGTTCAGTCATCATTTGATTTCTCGTCCTCAAACCTCATATAGCTTTTGCTATAGTTTTTTTTTCTACTTAAACATCTCTCTGACCCTCATTATTCCTTGCCTAACAGTTAGAAAAACCTAAAGAAAAAAAGAAAAATATGTTAGTTTGTCAGCTCGACTCTACCCTTGCCTCCATTGCAACGACGTCTTTCCGTATCTGTCTCCCTTTCCTAGACCATTAGCTGTTTGACAATGATGCTGTCTTATTAGTGCTATCTCTTCAGTACCTGTGACAGTGCCTGCCACACAGTTGTAAATCGTTAACATTTATTCAACAAATGTTTATTGAACGCCTACTCGGTTTTAACCACTGGGACTGTGTAAGCAAATAAGACAGACTTGGCCCTGCCCTCATGCCACCGAAGATCTAGTGGGGAGAGACAGACCAAGGATAAGTAGAAAACAAATAAAAATTAAGTTGTATTGAATGAGCTTAAGAAAAGAAGGGAATGAACAGAGAAAAACAAGGGGTTTCCGCTTTAGGTAGGGTTCACAGAAGCTTGATGGAAGAAATGTAGCAAGCCACATAATGAAAGGGCAGAGAGCATGACAGACAAAAGAAACAGCGTGTGCAAAGGTCCTGAGGTAGGACCTTTATTCTCCTTGAAGAACCAAAGTAAGACCAGTGTGGCTGAAGCCTAGTCTCACAAAGTATGGTGGGATACCTATACCAACGTCGGGCCCATCAGGGTCACATCATGAGTCTTCATGGAATGGCAAAGGCTTTTAGGATGAGGATAAGAACCTCAGATAAGCATTTGGGAAGGAAAAGTCGTGCTGCTCTGGTGGGGGGGGGGGGTGAAGCACAAAAGGGGCAGAAAGGCCAGCGGGTACTGTCGTAGGGATCCAGGTCAGAGTTGTTCTCGCCTGAAGAAATTGCCTGTCGTCTACATTTTTCGGATTGCCTTTCGCCTCTGGTGTCCTAAGTCACTTGTGCTCTAGCTTTATTTTTCTGGTGAAGCTTCACTCACGTTTCTGTGTTCTGCATTTTGCGGTACCTGACAATTCCAAGACTTCCTGGGTACGGAATTGAAGACTTCCCGTGACACTCTTCTGCGCGGGCATGCCTCCCATTTCTTTTCCCGGATGTGTCCTGTGCTCAGGCCAAACTGTAGTACTCGCCAGGCCCAGACGTGCCCCTTGCTTTCCTACGCCTACCTATTGAATCAGGTGATTGTGCCGGGAATGCTTCCTTCCTCATTTCTTTCCAACGAAGTGTTTGTGCTTCCTTCTGGGACTGCTTCCGGTCTTGACACCTGCAACTTTTTCTGATACCAAGAACCAGAAGTAGCACCTCCCTCATCTGCATCTGTCCTGACAGCACGCTTTTTCTCTCTTTCCTACCTTGCTCTTTGCTCCCTTCGATCCGTCTGTGTCATTCTTTTCGAAATCTAGCACCTTGACCATAGCTTGAGCTCAGATTCGATTGAAACGAGGGCCTTTTTGTGTATTGTAGCATCGAACAGAAGACTATGCGTGTGCATTCAGTGCCCCATAGCTTAGTAGTTCTTGCGTAATTTTGAGATTATTTTGAACAAAACAGGTTGGCTTCAGAGCTCCGTATTCTTGGACGCGTACTCACTTTGTATCTCTGAACATCTGGTTCTGAGATACAAGCACCTCATGTGCACGTGTTTGCGCCAGAATATCCCGCTACTTCATAAGAACAGTAAGCGCTCGGCACTTGCCTCTAAATCATAATCTTTAATTAATATTGAGATTTCAGGACTTGATAGGTAAAAAGGGACACCAAGAAGAAAGTAGCTGCAATGAAGAAACAGTGCAAGGGAGGAAATTATGTCGGGGTTGGCATTAGCACGAGCAGATATGCCAGGAAAAAGCGGACACGTGATTAGAATCTCAAATGTCAGGAAGAAATGCAGGCCGTCAGTAGTAGGAGGTAGGTGATCGTATAAGAGAAGCAGACGTTGGTTTGTCAGATGGTTGAATGATTCAGGAGAAACGTCTTCGTGTGCAGCATTTCAGGATTCCACAGTTTGACTGGGATCGCGGACGAAGCATGGGCTGTGGCCTTGGACAGAGTCAGGTTCCACCTTGTGCGTTTCTGATGGGAAATAAGTGCCTAGAATTGTAAAGTTGCTTTCAAAATTGTAGAATTGCTTTCAGTGCAATTACAGTACGGTCTGGTTTGTAGCCTCCAGATCTCGGGAGAACTGGGTTCGAATCACGGTATTTGAACTTCCTAGGTTGATGGCTATGGATAAATTAGTTTATCTCTGTAAGCCTCAGCTTTCTCATTTGGAAAGTGTCAGTAGCAGTAGTCCTTACCGCCCAGGGTTGAAGAGTAAGTGACGAATTTCATGCAGAAAGCACTTAGCGTAGAGTCTGGTACATGGTAAGGTGCTGTCAGTTTCTCTGTCCCTCTCTTTGCCTTTCCAAGAAAACACATGGAGAATTTCATCTGTATGATACCGAGAGGTTACGACCCTTTTTAACATGCCCACATCAGGAGGTCAATGAGGACCGATAATCATCGTATTAAGATCTGTACTGATTATGCGGGAAGTAAATATGATCCCTGCGACAAGATTTTCACATTTATCCTGTGGGTAAGCAGGAGAATGAGGGAACTTAATTGCAACACCAGAAGGATCATTCTGAGGCTTTGGGGGTTAAGAATGGATGGAACTTGGGCAGTTCTGAAGTTAGAAAGACTAGTTAATAGACTGTTGCCTGTTAACAGCAGAGGATGAAATGAGAGGAGACGAACGAGGCTTTCACCTGGTTTGCAAACCTATATATTATTGCGTAACTTGTTACAAAGAACAAGTTTTTTTTTGTTTCATTTCATTTTTTATGCTTAAAGATAGTACCACACTAGCTTTAATTCCGGCAAGAGGTGACGGTGTCCTAACCTACGCTAGTGGCAATGGCGAAGGCAAGACGGGCATCACCCGCTTTTGAAAAGTTCGTGTTATGCCACTTGCCGTTTACGAAAGACCTGCATTCGTACCTGGTTTTGCTAATTGAAAGAAATCCGAGAAGATTTTTGCTTTTACGAACAAAAGAAGAGTATACAGCATTTGGAGCCGTTATAGACGCAGCTTGCACCCCAAGCAGTGACGGTGGCACCGCCCAGCTCCTTCCTCACAAACTGTACCCAGCCTCTCAGCAGCAAGCCACCAGAGCTTTGAACTGTGTCTGCGAGCACCCGTGCTTTATCTCGATTCATTTTGTGCGTCAGTCAGCAAGATGTGTCCTAAGGTATCAGGAAAGCCTAAGAGAGGTGATTTTTTAAGGGGTCTGGGAATGCTCAAAATTTTTCCATGTGAATTACTGGTAATTGCTTCTTTGCTTTATGCCATTTTGACTTAGGAAAGCTTTCATAGGAACGCTCTGCTTTCAGATAGCAGTGGGAGGGGGAGACCTGTAATTTCAAAATTACTTAAGTAGAATTGGCAGGATGTAATTATTGAAAATTGTGTAGGATGGGCAGGAGAGGGCAGAGATCAGGATGATGCACAGGCTTCTCACTGGGATAAGGAGATACTGGGAAGAAAATAAGTACTGCGGAGGGAGGACAGATTTTCCGGTTAGTTTCAACGCAGTGAGTTTGAGGTGCATGCGGGTAATTTCACTGGTAATGTCTGGCAGGAGGATGGCTATAAAACTCTGGAAATCAGGACAAAGACGTGGACTGGAGATGCACAATTGATATTTATCAGCATAGAGAAGGTACAAGGCACGGGAATTGATCACTAGTGCCACAGACAAAATGTTTGTGTCCCCCTCCCTCCAACACTTCTATTGAAACCTGTCTTAGCCCAATAGGGCTCCAATAACAAACTACCGGAGACCGGGTAGCTTGTGAACAGCAGAGACATATTTCTTACAGTTCTGGAGGTGGGAAGTCCAAGATCACAGCACCAGCCTGATCATGTTTTGGTGAGGGCCCACTTCCTGGTCTTCACGTGGCTGGTGATGCACAAAGGAGATGAGAATGTGCGAATGTGTTAGTCAGTGTTCATGTATGAGAATGAGAGAAATAAGGCTAAGGAGGCAGGTATTAGTCTCATGAAGAAAGGTCTGATTGGCTAAAGCAAATTTGCTTAGACTTTATCCAGTAGCCCCCTGGTTCTCAGAACTTATTGTGCATTAGAATTACCTTGGGAACTGGAACAATACAGATTCCCATTCCCGTCTTCTTTTTCAGAAGGTCTTAAGTGAGACCCAAATCAAATCAGATCAAATCGGCATGTATTTGATCAGCACACTAGACAGTTCTATTGCAGGCAACGCGGAGTCACATTTTGAGAAACGCTGACCTAATCTAGGGTATGAGAGGGTTAACAGTGAGAGTTTTTTGAAACCGGAAGTTCAGCTCTATCAATTTTTATAGTTTAGTGATACTGTCCCTGAGCTGCTGGGCTGCCTTATATGGTAGAGCAGCTATAGGCATAAAACACAGGCATCTTCCCCAGCATGTAGACGTGGAGAGAGGACCAGGAAGTGGAAATAAGGTCATGCCATTTCCCAGTATGAAGCATTGGGATTTCTCATGGGCAGCCATCAGTTTAATAATTATGCTTTTGGTAATTACATTTGTTGGCAATTACATCATTTTGCATACATAAAATTTTACTCTTCCACATAGAATTTTGGTTCACAAAAGCTGTGCTTGCCTAGAAGATCTCAACTTTGAGAGAGAAGGGAACATTTTAAGTCAGACCTAGGACCCAAGGAAACAAAGTAACAAAATATTTGGGCTCCCAAACAAACAAACAAACAGACAGCAGGGAGTTAAGAGGTTTTTAATAAAAGTGTCCTAGGAGCAGGGAAGCCAATAGGAAGGGAACTGTGGCCGGTACTTCCAAAAGTAGAGAAGCCCGATTCAAAGATCTGTTTCCCAGCTCAAGAAGTGAGACTTCAAATGCCAGGCTTCCCTGAGGGGCTGGGTGCTCTAATGGCTGGAGGTTTTGCTACTGATTGGTACAGCTTTTAGAGATGAACTCCGTGAACCTTTCTCTCTTGCATTTTCAATGGTCCAGGCTGGAAATGACCTTTTCAGAGAAACTGGAGAAGGAGCTACCAAGACAAGTGTATGTCATGAGGGCAGGTCGACAAGGGCAGTGCGGGACAATGTAGGAGGGAAGCATAGGCCACAGGGGACACTTGGCATGCCCTTTGGGGAAAGGAAGACAAAGGGCAGGGAAATGACAGGAGTATCAGAAAATCGCGTGGAGAAATGTCTTCCGGCAGAGGTTAAGACTTACCTAACACTTTCTGGGGCCAGAGCCTCTGTGTTTCGCCATTTTAATAACAAAAATTTTTTTTAATGTTTATTCATTTCTGAGACACAGAGAGACAGAGCACGAGCGGGGGAGGGGCAGAGAGGGAGGGAGACCCAGAATCCGCAGCAGGCTCCGGGCTCCGGGCCGTCGGCCCAGAGCCCGACGCGGGGCTCGAACCCACGGACCGCGAGATGGTGACCTGAGCCGAAGTCGGCCGCTCCACCGACTGCGCCCCCCAGGCGCCCCTCTGCGTTTAGCCGTTTTAGAACACATTCCCATCTCTGTGGCCTGATGTACTTGGTTTATCTTCTATATCCCCTCACTAGAATGTTCCCTTAGAGCACGGATGTGTCCCGGTTTACTCAGTCCTGTACCCCCGGCATCAAGACGCGTACCTAGCACGTAGGGGCCACTCAGTAAATGTGTTTTCAGGAAACGAATGAATAAATGCTCTTTGGCCTTGAAGATGGTAGAGGTCAATAACTAATGGCAGGAGGTGGCTAGGGGATGGCAGTTTCTAGTCTCGTCTGTCCATGGGAAAGCTTACTGCGGCGGGGAGGGAGCTTTTCGAGAAGAAATGGAAAAGGGTAAATTGGGAGAGCAAGTCTAAGGAAGGCGGTAGTAGAGGGCAAGTTGGTTGAGAACCTAAAAAAGAAAAATTTGGAAAATAGCGGAACCCAGATCTTCCAGGCTTTATCCAACTTTGACCGCAAAATAAGGTCTGTTGGAAACGGTGATGAGATTTGAGAGTAACTGGGTGGTGTTAGGTCAAGAATCCAGGAGTGTTCCAATCCAGCTTAGTGGCCCAGAACTCTTCCTCGTGGTGAGATTCCTGAGAGACAGTCACACAAAAGGAAACGGAAAATGAAACCCCAAGTGCCACTTTGGGATTACGTGAAGAGTGCTGGATGAATTCTCTAATCGGGCACCTCTCTGGGTAACCGTGCGCATGACTTATGCTCATGATCTGAAGTGCAGCCTCTGTGAGATACCAGTTAGAATTGGCTCTGCTTCCTTCCGAGTGGCCAGCAGGGGAGGCAGTCGCAGAGGTTGTATAAGGCAGCTCCGCATGTCCCCTTGCCTCGCTGAGTCACTCATGAAGCGAAAATGAAGTGTTAGCGCTTGCAAAAGAATAAGCATTACCGGTTGTTGTTTTGTTTTAAGAATCTTACTTGTCGTGTTATCCATTAGAGTGTAGGTTCCATGAGGATAGAGATCCTTTGTTGCTTTCTTTACTGCTCTTGCCTCATTGCCTAGAACAGTGCCCGGCACATAGCTGGTGTTGGGTGGAGAGATGCCAAATGAATGAGCAAGTTTGCATTTTCCATCTTTTAAGGACGGAGGAGAGCTGCTAGACTCCCTTGAGAAAATAACTTAAGTGCCAGGGACCGAGTCCCTCTGTCCCAGCCACTAGCAGGTGCTGTGTGTGTTGGGAGGTGCAACATATCAGGAGTTCGTAGGGAGGACGGGAGGGGTGACGGGACACAGAGACGGCAACGGCATTCAAGTGGCAGATGCTAGGAAATTGGCCCTTGGACTCCGTCAGATGTTCGAGAGAGGCATGGGGAAATATTGAAATTCTTGTTTGGGATGTATTTCTATTAATTGAAACATCGGTCCAGACAAGAGCTACAAAAATCACAGCTTTATCACGTATACGCCAAGGCTGGGATTACATGAGCTACTAAAGGGCACTGATATTATCTCAACTACTGAAATCGGGTTGCCAGGGTGATTGGCTGACATGGGAAGGCCGACCGTCACCCAGAAGGAAACCGAGAGGAGGCTATAAAATCAACTGTGGAAAACAGGAACTTTGCAGCTAGGAAAGTGTGTACGTGATGCCCAGCAGTGGGAACACTGGGGGTTTTGTTTATCGTGTTTAGACAGGCGTCTCACGTACGTCAGATGGGTAGCTTGAGACCTAGGCAGATGGGTCTTTGAGGAAGCCTTCCTTCAGAGGAGGGGTCCACACCTTGGGGTGACAGCGTTTCACTGATACTGGATTTGGAAGGCTTTTCCGATTGCCAATAATCCAGCTATGCATCCTTGAAGGGAACTGTGAACTTCGTAATTGAGGAAGACTAACATGAATATGCTACTGGGCACTGAGATGGCTTCTTCCAGATGGTATCACCAGTAGACTGCGCATGGTCACGCAGTAGAGTCCTTATAGCTTCTGTGTGAGGAGACAAAGGAGATCAAGGTCCCTAGGCCTATTCCAGGGGCACCCGTTCCTTGCTCAGTGTACTACTGATGACGAGATGTAGAAGAGAAGAAAAAGAGGTTAAGGTGGCCATTCATTCCCTGACGGTCCAGGCCCGGCTCAGTTTACCAGTCAGCAACTATGGATGGAAGGGAGGGAAGAAAGAAAACCATATCCACCTGTACAGCTTTCTAACACAGTGACCTGGGCCATTATTAAAGATGGCCTTGGCAGTGGCTCCAACCTTGACATAATCTGATTAGCGACTCCTGTTTCTGTGTAGAGAAGCTATGGGAAAGTAGAGAAGTTTTCCTTCTCCTCGGTCTAAGTTAAGATTCACTTTCTGGTGACGGCATCCAAGAGCGTTAGAGAGTCCTACGTATATATTTTTAATGTTGATTTATTTTGCGGGAGAGAGAGAGCACATGAGCAGGGGAGGGGCAGAGAGGGAGAGAGAGAATCCCAAGCAGGCCCCTCGCTGTCAGTGCGGAGCCTGACGCGAGGCTCCGTCTCGTGCATTGTGAGCTCATGACCTGAGCCAAGATCGTGAGTCGGACGCTTAACCAACTAAGCCCCCCCAGGTGCTCCAGAGAGTCATGCTTTTTTAATTCAAATTTGGACAGTGTGAATTTCCACAAAATTGTCATGAAATAATTCTCTTAAAATAAATCCTCCTGTTATTTTGAGGAGTCCATGGTTATGCCTCACATGTATCCGTAGACCGGTGTGGGAGCCTCGGCCTGTTTTGTTGTTCTTCTCCTGCTCTGGTTCCCACTTGTCCACGTCAGAGCCACTGTTGTCTGCGTCAAAGACACGAGCTTCACCTTCCCCACTGTCCATCATGAGAATATGAATGCCCATATGAAATGTCCTGTTTCTAGGTGCTCCAAAGGTACCCAGGTTTAAGGGGGCCAGGGCATTGCTGTGGAAAGATCTCTGAGGCGAGGGCTCCAATTCTGGGCCTGCTTTTGGCATTTGGATAGTGAAATAGCTCAGCTCCTGAGCCTGTATCACTGCGTCTCCCTGAAGAATACCGTAAACTTCTGTGCGGAATCTCAATCCTTTCCCAGAGCCTAACAGAGCACCTCATGAAAATCAAATCAGTATGACCTTCGCACAACCAACTGCAGAAGCACGGAGTAAAGACAGAGCCGACTGGGGAAAGATTTGTCGTGATTTTGTTCTGCAAGGGGAGACATTAGGGTTTTAGGAGCTTTGCTCTCGTAGGATATGAAGGCCTGCAAAGATTTCAGTTATGTGATACTTTCCATAATCCAAGCAGGTGGCTTTTAGGCCCTGCACCAGAGGCAGGGGAAATGGATGAATTCAAGAAAAAATGTAGAAGAGAACTCAAGGGACTTTAAGCAGATTACATGTGGTGAGCCGGGGTGAAGGGAGCCAAAGAGGGCTCAGTTTTATTCAAGAATGATGGAGAACGATGGCCCCAAGACCATCCGGGCTCCATCTGCCGTCTCCTTCTCAATCATACATTACAATTTTTCACCTATGCATCCCATATTCCAGTGAAATGAAATTCTTTTCTGCCTCTTACATGCCTTCACACTTTCCCTTTTATACGCCTTTGCTAATGTTAAAACCTCCACTTGGAATTGCTTGCTGCCAGCCTTATGTTCCAAACCCTACCATTAAGACCAAACACACGTATTTATTATGTTTACAGAAGCAGGATAGTAGAGGTATTAAGGGCTGAGACTCGGAAGAGTTAGACTGCCTGAGTTCAACTCTTGGCTCTGATACTTAAGAGCGTGTGACCTTGAGACATTACTCAACCCGTCTGTGGTTCAGTTTCCCAATCTCTGAAATGGAGATAAGTAGGGGGCACTGACCTCGCTGTGCTGCAGGGAAGATTGAACGAGAAGGTCTATGTAAAGCATCTGGGACAGTGCTGTTATTAGTCGACTCGTTATTACTGAGCAGTGATTATGCAACAGACATTAACTCAAAAGATTTTTCCTTCCCCTGAGCAAACCAGCACAATCAGGAGCCTTTGTATTTTTACCATGTGCTGGAATTCTTTATGGAAATGTCTTACCTCCCCAACTAGACCGCAAGCTCCTTGAGAGGAGGCACTGTGTTTTATTGTATCTTACGATTCCTCAGAAATCCTCTCGGGACTGAGGCGATCCTGAGCCCAGTTTGGTGCACAGGTTCATGTTGTGAAGGCTTGGAGAGCAAAGGATCCTGGCATGCTTTGCGCAGTTCTCTGCTCAGAATTCTTTCGAACCCCCCGCCCCTCAAATAAATGGTGACCGGCCCCTTTAAGGGTTTCTCTCCCAGGGTCACCAGGGCATCTATTTAAAATCAACAAACAAGGGGCGCCTGGGTGGCTGGGTCGGTTGGGCTTCCGACTTCCCCTCAGGTCATGACCTCATGGTCTGTGAGTTCGAGCCCCGCGTTGGCTCTGTGCTGATAGAGCCCGGAACCCTGCTTCGGATTCTGTGTCTCCCTCTCTCTCTGACCCTCCCCCATCCATGCTCGGTCTGATAAATAAAATAAAACATTAAAAAAAAATCAACAAGCAAAAGTTACCTGTGGCCGACAAAGTTAAGGCTCAGGGCTTCTACATACATAGGTACAAGGAACAGAGGGCTATAGTGAGGACATTGTTGCTGGCCCACATCCTGTACAGACTGGTTATAGATGCATAGCTTGGGGGTTCTGGTCCTCACAGAGGATTTTTTTTTTCATACCAGCCTATATATTTTTTAAGAGAAACACATTCGGGGCGCCTGGGTGGCGCAGTCGGTTACGCTTCCGACTTCAGCCAGGTCACGATCTCGCGGTCTGTGAGTTCGAGCCCCGCGTCGGGCTCTGGGCTGATGGCTCAGAGCCTGGAGCCTGTTTCCGATTCTGTGTCTCCCTCTCTCTCTGCCCCTCCCCTGTTCATGCTCTGTCTCTCTCTGTCCCAAAAATAAATAAACGTTGGAAAAAAAAATTAAAAAAAAAAAAATAAGAGAAACACATTCTTCGTAGATAGAATTGAATGGGAGTCATGCATTAATAAATAGGCATAGATGATGCATTCTTTGACATATAAATTTTTTTTTATTCCCAAAGTGTTTTTTTGTTCTTTTTTCTTCGTAAAGGGTATGGTGCCGATCTTACTAATTCTTTTTCTTGTTCTGTGTATTAAGGGATTCTGGGGGAAAAAATGTAAGCTTCCAGTAAAACCTGATTTAAAGTGTCATTTAAAGATGTGGGAAAGCCCCGCTTACTGCATTATTAAATCTTTTCCGGCCTTAATACTGGGAACCGACAGAAACAATATTCTGTTTGTTCAGACTTAGAGAAGAAAGAGGTGGAAATTCAAGCACTCACAGCTTCGTGTATTCTGAAGCTTCAAATTTTCTGTGTGTTATGTTCTCATTGTGAGTTACATATGTTTGAAAATGAGGGGAGACGCAGCCTGTACTCAGATGTTATCACTTGGCTTTTATTCATTGTTGATTTACGGTTTGGAAGGCTTCAACTTGATGTAAAAACAGTTACTTGTCCTTGCATTAATTTTCTCCCATGTTTTATTATGAAGGGGCACAGAATTTGCCCCCCCCCCCCGAAATATGTCTCTTTGGCAGCAGGCTTACTTTAGGCTGATTAGTTTTTAAACACAGCAGACCTGGGGAAAGCTCTGAAAACCAAGGGGAAGTTGCCTTTCTGTAGGGGACATTGACATTTAAAAAGGAAATCTCCATCGGTGAGGGTGTCTCCCTCTCTGCACCCGGAACAGGAGGGTGACTCTGGGGAAACTCGGATCAGTGGAGAAGGCGGCAATTTAAATCTGCCGAACAGTTGTAGCCTGACTTAGTGTGCTTTGCCTGGTCACCTCCCCAAACTGGCTTCCGCCCCCCCCCCCCGCCCCCGCTCCAAAATCTTCCATTTGTCTTTCTGAAGATGGTATTTAAGGTGGGGGTTCTTCTATTTGCTTTTGTCCTCTGAATCTTGTGAGGGGGAGTGTGTCAGCCAAAAATTAGAAGGGTAGAGGGAGAGTGGTTTTCCTTCTGCCACAATTCTTTGGAACATATAAAAAACAGGTCTTAGAGGGGAGCCTGGGTGGCTCAGGCACTTAAGCGTCTGACTCTTGATTCTGGCCTAGGTCGTGGTCTCATGGTTCATGAGTTTGAGCCCTGCATCAACAGGTCTTAGTAAATTGGCATCTTGCTGTTTCGTTGGTCCAATTTTTCCAAGTTTAAAGGAATCTGTATGTTATCAGTGATGTGTAAAGACGGTATTTTTTTTTTATCAATTTCTCCTTCAATATGTAAGTAAGGCCACCCGGGAAACCCCAAATCCTGTTTTTGTTTTCCCTCTCCCTCTGTCAGATGTGAGAAGTAAGGGAGATGATTCATTTTCAGAAATACCGGCTAAAAGCTGGGCTGTGTAGTTAACAGTAGGTTTACAACCTATTGGAAATATGTACGATCCCCACCCCCCCCACCACCCCCCACCCCCGCCGTGGAATCCCACACCGTTAGACACTTCACTTCCTGGTTCTTATTCTCCCTCTCCGCTTCATGGGCTAATTTTCATGGGCTTTGCAATGAGCATGCGCCAAAGAACAGAGGGAGGCGGGACTGAAAGTCTCTGCACCACCTCAGGGAATACACATTTGTTCCAACCAGACTACTTTTTGCCTTAGACACGCACAGGAGACTCCCGGGGAAGGCTGTAACCGCCGTAGTGCTCAGCCAATGAGGAACCAGGGGAGGGACTTCACGCTAGGAGATAAATAGTCTGCTGTAAGTGCCCCAAGCGTGCCTGTCCAGCCGACACCCGCTCTTGCAAGAACGGTCATTACAGCCTAGCTTCACTGTGCTCTCAGTCTCCGCAACCCTCCTTCGGTTGGGTCGGTGGGCTTATTATTTCTCACAGTGGATTTTGCCGCGTCCTGCCCTCCCACCAAGGCCACAGCCGAAGTGCACTGTGAGTCAGTTAAGCCGCTTGCACATATCAGGTCATGGTCCTGGGGGACACGAGGGGGTTTCCTCTGGACTGACCAGAGTTTGCAAAACTAAAATTTAAACAACGTATGAATGTGTTGGGACAGGTTTTTGTGTCCCATTGCCCCCCTCTGTGCCTGTATTTCCCCATCTCCAGGAGAAAGGACTTTTGTTTTAAGCTTATTAACACCTTAAAATTAGATTACATGAGGTAGTGACTATTTGCCTGAAATAGGTTGATCCCGTAATGTTCCAGTCTGTGTCTTAAAAGGCGGTACGGCAGTTAGAAGCCTGGACTCTGGAAGCAGACTGCCAAGGTTGAAATCTTGGCACCAGAATGTGCTAGCTGTGTGAGCCATTTCATCTCTCTGCCTCAATTCTTTTGTAACCTGTAAGATGAGGGAGATAATTGCACTTAACTTGGAGGGTCGTTACGAGGGACAAATGTACATCTAAAGTAAACGTACATCTAAAGTACATCTAAATGTACATCTAAAGTAATGTACAGCACGTTGTGTGTTCTGAAAGTCCTAGCTGGCCCTGGAGTGGGCTATAACATGGTAAGGAGCCACGTCTCCCCTGGGGAAGTTGGGAATGAAGGTCCCCCGGCTTTGACCTTGCTGAGGTGGGATCCAGGGAAGAAGCGGGCGGGTAAAAAAGAGAAGATAGGCGGGTACTCGGGGAAGAAAGACGACTTCTTTTGCCTGCCGAAGATGTCTTCGTTTTGAATGCAAGGCAGCCAGGGGGGAAACGGAAAGCAAAGTTTTGCATCATCCTTTAGACCACGAGTATGGTTCTGTTCCACTGATAGTAAGAGCCTTCTCTGCCAAGTAATAGCCCACGTCTGAATACACTCCCAGACCTAACAGTGTGACGATAGAAAAGATCTATGTTTCACTTTTGAGAGCAACACACGTGCTAATAGAAGCCGTTTGAATACTGGAGCATTGGAATATTCAGGCTCTTTTGCTAATTTATGGAAACGAGGAGAAAAGATACTTGAAATTGAGACCGTGCCACAAAGTTCGGGGGGGGGGGGGGGGAGAAAGTTGTCTTGTGTGAAGAAAGATGGCTGGTTTTAATAGAATGAAATCTGAGAGGACAGCCTGGAAAACAGATTAATTGAAGAATCTCCCACCTCCTGGATACGTTGCTCATTAACGCATGCTTGTATCTTTCGTTTCCCACGTGACCACGAGCTTTGGAATGCTTTCTAGAACAGTCAGACACGAAGCAAATGAGTTTAAAATTATGTCCGTCTTTGTAGATGTCAAAATAGGACATTGAACGTTTTGGTTAATTAAAAAGTCTGTATCTTCTAAATGAATATTGCAAGCTGTTTTCAAATTGAAAGAGTTCTTGAGAAGTACAGACGAAGGTATGTATGACACATGGAGAAGAACAGGCAAAAAATTTGCTTGATAATCATGGAACCTCAGAGCCAGAAGGAACATGGGAGACGATCCAGTCTAGCCTCCTCAATTCATAGATGAGGCACCTGAGGCCCCGCTACTTAAAAGTGGCTTGTTCCCATTCAACCCGGCTAATTAGTCTTACTAATCAGGACTAGAACCCGGATCTTCCAGGGTTCAGGTGACACAGTCCTTCTAATTCACCATAGCAGTAAGAGCCCTCACTGGGTGGGTATGTTTGTGAAAACGAGGAAGAAGCTAACCCCTTCTGGTACTCCTGGAATCACCCTCAGTAAATTGCCTCAAGAAATGTCATGGCTGCGTTTAGGATAGATTTGATTTGATGGTTTTCTGTAAGTTTCTTTATGTTACAGTTTCACACATGGAGGCTGATTTTGCTCAGGGCGCTTTTAATGTGCCAGCAGTCAGGATAGTGAGGATAGAGGTTCTCGGTGACTCAGTTTCTGGACATACTCAAGGGACTTAGGGGGAGAGCAGAGTTTGGCGATCCTGGACGGAAAGGCTGTTGTCGTAAAACAGACTTTAGGACTTTAGTCACTAGAGAAATCCCAATATTTTTTCCAGCAAGGAATCTATTTGGGGAGTTTGTCTCAAAGGAATTATATACACTCTGTATCACGCTCCACCTTATCAGTGGGGGGCTGCAGGATTCATCTGGGATTATTAAAAATGTCCAGGAGAGTCTGACACAGTGAATGCTCAGTAAAGGCTGGCTGTTAGCTGTCCGTGATTCTACCGTGGTGACGTAACACTTCTCTGCTATGACTTCTTCCCAGGGCATTAAACACCTTGTTTCCAAAATGATAGGGTACCCTAAGCTTATAAACGGAAGTTGAGAATGTCAGCAACTAACGGCCTCTCTCAGATTCTGAAGCCCAACACCTTCCTCTACAGAAGTGAAAATGGAGGCGGGGGATGGAGAGGGACCGCATCCCGGTCCCTCCTGGACTCGGTCGTGTTGTGCTGTAGTTGTGGCCGTATTTCGCAATGCTACCAAAGAGTGGCCGGAGTTAAAATCCATACTTCATCTTAAAAGAGGCAACACACGTTTTGTCAAAGAGTAGCGACTGTTCTCCTACTGTGCCTGATGGATTCCGGGAGCGGCAGCCACGTCAAGAGGCCTCGAGATGAGCGCCACAGATCACGCACCAGCTGTTGGGATTCTAGAGTCAAAGGACGAGGGTGGGGCGTATGCCAAAATGAGGTAAGCTTCTAACATAGACTTTCCCCAGGACCTGTGCTATGCTTGCACGGCCTTCGGGGATCTTCTGGAGAAGTTTGGATGGTTACGCTAATGAAAAACGGGGGGGCTTTTTTAAGGTGTCAGAAATCCGGTGAAACTTCCAACCTCAAGATGGGCTAACTAGTTAAATGTTTTTTCCCCCTCTTACTGAATAAAAAATGCCGAACCGGCAGAGCATTTTTTACCGCTGGACTACGATTATTTCAGAAAATGTATTATTGGCCAACGTGAGAATTGTGATTAGGGAATGTGGACTGAATTCACCGTTGCTGATAGGCAGCTGTCTCGTCAGTTTCTTCCCTGGGAATTAAAGTCTCTCTGAAAGAGACTTACTCAAGGATAACCAAATAATCTGGAGGATGATCACACTCACTTCCTGAGGCATTACAATATAGACGAGGTGATATGTCGTTTTTCCACTCCACTCCATATTTAATGTCCTTCTATTATTCCCCTTCTCATACAAGCTGAAGTTCAAAATCCTTTGATCTTGATTTTCAAGGTCTTTCCCAGTGTGACTGTGGACGGCCTCTCATGATGTCTCTTCACTCTGTCTCCGAGCCTCTGTAATACCCAGCAGTCCTACGGAATTATTTTCCTTCTCTCTAATAAGCATGCCTGTTTTCTTCCAGGCCGTGGCTCCTGCTCTTTCCTCTAACTGAATGCTGTCTCCTTTGCCCTTTCATGTTCCTTCCGCAGGGGCTACCGCACCTGTTGTCTTCCATGTGAGGATTTACCCGAAATGAATAGTAGCTACCATTTATTTAATACCCACTCTGTGCTGGGCATCGGTAAGAGTTTTTGTTTGTTTTTGTTTTTGTTGGTGTTTTTTTTTTTTGTTTTTTTTGTTTTTTTTTTTGCAACATCACACAGCTTATAAGTGGATAAGCCAGAATTCGGACTACATTCTTCCTGCCTCCAACGCTCAGGGTCTTGACCACTGGGCCTGCTACCAACACATCCGTACTGCTTTGTCCTCCCTCAGCCGAGTGACTGACTTTTTTTCCTGTGTGTGCGTACAGCCCTTTAGTCATGTCATTTTTATGCCACTTATCTGTGCGGGTTGTTTACACGTCCGTCTCCCCTGCTCATCCGTGAATTTCTCAAAAGCGAAGTCGGCATCATATTCATCATGTAGCCCCCCCAGACCCGAACGTGCGCCCGGCACTGACTAGATGCTCAGTAAACACTGGATTCTCTGAGGGTTACAAATGATGTAGTCTACCATATCTCTGCCCAAAGGAACTTCATCGAAGGGGCCTGGAGTCCAAGAGGTGGGTAGGTGAGGAGAGCCGATTCTGAAAGCCGTGGGTGGTGCTCCTCCTGAGGCCAAGTGTGGCTACGGCTAATGTGACTGGTGGGGAAAGAGAGCATCACCATGGAGCTGCCCACAAAGTCATCTGTGGTACTTTAAAGGAGCCTACGCAGGCCGGCCTGGTCAGGGGTCACAGGGTTTGGTAAATAGAAGCATGGCCTCTGGGGATCAGCTGCCTCAGTTTGAATCCGAGTTCTGTCTCCTACCAATTTTATGACCTTGCAATTTCACTTCGCCCCTCAGTTTCCCTACCAGTAAAGCGGGATAATACTAAAACCTAGTTCACAGCCTTGTTGAGAAGGTTAAATAGGTAAATGGATGTGAAACACATGAAACGGTGCCTGGCACAGGGTAGTCAACTCGGCACGCGTTTGATTTTTATCACCCAGCCTGATTTTTTTCCTCTACCTCTAGTCTCATGAGGAATTGCGTATATCAAGTGTATAACGAAGTCAGGTTTGCCAAGGGTCAGTAATACCTCTTTCTGACTTTTTTTTTTTTTTAAATCATAGTTTCCCTTAAATTGATACTGGCTAAATCATAAGCAAGTGACAGCCACCACAGTGAAATCCCAATGTGAATAATTGATGTGGATCTTAATAACGTTTTGAGCTAGAAAGGGTTTAAGAGCTCATTTAATAATATCTCTTTCTTTTACCAATGAGGAAAGCAAGGTCCAGAGAGGTCAAGTGGCTTGCCCAAGGCCACCCAGGAAATTGATGGAATTAGGACTAGATGTAGTCCATCATTTATTAAAAGAGAGATAAAAGATATGTAAACAAATTCTCATGCACAAAGTGACACTAATTTAGTCATGTTCACAGTAGTCACAGCAGAGAATTATGGCCGTGAGAATGAAGACCTACCATTCTGCTAAAACTAGCTTCTCTCAGAACTGTTCGAATTTCATGTCAGTTAAACAGCTGTCCTGAGTGGTAGTTCAAAATTCAACTCTTGTGTCTCAACAGGGGAGGAATTTGTATCAAACAATGGAATGATTATTGTGAGTTGTCCTAGATATTCTGACTTTGTTATTGCTGTTACATTAGGGCTCAAGATTTATTTATACAACCTAGATTGGAGTAAGTGGTATAATTTAAATAGTACACTCTAAGAAGAGACATTTTAGAAAATTGTAGAGGGAAAAAGTAAGAACACAAGGATGTTATTTGAAAGGTCATTTGCTTGTAAGACAGTCAAGTGCAACTGAAAGTAAGGGCTTGGATTTTAAATTACTCACCCCCGAAGATACTATTCCGAAGCTTATCGTAATGATGGTAAATTCAATATCATTTTGTGATGTAAGTTGGTTTTTGTAATTATAAAATGATACATGCTTATAGTTTAAACCCTAGAGAAATTGTAAGGGAAGTAAAACCGATCTAGGATCTCACCACCCAGAGGCAGCCCTTGGTGATGTGTTAGTGTACTTTTCAACATCCTTTGTAGTACCTCCTATGTATCAGGCAGGTGCTGATCTGAGCACAGGGAATATAGCCAGAAACAAAGCAAAGATGCATGCGTCACGGAACTGACATTCCAGTGATAGAAACAGTTAAAAAATTAGATAGTCAAGACATTCAGATTGTTACAAATGGTCGGGATAAACTAAAACAGGACAGTGGAATAGAGCAGTGGGGTTCTCAAAAGGGAGGGCACATCAGAATCACTCGAAGGGTTTGTTAAAACCCAGATTGCTGGCGCCCACCCTGAGTTTCTAATTCAGTAGGTTTGGGGTGATGCTCGTGCTGCTGGTGCACAGACACATTGAGAATCGCTGGGCTCGGGAACGGTGGTGGTGGTGGTGTGGTGGCAGTTTTAGGCACAGTGATCAAAAGAGCATTGTGAAGGGATGCGCTGAGATGCGAAGAGATGAGTAAGGAGGCAGACAAAGAACAGAGAGGAAGAAGAGGTTTGGGTCAGAGGGATAGGAAAGTAAAATGATGTGAAGACTGGAAGGGGCATGTATGTTTGCGAGGAACAGAAAGAATGGGAGAAGAAGGCCGGTGTGGCTGGAGCCTGACACGGGAATGAACGATGGAGTGAATGAGTAGTGTGGTCTCTTTCAGGGTCATCTGTTCTGTGATGTTTAATCAATCACTCTTGCAGTTTTGGATCAAATACTACAATGTTTTCTCTTTGGATGAATCTCCAGTTCTTAAAAAAATACATGATTAAGAAACATGTGGAGCCTGTAATCGCTAGTATTCATTTTAGTAGTTTTTCAGTTTATTTCCTAATTATGATCATAAAAGTCACAGATAAAATAATTTCCTGTCTTCTTTCCTAACAGTTGTACTGCTTTTAACCATTTCACGTGTTAACACCTTGATTATATTTTCAGAGCATTATCAGTTCCCAATCTAATTTTTCACCATTGAGTGTTAATGTTCAAATCCAACGAGAAAGTATCCTCCTATATCTTGTCCTCTAATAACCATGCAGAATGAACACATAAAAGATGTTTAACCTCATGAATAAATAAAGTAATGCAAATTAAAACAATAACAAATACAGTTTTTCACCTATCATACTGTAAAGATAAAAAAGATTGATATACCCAATTGCTGGCATAGTTATGAGAAAACAGATACTCATATTCTGAATATTCTGGAAGTTTAATTTTGGTTTTCTCCTTAACTCAGTATTTATTCATTAGGGCATTTTGTTTTTTTCTCATTTATGTTGGTAGGTTCTGTTTTAAATGTGCTGTTTTTATTTTTACCACATTGGGGTTCAAGAATTTGGCCTTCTCATTTTCCAGATTTACTGTGTTTTTTTTTTAGCAGGGGGCCCAGTAAGTGATTTTTCATCTAACTGTGTCATAGATGCCTTTATGGAAACATTTTTATATTCCTATAAATACAACACCTATATGTATTTTCTATAAAATTGGTCGACAGTGTTTGCACTGTATTTGTTCATACGTATTAATTATGTTATTTAGGTATTCGCTCTCAGAAGTCAGCAAATTATGGCCTGTGAGGTAAACCCGGGTAGCCACCTGTGTGGCAAATAAAGTCTTATGGGACCTCAGCCATGCCCGTTCATTTATGCATTCATTATCTGGGGACCGCTTTCGTGTTACAGTGGCCAAGTAGCCTAGTTCCTGCAAAGCTTGAAATATTTAGTATTGGCCCCTTTACAGAAAAGCACTGCTGACTGCTGTTCTGTATCATTTTTCCCCCCCTTTGGTCTGATTATCTGTCAGGGTAGGGGTGTGTAAAAAAAAGCTCTAGCAATTACACTTTTGTCATTTTCTCCCGTTTCTGTACAGATGCCAGTGTCACATTTGCCACGTAAAAAGTCACGGCTGTGCTATCACACGACAGTGTGTTTCACATTGAATACTTTGTGCCTTGCAAATAATTCCGTTACTCCTCTCTGTGGTTTATGTTTGCTTGGGAAACCTTTGCCAGCGCTATTTTTAATCCATCTTCAATGTGTTGGGAGCAGAGGCAGGATGAAAAGGAAACACTCCTGAGTGCCTTGGCAAGTGGCTCCCAAGAGTAGGGAAAGCGAGACTGCGTGCTCATCGTCCTTGGTTCAGGCTTCCGGCCCCCTGAGAGTGGGATATGAGGTGCGGGGAGGTGGAGGCTTCTTTTCCCCCTCCCTCTCTAGAGTGGAATATTATTCAGTGGTAAAAAGAAACGAACTATCAAACCAGGCAAAGACGCGGAGGAAACTTAAATGCATATTACCAAGTGAAAGGAGCCGGTCTGAAAGGCTACGTGATTCCAACTATATGACATTCTGGAAAAGGCAAAACTACAGAGGTAAGGGACGCCTGGTTGGCTCAGTTGGTAGAGCATTTGACTCTTGATCTCGAGGTTGTGAGCTCGAGCCCCATGTTGGGCATAGAGATTACTTAACTAAAAACGAAAAAACGGGCCGCCTGGGTGGCGCAGTCGGTTAAGCGTCCGACTTCAGCCAGGTCACGATCTCGCGGTCTGTGAGTTCGAGCCCCGCGTCAGGCTCTGGGCTGATGGCTCGGAGCCTGGAGCCTGTTTCCGATTCTGTGTCTCCCTCTCTCTCTGCCCCTCCCCCGTTCATGCTCTGTCTCTCTCTGTCCCAAAAATAAATAAACGTGGAAAAAAAAAATTAAAAAAAAACAAAAAACCTATAGAGATAGTGAAATGATCAGCGATTGTGAGTGGTTGGAGCGTACTGGGGGAAAGGACGAATGGGTGGAGCACAAGGGATTTTTAGGGCAGTGAAACCATTGTATATGATATCCCAGTGGTGGATACATGACATCATGCATTTGGCAAAATCCTTAGAACTGTACCACACAAAGAATGGATCCTGAATCACACTATGGGCTTTAGTTAATAATAATGTATCAAGAAGGCATTGGGCCGGCTCAGTGGGTAGAGCATGAGACTCTTGACTTGGGGTCGTGAGTTTGAGCCCCACATTGGGGGTAGAGTTTACTTAAAAATAAAAACAACAAATAATAATATATCAATATTGGTTTATTAATTATAACAAATGCACCATACCGATGCACGATGCTGATAAATAGGAGAAGTTGTGGAGGGATGGAGTAGACGGAGAGCAAGTATATGGGAGCACTCTGTACTTTCTGTTCAATTTTTCAGTCAACGTAAAACGATTCAAAAAAATAAAGTCTTTGGGGGCTCCTGGGTGGCTCAGTTAAGTGTCCAACTCTTGACTTTGGCTCAGGTCATGATCTCACGGTCTGTGGGCTCAAGCCCCACATTGGGCTCTGTGGTGACGGCATGGAACCTGCTTGGAATCTGTCTGCCTCTCTCTCTGCCCCTCCCCTTCTTGCTCTCTCTCTCTCTCTCTCTCTCTCTGTCTCAAAATAAATAAAAATGTACTTAAAAAAAGTAAAGTCTTTTGATAAAAAGTTACTATCAATCAATCAGTTATCAGTCTACAATTTTTACTTAGAAAAAAACTAAATATGGCCATATACTGTAGAGAAGATAATGCCTGATGTTCATTAATTATTTCTAGTAGGCCTAAACTGCATACCTGACCATTGGTGTTACAGAGGTGGATAAACGGGATGGGAAAAGAGAAAACCTGGGTTTGGATTTTGTTCTGCCATTTGTGTGGTCCTTTACCTGGGATCGCCAAGAGGTTTAGGTGCAGAAGACAGGTACCACTGTCATTGTGTAAGAAAGTCTCCAAAATATTATATATCTCTTAAACTATTTTTAAGTCACTTTTTTTTAAAAAGTTTATTTATTTATTTATTTAGAGAGAAAACACACAAGTGGGAGAGGGGCAGAGAGGGAGAAAGAGAGAGAGAGAGAGAGAGAGAGAGAGAGAGTCCCAAGCAGGCTCTGTGCTGTCAGTGTGGAGCCTGATGTGGGACTCCATCCCAGGAACCACAAGATCATGACCCAAGCGGAAGTCAAGGGTCAGACGCTCAACCTATTGAGCCACCCAAGTGCCCCAAGTTACTTTTTTTTTTTTTTTTTTGGAGAGAGAGAGTGAGAGAGCATCAGTGAGCGAACAGGAGAGGGGCAGAGAGAGAGGGGGGACAGAAGATCCAAAGCGGGCTCTGCTGAACAACAGTGAGCCCGAATCGGGGCTTGAACCACCCAGGTGTCCCTCCTCTAAGTTACTTTTTTATTCCAGAAATAATTCATGTTGATTCCAAAGAATTTCATAAAGACAAAATTCCAAAGGTCAAAATAAAAATGATCTCTTCTTGGGGCGCCTGGGTGGCTCAGTCGGTTGAGCGTCCGACTTCGGCTCAGGTCATGATCTCACAGCTCGTGAGTTCGAGCCCTGCGTCAGGCTCTGTGCTGACAGCTCAGAGCCTGGAGCCTGCTTCTGCTTCTGTATCTCCCTCTCTCTCTGCCCCTAACCCACTCACACTCTGTCTCTGTCTTTCTCAAAAACAAATAAACATTAAAAAAAAAAAAAAAGATCTCTTCTTGTATAGCCCAGAGATAACCACTATATAATTTTTGGTTTAACCTTTTATTTTGTTTATCCTTAAATATATAATTTAAAGACAACTTGGGGTCATAATATACATACTTTTTTTTTTTACTTTTTTATGAACATTTTTAAAGTTTATTTTTGAGAGAGAGAGAGAAAGAGAGAGTGTGAGCAGGGGAGGGGGAGGGGCAAAGAGAGAGGGAGACACGGAATCTGAAGCAGGTTCCAGGCTCCGAGCTGTCAGCACAGAGCCCGATGCGGGGCTCGAACTCACCAACGATGAGATCATGACCTGAGCTGAAGTCAGACGCTTAACCAACTCAGCCATCCAGGCGCCCCTGAATATTTTAAGTATTATATTTTTATAGTAACATTTTTAACTGACAGAAAACTGTTTAGTGCATGGATATAGTTGAGTACTATCTTATTGTTATGTATTCAGATTGGTTCCAGTTTTTTGGCTATTGTAAATAATGCTGTGATAAATATCTTTGTGTCTACATATTGTTTGGAATTTAGAATTTTGTTTTTCATATTAATTCCTAGAAGTAGAAATATGGATAGATTGGCAAAATTTAAATAATCAGAGGCAAACTACCTTTTTAAAAGTTAACTCATAAATGGGTGCCCGGGTGGTTTAGTTAAGTGTCAGACTCGACTTCTGGCTCAGGTCTTGATCTCATGGTTTGTGCGATCGAGGGCCCCCCTCCCCTACCCCCCCCCACCCCCGGTCTCCAGGCTCCAGGATGACAGCTCAGAGCCAGCTTGGGATATTCTCTCTCTCTCTCTCTCTGTCTCTCTCTCTCTCAGCCCCTCCCCTGCTTGCATATGCACTCTGTCTCAAAATAAGTAAACTTAAAAAAAGTTAACTCGAACAATTTATATATGGAAAAATATAATTGTTAGCAACACAGGGCCTTCTCTTTGAGGACGGTTGGTTGTATTGTCTTCTGCAAAACTAGGAAACTAGTTTTTGTTTGGTGGACATGGAGAATATTGTGGTTAATCATATCTCTTCTTGATATTGGCTGCTGTGAATTTCAGACACACCTAGTTCTGGATTTCATAATATTTTGTGTATTACCCTCACTTCGGGCTTGACTTTAGCTTGCTTTACTACACCATTAATTTTGTCTCAACTTATTTTTACGTGTATTTGGTATTGCCATACTATACGCATATTCTGAAATGTCGTTAATTCTCTTGGGAACATAGTGAGGAATAACTACATAAAAGATAAATGAATGACAGCTTTTATATGTGTAAATTAGTGCAGATTTCATCAGAAGGAATGATGAATGACGAATTAGTAATGTGATTTTCTGGGGCGCCTGGGTGGCTCAGTCGGTTAAGCGTCCGACTTCAGCTCAGGTCACGATCTCGCGGTCCGCGAGTTCGAGCCCCGCGTCGGGCTCTGGGCTGATGGCTCAGAGCCTGGAGCCTGCCTGCTTCCGATTCTGTGTCTCCCTCTCTCTCTGCCCCTCCCCTGTTCATGCTCTGTCTCCCTCTGTCTCAAAAATAAATGAACGTTAAAAAAAAAAATTTAAAAAAAATAAAAGTAATATGATTTTCTTTACTGTACTTGGACTGTCTCATTTAGTATGATTTTTGTTGGCTAATTCTCAGCCTTGTTTCCAGTTTGCCGTATCATCTTTATATTCAAGTTTTTAGGCAGGCCAAATTTGTTAATATCTTGTCCTACTAGGATTTATGGGAATAAATGGCATACATTCGAGAATGTGCTCCAGAAGTGTAAATAGTGAAGCAAGTTCATTTTTCTTTCTTTTGGCTGACTGTAGGTAATAAAATATTGAAAAATGTACAAATTTAAGCTGAGAAAAATGTTAACTGCCCAAATGTTAGTAGTTACTGATGAAATTGCATGTGTAATGCTGTCTGTCAAGAGGGTGATTCTGTAAAGGACAATTAGTCTCACCAGAAAACACTTCTTGAAATTTATTTGTAGTGAAATGAACCTGAAAGTATCACATGAATTGTATTTGACAATTAAATTTGATTAGAAGCTGCTGATCTGAAGAACAGGCAGATTATGGGTGTGGATTTAGCAGCACTGATCAAATGTTCACTGTCTGGCACTTTCTGGTAACAATTCCCTCAGGATAAGAAGGAACATAGTTATCAAATTTAATAAATGTATGGAACAGATTAATTGAACATCCTATGTACTGCATACACATCCACTGCTAGGCTCATGAGCAAATATGTTTCATATTTTGTGTTTTTAAAAATTTTTTTAAACGTTTATTTATTTTTGAAAGAGAGAGAGAGAGTGCGAGCAGGGGAGGGGCAGAGAGAGAGGGAGACACAGAATCCGAAGCAGGCTCCGAGCTGTCAGCACATATCCCGACTCGGGGCTCGAACTCACGGACCACAAGATCACCACCTGAGCGGAAGTCGGCCGGTTAACTGACTGAGCCACCCAGGCGCCCCGGTGTTCCGTACTTTGAAAGCATTACTTTTCACTGATTTTCCTCATCAAACGACTCAGACTTAAGACTTCTGACTCCTTTCTCCAACCCTGGGCATCAGCCTCCTTGACGATAAAATAGGAATGTGAAAGAACAACTTTGCCCATTTCTCCAAACAGTTGTGAAAGGAAAAGGTTGACGATGAATTGGGTTCATAGATGTGAGACGACAGCCCGTTATTAGGCGCTTGGAAGACCATACACTCAAAACTGAGTGTAACACCAGTAAACAAGTGAATCATATCGAGCTGTCTTTGTCCTGGGAGACAGTAGCTTCATGGAGAAGTGCTCAGCCTCAGGCTAATTGCCAGGCTCTGCCACTCTTCTCCTCTGAGAGACGTTGGGCCAGTTGACTTTTCTGAGTGCCGAGGTTTTTAGTAAAAAGAGTGTACGAACACCCACCTGTCGCGGTAATGTCAGGCTTCTGCTTTTACGCAGAGCGCGTAGCTGAAAACTTGGAATGTGTAGGATAAATAACAGCACGGGGAATATATAACACGTGTGGGGGTGGCTGGGTGGGCATTCTCAGTGGTCTCTCTCTCTCTCACGTACCTGCCAGTTATACCTTTCTTGAGGTGCAACGATTGGATCCGATCCTCCCGCTCACTTCAGGGCACGGGATCATGCAAAGCTCTCCCCTTCCTCTAATGTATTTTTTCCTCTCTCTCCCTGATCCCTGACCCATTCCCTTCCAGCACACAAGCCCTCGTTTTTAATCATTTGCTACAACGCTTGTTTGTATTTGTAAAATTGTGTATGAATAGAGTGATGATTATTTCCATGTGTTAACTTGACTAGGCTACTACGCTCCTAAAAACTTAAGTAAGGTTATTTCTGGGTGTGTCTAGAAGGGTGTATCCAGAAGAGAGTAGCATTGCAGTCTGAAAGACTAGTCCGTGGACTGAATAAAGGAGAGTCCTGCTAACCACTGAGGGCTTGGATGGCCCGAAAAGGCAGGAGAGGGTAAATTCATTCTTTGCTTGAGCTGAGACATCCATCTTTTGCTCTGTCATAGGTGCTCCTGGTGTTCAGGCCTTCTGACTTAGACTGAGATTGATACCCCAGGCCTTCCAGTTTTCAGGCCTGTGGACTCCAGCTGAATCAAACCACTGGCTTTCCAGGTTCTCCAGTTTGCACATGGCAGATCGTGGGACCTCTCAGCCCCCATAATCCCGTGAGTCAATTCTTGCAATACATCTCTTTTTTTTTTTTTTTTGAGTTTTTAAAATTTTATTTATTTTGAGAGAGATAGAGAGCATCAGTAGGGGAAGGGCAGAGAGAGAGGGAGAGAGAGAGGGAGAGAGAGCGAGAGAGCATCCCAAGTGGGCTCCCCACTGACATTGGGGAGATCGTGATCTGAGCCGAAACCAAGAGTCGGATGCTTAACTGACTGAGCCACCCGGGCTCTCCTAATAAATCTCTTCTCATACAGATTTCTGTATGTGCTGTTGGTTCGGTTGCTCTGGAAAACCATAATACAAATGGTACTGTGCTGTGTAACTTGTTTTGCTTTTAGTTTTTTTTTTATCCGACACTTTGTTTTTGAGATTCATTCATGCTATGTGTACAGTTCTTTGCTTCGGAGCGCCGACTGGCATCCCAACACCGTCTTCGTCTTCCCTCAGGTGATGGACACTTAGGCTCATCCGTACGCCAGATCCACAACCAACACAGTGATAAGCACGCTCATACGTGTAGTTTAACGAGCGGATGTGAGACGCACGGAGATTTCCCCAGCGCATATCAGCAGGGACGGGATTGCCGGGGCCTTGGGCGTAGTCACGTTTCATGTCACCAGACCCTTTCACGCTTGCCCTCCGGCGGGGCTGTTCACGCTTCCCTTCTCTCAATAAGGCGTGACAGTGTTCTTCTTCCCACACCCTCTCTAAGGCATGATATTATCCCACTTTTCATTTTTGCCAGTCTGATTGGCGTCGCTCAGGTGGTGTAGCATCGTTTGACTGTACATTGAGACTGACATGTCTCTCCATGTATCTGTTATCATCCGTCGGTTTGTCTCTTGTATCTCTTGCCCATTTTTCTATTACACTTTATGTCTTTTTCTTGTCAGTTTGCACGAGTTCCCTGTATATTTATTTACCTTTTGGTTTATTTATTTATTTTGAGAGAGAAAGAAAGAGTGCACGTGCGGGGGGGGGGGGTGGAGAGAATCCCAAGCAGGCTCTGTGTTGTCAGCACAGAGCCTGACGTGGGGCTCAGTCTCACAAACCATGAGATCATGACCTGAGCGGAGAGCGAGAGTTGGACACTTAGCCCTCCGAGCCACCCAGGCGCCTCGATCCACGTATACTTTAGATATTCCTTGTGAGTTTCATATGCTACAAACATCTTCTTTCAGCCCTTCACCCGGCTGGTAAATTTGTCTTTGGTTCCCTTCACTGACCAGAAATCTTCCATTTTGATATAGTTAAATAAAGGTTTTATTTGTAAACATTATGCTTAGTGGTTTTTGGGTTTTGCTGAAGAAGAGTTCCACTGATATTAAGGTGAAAAAAAAAACCCCTTCATTTGCTTACCTCTATTAACTTCTCTTTCACATTTATGTCATTATTCCATATTATGGGTCAGTTTTCTCAGTGCCATGTACTAAATAACTTTTTCCTGTTGATGTGCGACATGACCTTCATCAGAAATCTGCTTCTGATCTCTCTTTTCGTCTATTATTTTGTGTTTATGTGCCAGGACTACACGATTTCTGTTACTGTGCCACAGTGGAAGTGAAATTAATAATAGTTGATACTTACATACCATTTTAAGTACTTTACCTGTCAAAACTTATTTAGTTCTCACAACAATGGATGAGGTAGGTACTGTTATCATCCCCATACAATTGGATGGGAAACAGACACAGAGAGAGAAGTTAAGTAACTGGCACAGGTCATATAACTAGGTACTAGGGAAAGTAGATTTGAACCCAGATAATGTGGTTCAAGAGCCAGTGCTCTTGGGGCACCTGGGTGGCTCAGTCGGTTAAGCGTCCGACTTTGGCTCAGGTCATGATCTCATGGCTTGTGGGTTCGAGCCCCGCATCGGGCTCTGTGCTGACAGCTCAGAGCCTGGAGCCTGCTTTGGATTCTGTGTCTCCCTCTCTCTCTGCCCCTGCCCCACTCGCATTGTGTCTCTGTCTGTCAAAAATGAATAAACATTAAAAGAAACAACAACAACAGTGCTCTTAATAAGACAACCTGCTTCTCCATTACATTCTAATATCTACTGGGTATTAGTATAACAAAATACTAATACTGTATAGTAAATAAATATATTGTGATTTCTGGGAAATCTATATATACATATAGATTTGGTCTTCCTCCATAGTTCCTGGCTCATAACTTGCAAAACCCTTGAAATTTCCTGAGTGCCAAGGGTGATAGGAGCGTCTTTTGTCATAATATTTGGCCTCTTGTTTTTAGTTCCTGAAAATAATTTAGAGCCATAAAAGCGAACTGGGTGTCTTGTTATTCATAGTGCCCCTTTCCACCCTGACTGGGTTTTTGTTAATAAGATGAAATTTGGAAGGCACCCAAAGATGGGGCCTCGTTGCCAGGGGCACCAACCATGACCAGAGGGAACTTTCAGTCCCACCCCCTGATTTCCAGGGAGGGGAGAGGGGCTAGGGGTTTAATCCATCAGCAGCAGTCAGTGATGTAATCAATCATGCCTATGTAATGAAGCTTCCATAAACACCCAAAAGGAAAGGAGTGGGCATTTCCGGGTTGGGGAACCAGAACATTTCTGTGGACCACCATGCTAGGCCCCGAACTCTCTGAGGACAGAAGTTCTTTTGTTTGGGACGTTGCCTTATGTATCTGTCTGGCTGTTGGTTCGTGTCCTTTAATATCCTTTGTAATAAATTAGTAACCTAGTGAGTAAATGAGTTTCTTGAGTTCTGTCAGCTCCTCTAGCTCATCAGTCGAATCCAAAGAGGAAGTGATGGGAACCTTTGATTTCTAGCCAGTCGGTCAGAAGCACAGGAGTGATGTGGTGTAGGGAGCAGCATCTTTAGTTGCAGGGGGTCTTTGGAACCTTCAAGGTGTAGCTGGTCATTGAGAAGCATCATTATCAACCTGGGCTTGTGATTGGCCTCTGAAGTGGAGGGTGGTCTTGGGGGACTGAGTCCTTTACCTGTGACATCTGATGCCTAGTAGATAGTGTTAGAATTGAGTTGACCTTTTGGACACTAGCAGGGTGCCCAAGAATTGCATGTTGATAGTGGGGAAGCCTCCACAGACACACTGGAATTGGGCCCAGGAACTCACGGAAGACGGTTAATGAAATAGGGGCGCCTGACTGGCTCAGTTGGTACAGCATATGACTCTCGATCTTGGGATTATAAATTCAAGCCCCACGTTGGGTGTAGAGATTACTTAAAAATAAAATCTTTTTTTAAAAAAGAAGATTAACAAAATATAGGATTAGTAAAGAGAAAGAAATGAGTTTGTTGATGCCTACATAAATTCTGGTAGAATTAATACTAGAATTGTATGGAATTCATAGATTATGTTGAGGGAGAGTTATAGTTACAATATTAAATCATCAAATCCATGAACACGGCATTTTTCTCCATTTGTTCACATCTTTTTTTTTTTTTAAACATTCTATTTTTTTAAAAAATAATCTGTACACCCAGCATGGGGCTCAAAACTCGGGCCAAGATCAAGACTCACATGCTCTACTGACTGAGCCAGCCAGGCACCTCTGCTCATATCATTTGTAAGGTATTTCTGGAGTTGTGCAACTTTCCGAACATGAGTCTTAGGAAGTTACTGGGTTAATTTTTAGATACCTCATAACTTTGTTACTGTTACGAATGGTGCCCTAATTCCTTAACTATAATTTGTCTATTATTGCTGCTGTAAAGGAAAACGATTCATTGGTATAAATTAGTATTTTATCTGGTAACCTTGCTGAAATGTCTTACTGGTTTTATAAAGTTCGTTTTTTTTTTTTTTATTTAAAAAAACTTTTTTTTTTAACATTTATTCCGTTTTGAGAGACAGAGAATGAGTGGGGGAGGGGCAGAGAGAGCGGGAGACTGAATCCGAAGCAGGCCCCAGGCTCTGAGCTGTGGTGTTTCTGTGTAGACCATCCTATCGTGACAGATTATGACGGGTATGTTGCTTCACTTGAAATCCATAAGCATCTCCTTTCTTTGACTGATGGCAAAGAACTGCTGTGCTGGGTTTGACAGTGAGCTTCTTTTCTTATTTTAGATCCCAAAGTTAATGGCTAGTAAATAAAATACTTACTAGAGGATTTGGGAGTGTTTTTGTCCCCATCAAGAAAGTTTTTTTTTTTGTTTTTTTTTGTTTTTTTTTTAACTTTCTGAGTTTTTGCTTTCATTCTGAAGTGCTGAACTTTATCAGGTATTACTTTAGAACATGTTGCAATAATCCTGTAGTTTTGGGTTTTTTTTTTTCCCCTCTGTCCTTTGGTTCAGGATTTTAACTGTATTGCTACATTGTCTTTTGGCTTCCTTTTGTTTTGGATGATAATCATTCTTCATTTCTATCACTGTTTATATATCTCTTTATTCTGGTGGTTTTTCACATTTGCTTTTTGTCTTTGCTTTTTGGCAGTGTGACTATGGTGTGCTTCTTGATGTATTTTTCCTCCTTGGAGTTGACAGAGCTTCTTGGATCAATAAATACATTTATTTTTTTTCTCTTTCCATTTCAGATATTATACTTTTCATTTCTTATTTTGCCATTTAGTGGTGACCATCCAACCTAAGTATTTTGTAATTACCCTCTGGTTTCCTCTCACCGGGGGTCCACACCTGGCCCATGTGGAATGCTGGGCAAGTTTTGCAACCTAGTAGTATAGGCAGATTCCAGTTCGAGAACATTCCATTGATTCTGCCATGAAAGCAATTAGCTCATCTTCAGCCCTCTAGATTTCCAAGAACATCAATTCGATTCCTGCTTTTGGTGGTCCCCCACTGCGGGACCCACATGTCCTCCAGTTCTCTTTAGGCTTGAGATGAAGACCATGACATACTCCTACAAAGATGAGAGTAGAGAATCTCAGTCGGGCTAGACCTCTCTCCGAAGAAATGTCTTCATTGTAAGAAGCCCAAGCTATATCCAGTGACATTGGCCGACTTGATAGCTCATTCCTTTTTATTGCTGGATAATATTCTATTGTATGGTTGTACTGCAATTTCTTTTTTTTTTTTAAATTTTTTTTTCAATGTTTATTTATTTTTGGGACAGAGAGAGACAGAGCATGAACGGGGGAGGGGCAGAGAGAGAGGGAGACACAGAATCGGAAACAGGCTCCAGGCTCTGAGCCATCAGCCCAGAGCCCGACGCGGGGCTCGAACTCACGGACCGCGAGATCGTGACCTGGCTGAAGTTGGACGCTTAACCGACTGCGCCACCCAGGCGCCCCTGTACTGCAATTTCTTTATCCATTCCCCTATTGAAGGAGATCATGGGGGCTACCAGTTATTGGTAATTATGAATAAAGCTCATATAAACATTGGGCAGGTTTTTGTGTGCACATAGTTTTCAACTCATTTGGGTAAATACCTCGGAGCACAGATGCTGGATTGTATGATAAGACTAAGTGTAGCTTTTTAAGAATCTGCCAAAGTGTCTTCCAAAGTGGCCGTGCCATTGGCACTCCTGTGAGTAATAAATGGGACTTCCAGTCACTGCATGTACTTTGCAGCAGTCGGTGGTGACAATTTTTTAAGTTTAGCCATTCTAACAGGTGCGGAGTGGTATCTCGTTGTTGTAATTTGTATTTCTCTAATGACAGATGATATTGAGCAAAGTTTTCTAGGCTTACTTGCCATCTGTGTATCTTCTTTGGTGAAGCGTCTGTTCAGATCTTTGCCACCCCCTTTGTTTATTTCTTGATTTTTATAAATTTATTTATTTTGAAAGAGAGAGAGAGAGAAGGGGAGGGGCAGAGGGAGAGGGAGAGAGAGAGAAAGAGAGAGAGAATCCCAAGCAGGCTCTGTGCTGTCAGTGTGGAGACCAACATGGAGTTCAGTCTCACAAACCGTGAGATCATGACCTGAACTGAAACAAAGAGTTGGACACTTAACCAACTGAGCCACCCGGGCACCTCTCCGCCCCCCCCCCCCATCCTTTTTTAAATGTTTGTTTATTTTGAGAGAGAGAGTGTGTGTGCATGAGCATAAAGAGCATGAGTGGGGGAGGGGCAGAAAGATGGAGACAGAATCCCAAGCGGGCCCCACACTTGGTGCTAAGCCCGACGTGGGGCTTGATCCCCCACCCAGGGATCATGATCTCAGCCAAAATCAAGAGTCAGACACTGAGCCACCCAGGGTCCCTAAATTTGTTTTGTTATTGTAGAGTTTTAAGAGTCCTTTGTATATTTTTGTTAAAAGTCCATTATCAGATACGTGTTTTGGCAGTGCTTTCTGTAAGGCTGACCTGTCTTTTCATTCTTTTAACATCATCTTTTATACAGAAAGGTTTTTTTTTTTTTTTTAACTTTTAATGTTTATTTATTTTTGAGAGAGAGAGAGAGAGCGTGAGAGGAGGAGGGGCAGAGAGAGAGGGAGACACTGAATCTGAAGCAGGCTCCAGACTCTGAGCTGTCAGCACAGAGCCCGATGTGGGGCTTGAACCCCCGAACAGTGAGATCGTAACGAGAGCTGAAGTCGGATGTTTAACTGACTGAGGCACCCAGGTGCCCCGAGGTTGTTTTTTGTTGTTGTTGTTTGTTTTTAGCTGTAATTAAGTCTAACTTACATGATTTTTCTTTTATCAATCATGCTTTATGTGTTGCATCTGAAAACTCATCACCCAACCCAAGGACATGTAGATTTTCTCCCATATTTTTCTCAAAGTTTTATAGTTTCACATTTTAAGATTTATGTCTATGATTGATTCTGTGTTAATTTTTGCATAGGGTATTGCATTTTTCATGTCCTATTTTCCTTTTATTCAATTTAATACAATAAGCATCTAAAAGTGGAGCATCACAGCTTTCGGCATGTATGACGATTTTCTTTTATCATTTTGAATAATGAGCTCTAGGCTTCTCATTACTCATCAATACTTGTATCTTTATTTTTCTACTTTTTTTTAAACCAGTGATAATACTTAAGGATTTTTAAAAATAATTGCATCATCACTTCAGAACAAAGACAGTGACACTGAGGAAGAATTGAAAATCTGGTCTAAATGTGGAGACATTTTTTTTTTTTTTAATTTTTTAACGTTTATTTATTTTTGAGACAGAGAGAGACAGAGCATGAACAGGGGAGGGTCAGAGAGAGGGAGACACAGAATCTGAAACTGGCTCCAGGCTCTGAGGTGTCAGCACAGAGCCCGACGCGGGGCTCAAACTCACGGACCGCGAGATCATGACCTGAGCCGAAGTCTGCCGCTTAACCAACTGAGCCACCCAGGCGCCCCTGGAGACATTTTTTGATGATTTCACTGCATAATGTCAGAACTAGGGCTTTTCAGTTGGGAGCCATAGTCATGGCGGTCATTCTCCCTGCCCCAGTGGGGTGAAGTATAGGAAACCCCAGTGGTGAGTTGGTCACATCCCTGAGCAAACTGAAATTTTGTGTACAGTTGGGTAAGATCTAGAATTTATGACTTGACTAAGGAGCAGTTTTAACAAATCCTTAGGAGAATGGTTTTAATATAAAGTGTTGCCTTGTTCAAAAATGAATCTCAACGTTGCTAACTGATAGCTTGAAAGCTATCTTCAGAAATACTATGATCCATTTCTTTTCTCATTTTTGGTTGGTAATTCAGATCGTACTTAAAGTAGGGATCTGATTGTAGTACACTTGACAATTGCGTTACTGTATCTGAATTGATTAAAGTTCATGCTATTCTTTTAATTTAATGAATGTTTCTGTTCTCTAGTTTTGACACTGTTTTCGTGCTTTCTCTTTGGTAAGTTGTCTTTATTTCCCATTCTGGTCCATAAAATTATGCTCTCTGTGTCTTCCTATGTCTACACTGCTGTGGTTCCAGTGTAGTGATTTGTTGTTTCAGATGTTAAAATTGGTGCATTTATTCTAGTACTTTCCATCCAATCATAAATCTGTGCTGCCAATACTGTTTCTTTAAGCATTCGCTTGAACCTGAGGTTAAATCTTATTTTTATAACTATTCAGACTAATTAATTGCCTTTTACCTTGGAAAACCTTTGTGATTCAATAAATGAGCTCAAATTCTCCCACCAGTTATTATGTAATTTGGTTATTCATTATAGTTAAATTGTCTTATTCTTTCCACATTTTAGTTATATATTTTTTCTTAACATTCTCCATGAAAGTCACTGCACAAGTGAGGAAATAATGAATTAAAAATTTTTCAGATTTTATGTGAGGATCTTATTACCTAAATTATAGGAGTCTTTTTTTTTTTTGAAAAGGATTATCATTTCACAATGTATTATTACAATGAATAAAAGCTGGTAATGAAACAGCTGTCAAACTTAATTGAAATTCTATAAAAAAAATTTCAGCTCTAAATTTCCTCTTTTATCCAAGTACTTTTCAACATTTGAAGTTATTTTGGGATTTTACTTTATTTTGTTTTATTGGCGTCTACTGTCATTCATTAAAATTTTTACTAAATCCATCCCTGTGGTATACTGTTTCCTCAGATTAAATTAAGAACACATTAGACTAAGAGAAAGTAAGAAAATAGGACATTCAGATTGTAGAAAACCTGTTTGTTTCAAGTACTAGTTCTTATAATTTGATAAAAATCCCTGCATTTTCCTAAATGTTGCACTTGATTTTGCCAACCTACTGTATCAGTGATCAAGAGGCATTGATGATGAGCCTAGAAGTCAGGTGATAAGACTGTATTCCTGTTTTGTTGCTTTTAAAGTGTGAAGCATTGGGCAAGTCTGTTCCCTCCTCTGGGCCATTTTTCTTTGTTTTTGTTTCGTTTTTAAAGTTTATTTATTTATTTTGAGAGAGAGAGAGAGACAGAACGAAGGAGGGATGGATAGAGAGGAAGAGAGAGTTCTCCAAGCAAGCTCCATGCTGATGTGGGGCTCGAACCCACGGAAATGTGAGATAAGGACCTGAGCCAAAATCGAGAGTCGGATAGTTAACCCACTGAGCCACCCAGGCGTCCCCTTTTTTTTTTAATGTTTGTTTATTTTGAGAGAGAGCCAGAGAGTGAGCAGAGGAGGGGCAGAAAAGCGAGGGAGAGAGAATCCCAGGCAGGCTCTGCTCTGTCAGCGTGGAGCCTGGCACAGGGCTCGATGCCATGAGCCACTGGGAGATCATGACCTGAGCTGAAACCAAGAGTCAGACGCTTAACCCACCAAGCCACCCATGCACCCCTGGGCTAGTTTTCTAATAGGAAAAATGAGGAGGATTTTAACTAGGTGATTTCTAATGTTCTATTCAGGGTTTAAATTGTATTTCAATTTAATTCAGTCCTAAGAGAAAATTTTATTTTTCACAGAATTGTTTTTTTATTTTTATAATAATGAATAATAATTTTTATGATAATAAAATAGAATAATAAAAATACCCTAAAGCATTCTTTTTTTTTTAATGTTTATTCATTATGGAGAGACAGAGAGAGAGACAGAGTGTGAGCAGGGGAGGGGCAGAGAGAGAGAGGGAGACACAGAATCCGAAGCAGGCTCCAGGCTCTGAGCTGTCAGCACAGAGCCCGACGCGGGGCTCGAACCCACAAACCGCGAGATCATGACCTGAGCCGAAGTCGGACGCTCAACCGACTGAGCCACCCAGGCGCCCCAAAGCATTCTTAAAACAGTTTAAACGGCGATTAGTTTACTGTATTATCAAAAAATTCCCCAGAGTATTTTAGTAAATAGTCTTGGTTGGTGAGGCATTGGTGACCTTGTAACTTGACATGGGCACCCAAGAAGCAGGCGTGTTACCAGTAGTGTTCAGGCTTCAGGGAAACGTTTCTTATGTCTTGTTCTTAAAACAGAAGGCAACTGATGAGCTTTTCTTTGGGGGGGGGGGCAGTGACAGTGGGGTTCGTGGGGTCTGGAGCCCACGGCCAAGAAAGAATTCTTGAAGAAAAAGGTGATTTTATTGAAGCATGGGGACCGGACCATGAAGAGACACTGGTTACATACTATGGGGTTGGGGGGGGTAAAGTCCAGGGGAAGTTTCCAGGGAGATTTTCATATGCTAAAGAAGACTCCCAGGATTGTGGAGGCCTAGCTATTGTCAAGGGAAGGTGGTTTTTCCCCGTAGCAAAGCATTAGCATTAAGACGGTAAGGCGCTCCTGGAGAAACATTTACTCTGCTGGCCTCAAGGAATTGTCAATGGGCCGCAGGTTATAAGGCAATTGAGTTCTATCTGCCATTTCCTTCTGCCTTTGTTTCCCACATCACTGTGGAGGGGTGATGGAGACTTAGGTCCTGCAGGACTGTGATCTCTATCAGTTAACCATTTGTTTGCCCCTTTCCTTTGATCTTGGGCAGCCAGGAGTGCAGAGGACTATCACACGTGTCCCCCCTGGGGCAGCGGGAGGGGCGTGTGTTTGCGGCCTGTCAGCTTGCCTTACGCGTCCTCATCGGTAACTGTGTTTCATTGACAACCAAGTTTCTTGTTGTGTCACTGGCAACACTGGAACCAGACCCTGCTTCCTACTGCTGGGGGGATTTGCTAGGATATAAACGCGCTTAGGTGATGAGGGAGCTTGGGGCAAGCTGAGGGCAAGATCCAGGCTGGCACCCCCGACCCCTCACCGTGGAATGTGCGATATTCCTCGGACACTCCTGGCTACCCCAGAACGAAGGAAAAAGGTTTAAAAAATATATTTTTTAATGTTTATATTTATTTGTGAGACAGAGCATGAGCGGGGGAGGGGCAGAGAGAGAGAGAGAGAGACAGAATCCTACGCAGGCTCCAGGCTCTGAGCTGTTAGCACAGAGCGCGACTCGGGGCTCGGACTGGTCAGCCGCGAGATCATGACCTGAGCCGAAGTCTGACACTCAACCGATTGAGCCACCCAGGCACCCCAGAGAAGGGTTTAAGTGCTTGCCATGGTGATGTGGGAAAGTAAGGCAAATGAAAAATGAAATTCCCTTACTGCCTACAGCCCATTGACAAGTCCTGGAGACCGGCAGAGTGACCTCCCTCTAAGAGCTCAGCTGCCTCAAGGGTGACGCTTTGCGGGGGGCGAAAGAGAACCTTAGCTCAACATTATCCCAACCTCGAGGACCCTGTAAGTTTACTTCCTTTATCTCCACCGCCCCAAGATATGTGCAGGCAATCATACCCCCAAGGTTACGGCCCCTGATACACAGCTGAAGGGTCTCGTGACTGGGGTTTTACTAACCGGTAATAAGTGGAATTTCCCTAGCAACAGCTAGCCCCTCCAGGTCCTGGAAACGTGGCTTCCGGAATTCCTTAGAGACTTACTCTGTCCCTGACCCCCTCCCAAGCTGGAGGTATATAATGAGTTACCCGTCACCACCCCAGTGCAGCTCTTCCTGCCCACGGGTCCTGTCCCCCTCCTTTAATAAAATCACCTTTTTGCACCAAAGAAGGCTTCAAGATTTCTTTCTTGGTGGCTCCGGACCTCCCACTGTCCCCCAGAACTTCATCATTAGGAAGAAAAAAGGCCAATCAATTAACTTTTTAAACCCTTTCTCTCAAATGGTATAATTGCAATAATGCTTTCATGAAGAGGTGTCATGTTTTTTTACTGGTGGCAAGCACTAATTCTCTTGCCTTTCCTTGCATCCTGAGGTGTTATAAAATAGTCTATTTGCAAAATTTGCATATTACAGCGAGGAACATTTCTATGCAAAAATGCATATTTCTTAAATTTGTATTTATACGTGCTAGGTATAACGTGTATGAAACAGGATACTGATTTTTTTTTTACATTGGAAACAAGATAGGTAGGGACTGACTGCTAAAATTAAAAGCTTTATTCTTATAAGAATATTGAATGAGACATAAGTAGATAAAAATATGTATCAGCATTATTTAAATAAACTAAAATTCTGTTGAGGGCAAGGCTGTGTGAATGATTGATTCTAAAAATCTGGCAAAGGCAAAGGTGTGCAAGCTAGAATTTTGTTCAAAATCTAGAAGCATTATTTGTGCCACATGAGACTTATTTGATCTTCTTCTTTGGAAAGATGGTGATAGTAATGACATTCTTTGGAAGAATTAAAAAACGATTATATTGTATAGGCGTAGGGCAAGCTGCCCCAGATGGGCCACTTAGGCATAAAGATTATTTCAAGTTAAAAGTAATCAAAACCCAGCAGATGCAGGAAAAGCTCTCGGCCTCCCCCACAACTGCTGAAATTTACATTGGAAAGGACAGCCCGTAGCAGGAAGAGAGCTATTAACAGAGTCTCCCCTGTACCTAACACACTCATCTACCTAATAAGCTTGGTTTTTCCAACATCTCCTTTCACCTTCCCGCTAATGGCCTTCTTCCCCTTTGTGTCCTCAAACCCCTCCCCCTCTTTTTTTTTTTTTTTTTTTTTTTTTTTTGCTCCCGGAAGCTTTGTGTCTCCTCATTGTCTTTGGAATCTCCTGCCTGTGTGGATTCACTGTGTGCACGCCTATTAAACTTGATTTTTCCTGGTAATCTGTCTCATGTCAGTTTGATTCTAAGTCTAGGAAGTTCTTCCCAACAGTATTTATGGATCTGTTCCCAAATGGAATATCTTGATGAAGTACATATCAGATTTTCTCTTAAAACTATCCAAATGTAAAATGGGAATTATGCCATCAAAGCAATTAAATCTAATTCTAGGCATGGTACAAGATGCATTAGAGCATAGATCCTTAAATGAGGAACAAATTGTATCCTTGGTAAAAAATGATTATTTTGAATTTATGCTATGCAGTTATTCGGTATGAACAATGGCTTACTGTGAGTAATGTTAATAGAGGCTTACAAACATATTTTTGAAGGATTGAAAATATAAAAGAATTAGATTAAAATTTAATTGAAAGAAACTACATGGGAAATGTACAACAAAAGTTGGCATCCCATTAGCACATAGAAATTAGAACAAGGAAATGAAAATGTTTGCAATTCTATGCAGAAGGTTCAGGTAAAAATAATGAGTTCTCTGTTTGTAAGTGTTCATATGATTATTGCGTGTGGTTCGTAACCTCAATTATATTTGCAAACCTTTTTGCCCTGGAAGGCAGTATATTCACCAATTGTAGGGACTAGGGCTTGGCTGAAGGGCATGGACAGTTTTGGGCTTCTTGACACCTGTTAGGAGAAGTTGTACTGATGCACAATCCCCCCCACTAACGTATGGGAGAACATGTTTCACCACATGCTTACTGGCATCCACAATTATTACTTTTTAATCACTACTAATTTAATCACTGCTCGGAAAGATCTTGAGTCCTTTGTTTATTCAACCTCTGGGGTAGGGTGGATCTTTTCCCATATATTTGATTGATAACCGCATACCTTCATTTGTGAATGGTTATTCATTTTCTTTTTCCATTTATTGATGGGGTTTTTAAGTATTTTTAATAGATGTGTATAAATTTGTGAACATAAATTCACCTTTAACGCGTATGGTTTATGAAAAAGACTAAAAAATTTGACATACAGAGAAATACTCAAAAACTGAAATTTACTTATGATCCCATTGTCTAGGGATATTTGGTATACTTACGTGTGGTCTCCATATCTGTACATTTTCCAAACAGTTGATGGACACTATTGCATCAGTTAGCATTCTGCAGATGAAATTATAACAATAGCTTCCTAGGGGAAAATATTTTTAGGGAACATTTGTTCATAAACATACCAGGTGCATAATACTGTATCGTGTGGATGTTATAAGTTGAAATATTACCCATTTGCCATATACAAGGCAAAGTTCTCAGTTTTGCTTTGGATTTTGGTTGGTCTTTCTTTTTTACATTCAGATGTTTTAAGTTTATCCATTTTTAAAGTTCCTGTTTTACTGCTTTGCAGTCTCTTGCATTGCATCTGAGCATTGAAAGTTCCCCCAAATGTAAGATAAATATTCACCACTTTCTCTAAAAATATATGATTTAAAAGTATTTCACGCTAAAATTCCTCTGGAAGTTCTATTTGCACACATTGTGAGGTAGAGTTTTTAATTTATTCCTGCTCTCAACCCCATTCCAATAACTAAAGAGTCTCATTACCATTTGAAAATATTTTTTTCTTTATGTTAACTTATGATACTTCTTTTATCATGTAGTAAAAGCTGACATATATATTAGCGTGTATTTTTTGGCTGTATGTTCTATCCCATAAAAACGTTGATTCTTGTGCCATTTCTATATTGCTTTGTTGATCTTTATAATATGCTTCGATATCTGCAAATATATCAAATTAAAAATATTAGCTATTTCTCTCAAATTATCTTTCCAGTTTTTCTCTAGAATTATTTTAAAATTTATCTCAATAAACTATGTAGATATTTTCATTCAGTTTATATCAAATACATACATCTGTGTGTGAGGAATTGATTTATGATATG
Organism: Lynx canadensis; assembly: GCF_007474595.2. Classification (NCBI taxonomy): domain Eukaryota; kingdom Metazoa; phylum Chordata; class Mammalia; order Carnivora; family Felidae; genus Lynx; species Lynx canadensis. The sequence goes on along the minus strand of NC_044321.2, from coordinate 115,853,954 downwards.
TATATCTTTGTCCATAATCATGGGATCACTTCATTTATACAGATTTTCAAAAATTTACTCCTTACAGTTTATTCTTTCTCACGTACGTACTACACTTGTTAAGATCATTCTTAGGTACTTTATTTTTTTTTTTTTAATTTTTTTTTTTCAACGTTTATTTATTTTTGGGACAGAGAGAGACAGAGCATGAACGGGGGAGGGGCAGAGAGAGAAGGAGACACAGAATCGGAAACAGGCTCCAGGCTCTGAGCCATCAGCCCAGAGCCTGACGCGGGGCTCGAACTCACAGACCGCGAGATCGTGACCTGGCTGAAGTCGGACGCTTAACCGACTGCGCCACCCAGGCGCCCCAGGTACTTTATTTTTTAATTAATACTATGAACTGGATATTCCCCATATTATTTCTAACTCTTCTACTTCTATGCACAGGAGCACTATTAATTTTTGAGCTTTTAATTTAAAGTCCAATTGAAAACTTTTCTGATTTATGGTAGCTTTTCAATTTTTTTCAAATTCTGGCTCTGTAACCACATCATTTGTAGTAATGATACAATTTTCTTCCTTTCCAGTGATACTTTGTATTTCTGTTTTAATGGATTGGCTAGAACTTCCAAAGTAATCTTCATGTTAAATAGTAACGGTGATAGCATTTTTGCCTTCTTCTTGATTTTAATAGGTAGAACTTTACTCTTTCCCCATTAAGAATAACGTTAACTCTTTTGTCCGAAATAACTCCTTTGTGAGAATTGGAATTTCTTGCATTTGCTTTCCTCTTCTTTCTTAACCTTTCTTTCTTTCTTAGTCTTTGAAAATACCACCTGGGATTGTGGAATCCATTTTTGCAATTTAACTTCTAGGTTGTTTTTGGTTTTCACAGTATCATTTTCTCATTTTAAATCAAAAGAAAATTAATTTAGTAATCACACTAGAAGCAATGATTTAAAGTATTTAGAGTATATATGTATACAGCAGCCTGTTTTTTCACATTTTTCTAAAAATTTGATATTTTCTCTTTTTTTTTTCTAGCGTACATTTGCAAATAGTTTTATTTGGGAAGACCTTCCAGTATTTTATTCGTGAAGAGTACCAAGTTGGCATAATTCCTGAGTGATAGCTTGCTTACAGATGTGCTCACACATGAACAACACTTTCTCTGAGTAAAACTGTCACACATTTTGCTTCCATATCCTAGAGGAGCCTGGGGTCGACCTAAATCAGTCTCTGGCAGGCTTTTCTTCTGTCTTTGTGTTACCTTAATGGATATTCATGGGATTCTTTGGAATCGAAGTCTAGCAATGTCACTAAGAAAAAGAAAATACACTAAGGTAAATGTAGGTATGGAATTAATTTTATTTATTTTCCTTAATACAGTTTGAGCACTTTCCATTGTCAGGAAAAAGATCTTTGTCTCTAGATGTACAGCTTTCTCTATGCTATCTTTGCTTATTAACTTTGTCCTCTCTGTTTTATTCCTTTTTTCAAAATCACCCGTTATCTGTGTAGTTTGCATCTTTGGAATCAATATGTCTTCCACATTGGTCATATATTTATCGTAGAATTTTATCATGTTATCCCGTCCTTTCATGACCTGGAAGAACTTGTTCAAGTTTCTCATACCTTTGTCAAGTATTCTATATGTGATATCTCATTTAGTTCTCCAAATTCTCTCCACGAGTGAAGTTAATCAAATTATCGTCTCCGTTTTGACAAATGACATGACTGATGCTGAGAGAATTTAGGTAATTTGCACAGATTCATAGAGGTGGTACATTTCAGCCCCACAGTCCATGTTCCAAAGTGGCTCATCATCTCGTTTCACCAGGTGAGTCAGGTATTCCTTTTTTTCATTGTAGTTTTTCATCTGGCCATCGTGGCTTCAGTCTTTTTCCTTATTTCAGATTATCCCTCATTTCTAATGTTTGAGCTTGTACACCAGAGGCATTCTCCTCCAGAGGCTTGTGAAGAAGATCGATTATTTTTAAAAATAATAGCTTTGTTATGCCTTCTACTTTTAGCAAGAAATAGTATTTTTAAAAAGTTTAAAGAAGTCATTACTGACTTAAAGCACTGCCAAAGAAATTAGCCTTTATGTTCCAAAGTAACTGCTGTAGGATGCCTTATCGGAGTACTTAATTTTAAAATATTGATAGTTCTTGACCTCTGTGATCATCAGATCTTGGTAGCTCCATCTGTATTTTTGAGGAAACAGTGGGAAAAAAGACATCTTACCTTTACATTTAGAATGGAACAGGATAATAAATTGTGCTTTTTCAGTTATCTGGGCATTTTGGCTAAAATCCTAAAGCTGAGAACAGTAGTGCTGGACATAATCATTCAGGACATACTAAAACCTAGTGAACTTGGTCCAGCGACCTCTTCTCCATCTTTCCTACGTAAGGGAAATAATAAACATTGTAAATGGGCTCTTTGAAGGGAATTTTTAGGAATAGCAACTAGAACGGCTTTGATTTTTTAAAATTTTTAAAGTTTATTTATTTATGGAGAGAGAGAGTGCGTGCCAGCAGGAGAGGAGCAGAGAGAGGGAGAGAGAAAATCCCAAGCAGGCCCCAAGCTGTCAGCACAGGGCCTGACACGGGGCTCGGTCTCATGAACTGTGAAATCATGACCTGAGCCGAAATCAAGAGTCAGATGCTTAACTAACTGAGACACTCAGGTACCCCTAGAATGGCTTTTAAAAAACTTCCTTCTAATCTTGAGTTGCGGGGGGCGCCTGGGTGGCTTAGTTGGTTAAGTGTCTGACTCTTGATTTTGGCTCATGTCATGATTCTAGGTCGTGGGATCAAGCTCCAAGCTCAGTGTGAGGCCTGCTTAAGATTCTCTCTCTTTGTCCTTCTGCCCTTCTCCCCTGCTCTTGTGTGCTCTTTCTGTCTCAAATAAAAGATAATAAATGAAAAACAAACAACTTGAGTTGGAAGAGGGTTTCTTAAGAAACCACTTGTACAGATCGGGTGTGTCTGTAAAAGGAGACTGGCATGACATTCTCTGGATGTAAACTTCCTGAACTGCAGAAGTTCATATGCCCAAGTCATGATCCCACTCAGATGGAGTACAGTGAAAGAGTTCTTGGAGGAATTGGACATTACCTTCTGGCCATCATCTTCTGGAGTTTGGGGGGCATAAACAAACATAGAAATCAAGAGTTGATTTAGTAGCTCCAAATGGCAGTGCAAGGAGAAAGATGGGCAGTTGGCCGGACTACGGATTTATCTTTTGGTGTGTCAGAATGGGTGATTTTCCTTTGGGTCAGGTGGACAGCTCAGAAGGTAGTCGGCTCGAGTCATCTTGAGGTCCAGATGCGACTATGCCCAAGAAAGCTGCTTACTGAGTGAAAGGACCCAAACGGGGAGAAACTATAGGTCTTCTGTCTTCCTAAGAGCTTAGAGGGTGTTGCAAGAAGTCATCCAGAGAACGCGTAGCCCGAATGAGAGAATCCATTACGGAGATCGATGGCCGGTGCTCTGAAGAATGACTAATGAGCCCCACAAGAAAGCCAGCATGTGGCCACATATTACGAAATGGAATCGTAGAGGCTGGATTTATAAATACCTCAGCCGGGGCACCTGGTGGCTCAGTCGGTTGGGTGTCCGACTTCGGCTCGGGTCATGATCTCACAGTTCATGGGTTGGAGCCCCGGGTCAGGCTCTGTGCTGAAGGCTGAGAGCCTGGAGCCTGCTTCAGATTCTGTGTTTCTCTCCCTCTCTCTCACTCTGCCCCTCCCTCGCTTGTGTGCACGTGCGCGCGCTCTCTCTCTCTTTCTCAAAAATAAGTAAACATTAAAAAGATACATCAGCCAATGCAAGATTTGCTCCTCCTCTTCCTCTAATTCCCCTATTCCTTGCCCAGCCATGGAGGAATCTGTTATTGATTGCTATGTAAGACATAATCCTCCAATGTAATGTCTTAGATACGGTAAAAATTAAGTTCACAGTTTTTATGGGTCAGCAATTCAGAAGTGGCTTAGGTAGGTAGTTCGGACTAAAGACCTTTCACGAAGTCGCATTCCAGATGTTGGCTGGGTCGCCGCCAACTGAAGGCTTGAGTGACGCTGGAGGATTCACTTCTAAGGGTAGCACACTCACTTGGCTTTTGGTAGGAAGCTTCGGATTTTTGGTGGCTTTTGGAAGGAGGGCTCATTTCCGTTTCCATATGAGTGAAAACCTCATCTCCACGGCAGATCCCACAGCCTAATTCGGGAGAGTGGGGGGTGCTTTGAATCAGACTTAAGGCCGAAAGTGAGTCATAATTACTAAATGTAGAATACTTGTAAGTCCCAGTTTGCCTGGGAGAGTCCCTGTTTACTCCTGGTATCCGGTCTGATCTGATATTTTTTCCCGAATATTTAAGTTTTAATGAAGTATTAATATTCATAGTTTCACTAAAATATGTCAGGGCAGCTTTGGCCGATCTGAAATTTCCATTTCCATTTTCTGACTTCATCTCCTCCAGCAGTGGGTGAGATGCTCGTGAACGGCGGTAGCCCCTTTCTCATCTTCTGCCCCTTATTTTTAAAGACCGTATGCAAAACGTTTGCAGTGACTATTTCCTAGTCTCCGATGGGGATTGGGAGAGGTTAACTGACTCAGTTGTCATGTTGTCTGTTCCAAGAACTGCAAAATTCATAAAGCTGCTGGATCCTCACTTGTTAGGGTCAGTGGGAAACATGGGAAATTATAGGTTGTGTCCAAGAAATATAGGGGGGAAATTGGGGCTGAGCAGCCACACCACCGTCTTTGTAGAGAATAATCCACACAGGTTTTCTGCTGTGGCTTCTCAATTTTTATAAGATACGGCTTGACAGTCGTTTGACTGTTTGTTATTTAAAAGTTTTTGCCATCTACCTTTTCCATAGCGATGAGCTCCAAAAAGCAAAAGTGCATACTTAATGAAACAATTAAAAACTCAAGTTCTATCTCTCAAGAGAACTGATGATAAAAACAGAATATTCATCAGTATTTCCCACTCCCTCATTGGGGTCATAGTGGTGTGAGTGATCATGTGAAAACCAGCAATCACAAATCTGCCGAAGAAGCATCAGCAACCACTTCAAATGTTAGCTGTCGTTTAAGAAGACTGTTCAGAGGGTGATGCTCCCCTGCTAATCACGCGGCTGCAAAAGGTGTGCTTACAGGTTACTCATTGAAACCTGACTTGTCCTTCAGAACGAGATCGCTGTTCGAACTTAATTTTTTCAAAGTTCAAACTACGCCTACAGATGAAATAAAAGGATAGCTCATAGTGTGTTGGCCCCACTAACAGACTGTCTTTGCAGACAGTTCAAAGAGTTGCATTTCCTATCAGTATCATCAGATACTTCAGATAAAAAAGTGAGTGTATTTCAGTAACAGTACCACTTTTAAGAAACCGAATGTATGGAATCAAGGCAAGGCTTTGGGAAGATCATTGTGTCAAAGATGAAATATCTGACGTTATTGTGAATGCTACTTTAAATGCTCAAAACTGGGGGGCGTCTGGGTGGCTCACTCAACAGCCTAGGACTTAGGCTCAGGTCATGATCCGGCAGTTTGTGGGTTTCAGCTCTGCATCAGTCTCCGTGCTGCCGGTGCAGAGCCCGCTTGGATCCTCCAGTTGGTAGAGCATGTGATTCTTGATCTCAGGGTTGTGAGTTCAAGACCCATGTTGGGAGGAGAGTGTACTTAAAAAATATAATAATTGAAAAAGGTTCAAAACTGAAGAGATGACATTTTATTTTGTAGTTTACACTTACGCGACAGGGTATTATTTACATTTCAATAAATTTAAAATGCAAATGCAATTTGTTTTGTGGCGAAATACGCGTGATGATAAAATTTTTGTTGGAGCCCAGCATAATGGCGAGAACCATGTTCTAAAATAAAGATACAGAGCAGGCATATGCTTGGAATTGGTGGTAAGGTATACATAAGTCATAATTACACCCATAAAAGCAATATTCTACCAATTCAAATAGAAGCTGTCGTTCTCAAAAAGGAACAAAATAGCATTACATATAAACAGTATTTCCATTATGTTTTTGTGAAAGTGCTTATATTTTGTAATAATAGCAAACGCATCAGCATGGTGGTTTAGACATGTTTGATGTCCACGATCAGCCTGATTTTAGAAATGATTGGATTTTTGAAGAACTACCGATAAATCAACCTAAGTGACTTAGGTTATTTAATTTTTTTCTCCATGGAGGTCTTCTAAATTTTGACTGTGTTTTTTTTTTTTAAGTTTTTTTTTTTTAATGTTTATTTACTTTTGAGAGAGAGTGTGAGCGAGTGGGGGAGGTGCAGAGAGTGACAGAGACAGGTGCCCCTTGGCTGTGTTTTATTCCAAATGAATCGATAAATTTATACGCTTTAAAAATTTTTTTAATCTTTATTTATTTTTGAGAGAGAGAGAGAGAGAGAGAGAGAGAAAGTGAGCGGGGGAGGGGCAGAGAGAGAGGGAGACCCAGAATCCGAAGCCGGCTCCAGGCTCTGAGCTGTCAGCACAGAGCCTGACATAGGGCTCAAACCCACGAACCAGGAGATCATGATCTGAGCCGAAGGCAGACACTTAACCCACTGAGCCCCCCAGGCGCCCCGATAAATTTATATTCTCTACCAGACTTGTATCAGGTGAGAAGATGTGGTGGCTTTGGAATGTGTCAGCGTGGCTAAGCTGAACTACTTTTCACGCATTCCTTTCCCTGTATATGTTTTTGCTTCGTTTGGGCCATCAGAGACATTTTGCATGACTTCGGTGGGTGCAAGAAATGCAGCAGTGAGTGAGGGTTTTCACCTGTGAAAGGTTGAGGCACGTGCCTTTGAAGTGCACGGGCCTTTTGACTCACCTGCTGATTCGTGCCCTTTATATGGGGGCGGCGGGCAGGCTATGTACTGCGTTCTCCTCCTTTCGATCCTGCTTGATCTCCGTTCGCTCCTAGATCAGGCGAGTGTGTCGCTTCTTGGCCAAGGGCGTCAGCTTTTCCTGAAGACCACCCGCTTTGTCAAGGTAGCAGGCGATGATGCGAACAGACGCAGTGTTCGTGGGTTCCTGCCCAAGCTCCCTGGCTGCACCTCATGTTTGTAGCTTTCAGCTTGTCCTTGCCCTCTCCCGCTTTCCATCCATCTCCTCTGCCTGCCTACCTTTCCTGGAAATATGTTGACGCCAAAATCAGACGTGAAGAAGATAACAGCATCACCAAGACTGCTTGCTTACATTTGCCTAAAGTCCCTGTAACAGGTTAGATTACATATGGGTGTATATACATACGTGTATGTATCTATACATCAGACATTTTAGTCCTGATTATCTTCCTACCTCTCTACCTCTCTTCCACTGGTTTTGGGTCTCTGTTCATAAATATTTCCCTAGTAGTGATGCTTGAGTCTTATTTTTGTAGTATTGTTTTTGTAAGCGATTTTGAATTTTTTACAGAACGGTATACAGCTGTGGTTCTCAGGTGGGAACAGTTTTGCCCCCCAAGGACAATTGGAAATATCCGGAGATATCGGTGGTTGTCCTGTCAGGAGGGATGCTACTTGCATCTCGTGGGTGGAGATCACGTGTACCATGAAACTTCCCATGGCGCACAGGACGGCACCACTACAACGAAGAGTTTTCCGGGGAAAATGTCAATATGGTTGAGGTTAAGAAACGCTCGTGTAGGATATAAATAACTCAAATCGTGAAGTTTTACAAGTACTTGGTGATGAAAAGTGCACTTAAACAGTGTACACTGAAAGTTCTTGCATTACCTATTTTCGTTGTAGATTAAAAACAAACTTGTAAGAGGCCTGCAACAGCTCCCAAGGCTCACAGAGTCCCATCGTTTCCTGCGGTCTTTAAATCATTCGGGCTGTGTTTTGAAGCCTATAATTCTTCCAGCTGAGAACTACACAAAGCATAGAGGGCTAATTAGTTTCCCTTCAGGAAGGTTCATGAGTTGTTTCCTGAAGTCTGACTTGTAACCAGGTGAAAAGGTCACGACCCAGTAGAGATTGTATTCAGAGCCAAAAAGCTGCCGTAGAATCCAGTGTACTTTAGTATATGCTTCTAGAATGGTGACAGTCTTGCCTAGTTGCAAGGCTTACTGTTGATTACACTAGGTTGAGTAAGGGAAGTATTACCCCGAGTTCAATTAAATTAATATGGCTGATTCAAAGGCTCAGTTGGTTTAAGCATTCTCAAGTCACGATTTCGTGGTTCCGGAGTTCAAGCCTGGCCTAGGGTTCTGTGTTGACTGTGTGGGGCCTGCTTGAAATTTTCTCTCTGCCCCAACCCCACTCGTGCTCTATCTCAAAATGTTAAAACAAAAACAAAACAAAACAAAAAAAACAAAGGAGGAAGGGAAAAAGAGGAGGAGAGGGAAAAAAAGCAGGAAAGAAAACCAATGTGGCATAATTTGCTCATTCAAAGGAGCGAAATTTCTAGGGGGATTGCCTCAAACGTGTAGCTACTTTATTTCTTTGGCTTCAGCTGTACTCAGAGCAGGTGAGATGTGTTAGTGTTCTGTAACACAGAATTAGCACAGCTAATTCCGAAGTAAGTGTGACCCCGATGCCCGGTGAAGTCTCCCTAACCTTTAAGATACACAAAATTCAGTGGCCCCTGGAAGTCCTTATGGTTTTATGCGCTGGCCCATTTCTGCTAGCCATCTAATCCTGTGTGCAATTTAAACCCTTCCGTCTCTGCTGTGCCCAAACAATTCCCCCCCCCACCCCTTCCCCCCCCCCCCGCCCCCCGCCCCAAGCATAAAGTGCAACGGTATATACAATGTATTCGAGTATACAGCTGTTTAGAAGGTGTAAGAAGGGAGGCACCATTGCAGCAATGTGCCAGAGTCCTTAAGGTGTTTCTAAAGTGCCCCAGGTGATTGTAATATACAGCCAAGGTCAAGAATCCCAGCTAAAAGTAATGCTGGTATTGTCTAAGATGGTTTCTTTTTTTTTTTTTTTTTTTTTCTTTTTTCCCCTTGGTACATACACCGTACACAGCTTGAATCACGTTTCTGTATACAAACTTCAAGAGATCTGGGTCTCTGTTTTGTTTACTGCTTCCCGGTACCTAACACAGACCCTGGTACATAGGCGCTCAATAATATTTGTTGAATAAATGAATGAAGGTCAGTGAGTATAACCAAAGCAACACATTCACAGGTACTTTTAACCTGATAGTAGATATAATGGGATGTTATTTATTTGCATTTCCTGCCTTCAGCTTGAATACATCTCAGAAGTGATTCGAGCAGACATTCTTTCTAAAATAAAAACGTGAGACTTTGGGGTGAGGTTTTTCAGCTTCCTAAAATCGCCTGCCAGGTTTTGCTCCTCTGTCCTGTTTGTTTTTTGGTTTTTGTGTTTTTTTTTTTCCCTTTCAAGAAGTTTCAGGACTTTCCATATGTTCTCGAGTGGTCCAGTGACCCAGAAAGGTTAAGAATCTCTGTGTGAGAGGATGGGCAGCTCTTCTCGTTGAGAGAACCTTTGTTCGTCAAGGTTTCCCTAAGGGTCCTTCAAAAAGTCGCCTTGCACGTTTAAAATGGGATTTAGCAGGTAAAAATGTAGACGTTTGATACACCTTTTCAGTTTCATAGACCTTTTCAGTAAGTCATTCATTGACCGATAGAATATCACTTGTGCTTTACAAGCTGGGGAAGTGAACATTGTAAAGTGAAGGAAACCTTGAAGTAGCCAGGATTGTTGGTAGTTTTTAACTGGATTCCCTTGACTCCAGACCGATTTGGCCAATTACAGGAGCAAGGGCTTAAAAGGCTTCTAGTTCCCTCTAGGTGTGATTGATTCTGCAGGTGCGCCAGTCCCCTGCTCTCTCTAATTACCGGATTGAAAGCGCCGCTTGCTCAGAAGTGCTAAGCGGTAGCCTCTTGGTTGTTAGGAGCTGCAGCGGGGAAGGGGGGGTTTCAAGCTGGTGGCGGGTGTCTGATGCTCTCAAATTGTTCCTTACAGCTTTGGGGAATAGTCCGAGGTCTTTTATCTTGTGAATTGGTAAAGTCCCGTTTTCAGACTGGTTTTCTCCCTTAGTTAAAATAAACACTGTTTAGGGGCACCTGGGCGGCTCAGTCGGTGAAGCATCCGACTTCGGCTCAGGTCACGATCTCACGGTTCCTGAGTTCGAGCCCCGCGTCGGGCTGTGTGCCGGCAGCTCGGCCTGGAGCCTGCTTCGGGTTCTGTGTCTCCCTCTCTCTCTCCTCCTCCCCTGCTCGCACTCTGTGTCTGTCTCTCAAAAATGAAAAAATTTTTAAACACTGTTTACCTTTTGTGCTACTTGTTCAGTACATCAAAATGACCCATCTAACAAATACTTGGAGTTTTTACACTTTGCAAATTACTGTAAACCATCTGCATTTAATAAAAATCAACTCTGTAAAGATAAATGGTTAGGAAATCACTATAAAAACTGGAAAAACACAACAAACATACTTGTATATGAACATAACTAACATTCTTGGTTACATTTTGGATGCTGATTTTTTTAAGCGTTCATCACAATATTTCTCATTTTTTTACATAAGCTGAGGTTATGTAAGAACATTTTTGAGCTGTTGAATTTCAGGGAGAATTTGAGGTGTATAAGAACACTAGTAAGAATTTGAAAGGATTTTTTTTTGAGATAAATTTGGTCCCCCTAGACCTGTCTATGCAACCGTTGTAGATTTTAGAATACCTGACTGTCAGGTTCTCTCACTATCCATTTAAATCTGATGAGCACACTCCAACTTTCAAATAGGACCCTAAAGTGTTTGATTTTTTTTTTTTTTAATTTTTTTTTCAACGTTTATTTATTTTTGGGACAGAGAGAGACAGAGCATGAGTGGGGGAGGGGCAGAGAGAGAGGGAGACACAGCATCGGAAACAGGCTCCAGGCTCCGAGCCATCAGCCCAGAGCCTGACGCGGGGCTCGAACTCACGGACCGCGAGATCGTGACCTGGCTGAAGTCGGACGCTTAACCGACTGCGCCACCCAGGCGCCCCAAGTGTTTGATTTTAATAGCAGTTTTGCATCTGTCACGATTCATACTAATCTTCCACGACCATGGTTTACTGACCCAGAGGTCCTGAGTATCCTCTCACCTTGAACAGAATCCTCTTTATCATCCACTGCCACTGGTTTTGTGTGAAAGGTGCTTTTCTATTCGAGAGGTAATGATCTATTTAGTTCTAGCAAAAGCTGGTACTCCTGTTTCAAGTTTTCAGAGTGCGATTCAGAGCTTACAATTCTACATTCCCAGTATTTTAAAAGGAAATGTTAATTGGGCATAAGAAGTTTGTCTTAGAATAATGAGATGTTTGACATGTCCTTTAAAGTGATTCCTGGAGATCTTCTTTTTAAGGCTTTATTTTTAGGTAATCTCTACACCCAACGTGGGGCTTGAACTTACAGCCCCAAGATCAAGAGTCAGTCTGCACACTGCCGACCAGGTGCCCCTTGAAATATTTTTTTTTATTTTAATATTTATTTTGGGGAGAGCACTAGTGGGGTAGGGGCTGAGAGAGAGGGACAGAAGACCTGGAGCCCGACTCGGGGCTCGAACCCATGAACTGCGAGATCATGACCTGAACTGAAGTCAGATGCTCAGCTGACTGAGCTACCCAGGTGCCCCTGAAATCCTCTTAAAGGCGGTATTTTTTTTCCACTGAAATTCTCCCCTCCACAAACAAAAGTAGACCTGACCTAGAATCCAGTCCTTTCACCTGGTTAGGGCACATTCGTGATCACTGTAACCGACGTGAGAGCATGAACCTTTCACCGTTCACACGCTGCCGGGTGCTGTGGAGACCGAACATCGAGACAAAAATTTGAAGACGGGCAGAAGAAGCAGTTGCCCGTTGCCCCTTCCATTTGACAGCAGTAGCCTTGGACAATTTTCTTAACCTATTTGGACCTCAATTTCCCCATCTGTAGTTTAGAAACCATCCAGGACTTCCAAGGTCCTACTGAGGTTTGTTGGTCTCAGGAGCCTTTTCCAGGACCGGCTGTTCTGGGGTGTGATCTACACACGTGCATTTTTTTTTAAGCTCCGCAGGTGATCCTTCCGTGTAGCCAGGGTGGAGAAACATAATAGAGCAGATATCTGCACGTTATCAGGGTCAAGGCTGATCAGCCACCTGTCTTTATAAATAAGGTTCTGTTGTGATACAGCCACGCTTCTTCATCCACGTACTGTCTATGGCTCCATTTGTGCCGTAACCGTGGAGTCGCGTGGTTACGACAGAGGCCACGTAACCCGTAAAAGCAGAAGTACTATCTGGTTCTTTGTGGAAAAGGATTTGATAACCTCCATCATGGAGGAATATAGCATCTGAAGTCAGGACTGGGTTTAAATTTTGATTTTTTTTTTTTTTTTTTTTTTTTTTTTTTGCCTCTTGTTTACTGGGTGATGCGGGGTAAGTCGTATCGAGTCTGAGCCTTCCGAGTTTCCTCCCGTACAACAGGTATGGCAAAGGTGCCCCCGTTGGAGGGTGCTTGTAGGATAAGAGATAATGTATTGAATGTGCTTCCGTTGAGTCAGGCACGTGATGCTCATGGAATATTCCTCATCTCCTCCCTCACCCCTGCGCGTGTGTGTGTTTTGTCTACAAGATGAGACTAGCTGCTGAAAGGCTGATTCCCTTCTGTCCTGAATCCTGCAGCCTGCTAGGTTCGGCACGTTAAGGTTTAGTCCTGACCTCCCCCAGCAAGTTGGGCCCGCAGAGATGGTGACTATATAGTTGCTACAAAATCCCAGTGGGAGAAAGAAGAAAAGCCCCTTCTGAACTCTACAATAATTCCTTGTGGTACTTAAAGGAGCAAAATTCCAAAGCAAGACTGGGCTTTCATTTGATAAACACGTGTCAAACTACCACACATCCAGCACTAAGCTCAGGTGCCGAGAACGTGGTCGTGAACAAGACCGTGGTCATTCCCTGAAGTGGCTTAGGCCATGATGGGAAAGACCAATAAGTAGACCATCACTTACAAAACCATGTGACCAGTGCTAAGACAGGTAGTGGTAAACAAAGTGCTGTTGGGCAAAAGGATAGACTAGTTAAACTAGGGTTAAACTAGGTAAAAAGGGTAGCCAGTTAAACTAAGGCTTCGGTTGTTGCGGGGGGCGGTGGGGGGGGTGTTTGGCAAGACTTCTGTGGGGAATAATATTGGGGCTGGGTATTACAGGACGAAGAGTAAATCGGGCTAAGAACAGTGGTGTTGCAGGGAGGGGAAGATGCTTGTGTAAGGAAACGCCCAGAGGTAAAAGAGTAAGATTTGTTTGGGATCTGAAAGAATTTGGGAGTGGGCAGGCTGGGAAGTTCTGGGCGGTGGTGCTGCTGAGAGAGGAGCTAGATATCTGCGGTTTTGTGCCGCAATTTCCAAAAGTTATGAAGGTCAAATTCCCGTTAAGAACTATTGGCTAAACATTAGCTATTATTTGAAAACCCTCTCTTCTGCTAATTCTGCCAAGTTGCGTAATCCATGCGATTTACTCTGAGGTCAAGGATAATGTATGTACCCAGATAAAATGCAGCTCTTGATTTTTCTCACTTGCAAGGGTTTTTCCCACATTTCTACGTTTTTCTCAATTCTCTATCTCCGTGAAAGCCTCTCCTTTATCCAGTTGCCCATATCGGGGACCCGGGACCTCTCATTTCTCACTGTGGCATCTATTCAGTCGTCAGTAACCAAGCCCGCTGTGGTTTTTACCCATTTAATATCTCTGATTGTCCTAGTCCCACCTTGCCTGTTGGAAGACGTCACGGATAGGACTGGGTATGGACCTGCGAGCTGGATCCAGCAATCAGAGGCTCGTCACCCCCTCATCTGTCTTTGGAATGTGCAGTGTGCTGGCCTTCCCAGAAGCTGTCCCGAGGACGTAGCCTTACGGTAGTGCTGTGGGATTGAGGCCATCTCGAGAAGAGACATGAACCCAGTTGAGGCCTCTAGAAAAACTCTTAAGATTTGGCAGGCGGGTGCTGAGATCTACTTGTGTCGCAGCCACCTAAGACACACCTTGTCAGCTCATTTCCTTGCTTATTAAACCTGCTGCCCACCCATGTGGAGTGGCTGCCTCTTGCTTCGATCTCTCCCTTAGTCTGTATAGGGGCTGGTTTCAGGTTTCACCCAGGAGTCTCCTGAGGAGCTTGTGAACCAGCAGTCCTTACTGCTACTACTACAAAGAGGGTCTTGACCACTGTCTCCGGATCACCGCCACAGGCCTTCGATTTACAAGGCCCCTCAAGACCCACCTCTTCAGTCTTCCCTGTTACCAATTCTCATTGCCTGCAGAACATCTCGGAGACCAGAGCAGGAGCAGGCAATTTAGTTAAGAGGCCGACGGAGCCGTGAAGCCCAGATAGGAGGGTAGCTTGGGCCAAGGTGGCAGTGGGGATGGGGCAAAGTGGGCCGATTCAGGGGTGATTTTGAAAGTAAAATGAATGGGAGTTTCCTTTGAATAATCTGTGGGGGAATGACGGGGAAGCCCAAGTATTTATAAGAGCCCGAACTGTGGCTTGGGCCGCTAAATGGTTGGCAGTGTTGGTCACAGAGCTAGGGTACGACGCGATGTGCTCCCTATTTTCTACTTGACTTTTCTGGTTCGCTCGTTATGCTTCTTAATCCTGTTGTCTACCCTGAGAGGCCGACCTTTATAGACTGCATCCACTTGGCTCCCTTATTGTCATCGGTGTTTGGCCGGTTAGAGACTCTGGCAGGAGATCATTGGTCAGAGGGACTGAGAAGTTGGACATTATTCGTCTAGCACTTCCTTTTTGTCCACAGTTTATTTAGTGACTTCGTTCCTAACCTAAGATCCGGTTCTTCTAGGGTAGTTCGCTTTCCAGCTGTAGTTTTCTCAAGATGACAGCTGTGACTTTTTCTTCTGTCCCCTTTAGGCCCGAGAGGGGCAGTGTCTTCTCAAAAATGCTGGCATTGGGTGCCTCAAGATCCCTTGTTGGTTTCCATAAACCTGAATACGCCCTTTGTAAAGGATCTTTTCTAATCACCCCTTCCTTAGAGGCCATCTCTAACTGCTGGGACTTAGAGTGGGGAGTTGGAGGAGCCTTCCGGCACAGAAATCATGAAAATGTCTTGTTTGTAAGAGCAGTTTATTCTTGTTACATTGCTTTTGCACTGGCTTTTCATTAAGCACCCTTTTATGGAATTCAGATTTGTGAGTCATCATGATAACCTTTAAAGGGGAATAACTTAAAGATGAATAATGCATACTCTTTGTCTTAAGGAGTTTATAGTCGAGTAGAAAATCGGACACGTGAAAAACTCGGTATGAAATGGCACGGGGCAGGGAGGGCACCTGGCTGGCTGAGTCCGGGGAGCGTGCTGCTCTTGACCTTGGGGTCACGAGCTCAAGACCCACGTTGAGGGGTTAGAGATGACTTAAAAAAAAAATGGCACATGGGATAAGTAACCAAACCAAAATCTGAACCTAGGACCATCTCACTTGAAAATGCTGTCCGTATTTTGTAAATACCTTTTTTTTTTTTTCTTTACACACAATGTCCCCAGAGTGAGTGAATGAATGAATCCCTCGTGGCACCCTGAGGGGATTTACTTGCTCAGTAAACCTTTTCTGACTGCCTGACTGTTCTGAATATTCTGCTAGGTGAAGGGGACTTAAATGGATCCATGTTTTTGAGGAAGTTACAACTGTGGCATTAGGTAAGTGTAAAACCTTTTGATGGTCAGTGAGAGGAAAAGGACTGGTAAGTAGGCGGTCTATGATCACATGGCTGGTAAAGAGCAGAACTGGGCTTTGAGCTCCCATTTGACTCAAAAAACAAACAAACAAAAAAAATCAGTTGATGAAATTCCTAAGGGCAAAGGAGAGAACAGTTCAGTAAAGAAGACTCGGGAGCATGGAACCTTCAGGGTTAAGGATAAATGGTGGAAGCATCGCGTGCCAAAGTGGAGGACGAAGGGAGCGTGCAGACGAAAGCGAAAGGCGTTAGGTACTGGGAGTCCAATGAGGTGTGCTGCTTTCTTAGATTTACTTCCCGATTCACAGCACGTTCTGTTTTAAGCAAATTCTTACGTAACACAGTAGCCCCCACCCCCTCTTCCTACTGTGCAAACTGTAGGAGAAGAAAAGAAATGACTGGTCTCTGCTTTGAAGGATTTTTGTGGGGGATAAAGGAAAACCACCTACATAAGCTAATCGCCATGGGAATGTCAGAGATGGCTGGAGATGGAGAGATGTTTAAGTTTTGCAGGGGAAGAGGAAAAGAAGGCTGATCCAGGTAGAGAAATAGTGACCCGAGGGCCAGAGGCTTGGAGGATTGTGACTTGTTGGGCTCATAGCCCCCGATTCCATCATCTTGTCCTCCAGCTTTAACCTCCATGACACTTATCCAGGCAAGATATTTACAACTGTGCAAAAAACCTTAAAGTTAATTTTATAGAGGTCAAATGAGTAGATGAACAGAATTGAATTAGGCAGGAGATTAAGGGTTGAGACTATGGTGTACTAATGAAGATTGGAGTTTAAAATTAGATCATGTCCTGTGGGGCAATGAGAGAAGAGGCCAGGTTCCCTAATTGAAAGTGCTATGTATAGCGGCCTATAGGCAGCAAAGTAGATTCCACAATGGAGATGTTCGAATAGCTTTGCTTATGTTAGGTGGTGATTGCCCAAACCTGTCTGGGGAAGTAGTTCACAGGTTCTAGCTCTTTCCAAAAGAAAAAAAAAAAAAAAAAAAAAGTTGAATAAAACTTCGCACGCAAGCATTGTAACAACGACTTAAAAGTAAGTTCAGACCAAGCTTTTTATTTGTTTTCCAAGCTAACTTTTTTAACAGCATGTAGTCTTCTGATGAATTGTATTATATAACTTGATGTTCTATGTGGACTAGAATTAGGTTTGTTTTCTGATCTCTGAAGGTCAGTAACATAGAGGTAGTATATTTTTAATCTGAAGTAAAGTAGTTGGGAATGGCTGAACTGCAAGCTGGGTAGGACAGAACATCCTAATGAGAGATGCATTATAGTCCGTCAAGAGAGATTTGTGATGGGAAATGGTTAGTGCAAAGGCAGGTTTTGTTGATTGAATGCTTTTAAAATAAGGAGTCTCACAGCTGTTAGTAATGCAAGCGGCCTTCACCAGGCTGTTGCTCTGGAATTGTCACGAACATGAATAATGCTGTCTGGCGATCACTATACCATCTAGGACACCATTACCACGCGATTCTGGCGAAGACCGCTTTTAAACCCTGTGGAGAGTGCTTGTGATATCTCGATTTGAAATGTGAATGAAACGTAATTTGATTCTTGTTGATTCCTTTAACGGAGTCTCCTAAAGAATGAAACCTGCCTTCTTTGTGCGTGTGTGCGTGTGTGCGTGTATTTCAGGGGTAGAATTTAGTGATTCATCCCTTACGTGCAACACCCAGTGCTCATGACAAATGCCCTCCTTCTAAACATGTTGAGGTTACAAATGAGTCGTGGTGAATGGAATTAATGAAATAGCTGCATCTGAAGAGGTGACTCTGTCTGTTCTCAAGTATGTGCTAGGAGTCAGGCACTCCGATTTTCACATAGGTAATTATAACCTCATGAAAAGGGTTTAATGATCTCATTTGACCGATGATGAAACTGGTTGGGAAAGTAAAGTGGTTTGTTCAGGGTCACACAGCGGTTAAGCTAAAGGTGAACCTTGCTCTTCCATATGCTCTGTGTTCCTTAAAATCGCTAGGACCACCGTGCGTTGAGAAGGAATGAAGGCCAGATTATATCCAGTTAGGACCTATCAATCCAGCATAAGGGATTAAATTTAGAGAGTAGAAAGAAAATCTATGTAATTTGTTTACAGTACCTCTTCTGCTCCCTTCACTGAGTTGCTTAATAATACTAAAGTGTCCAATGTAGGGACCAAATTCAGGGCAATTAGAAGGTAAGGATTTCAGGATGCCACATACTTAATGTGACATCCATATGGTCAGCACTTAGCAAATGTGTCTGTCACAGAGTTGGCTATTGAGTTCACAGGCACATGTTACCTCACCGAAGAGTTTAAGAACAGGGGTGCCTGGGTGGTTCGGTCGGTTAAAGCATCTGACTCTTGATTTTGGCTCCGGTCATGATCTTGCAGTTCATGAGTTCGAGTCCCACATCAAGCTCTGTGCTGACAGCTCCCTCTCTCTGCCCTTCCCGTGTGCTCTCACTTGCTCTCAAAATAAAGAGTTTAAGAATAAAATCATAAAATGTACACATTATAAAACCTATTTTATAGGTTTTTAAAAATGTAAAACATTCTTTGGCCATAGTAACGCAGAATCCCAAAGTTTGGCCAGTGGGCTATCATTTGTTTACTCCTGCTCTTGGTTCACGGAAAGATTTCAAGGCAAGAAACTCCAACGTCTCGTAAATTTGGTTGCATACATCTAGATACAGAATTTCTATTTATCTAAAAGCCACCGTAAAGGAAATGGAAATGGAAAACGAAACCACAAACTTGGAGAAGATATATACAACACAAAACCCATACTGGATAAATACCCGGAATATACACAGACTTTCAGTGTCTCCATAACAAAAGCCAAGGGATGTGGAACATCATGACTCAAATGGCTGGTGACAATATGAACTGATACAACTTTGGAAAACTCTTTGGCGTTACGTATTGAAGACGAGCACGTTCTATATGCTCTGGATTCCGTGTGTGCACGCGCGCATATACATACGTGTATGTATATGATATAAAATTTCCCAAAAAGCCCTTGTGCAGGTGCTTCCAGAGACCCATGGAGAATGTTCCAAACAAGTTATTTGTAAAAGCATGCAACGTGAAACCAGACAGATGTTTACTGATAACTAGAATGGGTAAGTACTTGTGTGGGATGCTTACATAACAGACAATGAACTATATAGTTTAATGCATCAGTATGAATGTGTCTGAAAATATTGAGGGGAAAATTAAGCAATGCAAGAATATATTTAGTATGACATAGTTTCTATAAAAGTAAAACAACTAAGAAATATTTTAGCAATACAGAACGTTTAGAGCAATTAACACAAAATCTAGGATAACTAAGGAAGGAAGGTTTTGTGATCTAGTTGGGTACTTCAAAGGCCCTAGTAATACCTGAAAAAAAATTATTTTTGAGAGACAGCAAGAGAAGGGCAGGGAGAGAGAATCCCAAGAAGGCTCTGCACGGACAGTGCAGAGCCCGACGCGGGGCTCGAACTCCTGAACCGTGAGATCATGACCTGAGCTGACATCGAGGGTCTGAAGACGCTTAACTGACTGAGCCGTCCAGGTGCCCCCCTAGTGGTACTTCTTCGTGGACTGATTTTATTTTTGGACCTGAGGTATGCAGAGTTAAATCATTACTTCCTGAAAAATTCTCATTGACCCACGTGTGCCTGGTTCGATCTATGAATCGCATATGAATAAATACTTATGAAGCCCTCATTCAACATAAGAGGCAGAAGAATTTTGATCGTAACATCTCGTAATGTGTGCCCTATCCTATCCTCCTGCCTGTGCCTTTAGACCAACCTATTTACAGTGTTTACGTGCATGTGCATATACATACACATATATAGGCAGAATATGTTCAATCGTATACTCTAGAATGACAGTTTTTACTTTCTAAATGGAGACTCGTGCTGGGACTCACATTGTTTTCTTCAGTACCATGCTGCTAATACCCTCTATCCTTTTGCTGAGGGTTTTCATGTTAGATGAGGTGACACTTCGTTCACTTTTGATCACTCTTTAATATTCCATTTGGGATTAAATCGTAGTTTATTTTCCTGTGGGGCAAACGTTTTCCCATTTTTCTTCCTTCCACCCTGTTTAAAGTGTACGTGTGTTACATAGGCTTATAGATGTATTTAGTAAGTTTTCAAAGCAGGCCGTATAATATTTAAGGTCGTTATAAGGTGTTTTGCATATTAAGTGAAAAGTCTCAGGGTATTTAACGGGTGTACTGATTTACATATGGAAAAATAATAAATGGAGAAAGCTGCACGTCCAGGAATACTATTTGAGAAACCCACAGGGTGTGCATCTAAGGGTGTCTAATGGGTAGTTGGGCTGATTTAGGACTTATATATACACTGTCACCGCAACCAGCTTGGAAAGTGTAGTGTGGGCAGAGGGCCTCGGTGCGAAACTCTAGACCAACTGGCATTTGTCTTAAGTTTGTTTATTTTGAGAGCGGGAGCAGGGGAAGGGCAGAGAAAGAGGGAGGGAGAGAATCCCAAGCAGGCTCCACACTGTCTGTGCAGAGCCTGATGTGGGGCTTGAGCCCACGAACCACGTGATCATGACCTGAGCCAAAAACCAAGAGTCGGAGGCTTAACCGACCAAGCCACCCAGGCGCCCCTACAGAGACTAGCATTTTAAGAGTAGGTTGTAGGAGTGAATCTGGCAACAAAGATTAAGAAATAACTCCCATAGAAGCTGGCAGAAAATCTGGAGCGTTTGCGACTGTGGACATATTTTTGGTGGTGGCGGTAGCAGACTTGTTACTGCGATACACGTGTGTGCACACGTGATCAGGCCGTAGGAAGCCTGGAGCCAACTTTGTGTCTCTTTGTAAGTAATCGTTTTTTGTGTTTTTATTATTATTTTTACTAGGTGACTAGAAGCCTCGTTATCCTTAAAATTCAAAAATTGAGCCATGCTATGTGTAGGTGTTCATCTGTTTTGATTTTGCCCTTTGAATTTGTAACGCTGAAGTCTTCATTCAAGAAAGCGATCTTGCAATGTTTGCGTACCGCTTCTGTTATGATTGTTCTAGTGTCCTCTACAGAAACCTGTTGAGAAACCGCGCGCGGACCGCTAGATGGGGTTTCTGCAGTAATCGTTTTGTTCTTTGTTCTGCTGCTGCTGCTGAAGCTTACGTGCTGGTATTTTGGTTTCCCGCAGAGAGGGTTTGCTTGTTTTGATGAAAGGTGTTAATGACTCACGTGATTTCGTTTTCAGGAATAAGTGTTTTTCACGAGTATGCTCTTACTCCTCCTCAGTGCCAAGGCATAGTTTTTCTAATTCTTTCGTAGTGAATTTCCTCAGGGCCGCTTCCTAGGTCCCTCTCCCTGCTCACTTCATTCTCTTCTCAAGCAATCCATCCACGCTTGATTTCTCAGTGTAGATCACCTATCTGCTTTCCTTTAGGCTTTATAGTTCTGTATTCTGTGATGATTTGGATTTTGTCAGTGTTAAAGTGACCCTTTGTGAATTTCGCTTAGCGGGAATTGTTCAGTACGAGACAGGTCGATGCCACTGTTTTGTTTTTTTGTTTTTTTAAACCTCTGGTGCTGGGGCATGCTTCCTTGCCTCCCTATTCCACTGGCTGGTCCGCCAGATACTGGAATGGGGGTGCAGGCAGCCTCATTTAGCTCGTCACCTTAATTCCTCAGAGTCCTTACACCGTATTTTTTCCCACATGCTTCTCATGGTCTTTCCAAATACATTTATGTTATGACACCTAAACGAGCGTTAAGATCTGCCACTATTTTAGTCGAGTCGAGCCTTTGATTTGCTGTTTCCTTCGTGTACAGACGATGTATGTGGCCCTCACACAATCGCTGCATCTCCTATTCCATGGCCTGTGAAGGTGTTCATTAGTTTTACAGGCTTTATGGGAAAGAGAAACGTTAGAGCAGGGAGCAGCTTAGTTTGAAGATGGAGCTCTGAACTATGAAAGGCAAAAGGCATCCTCTCAACGGATGAAATGGACAGAGTAAGCAGGGAGGTAAGTTCATCTATAAACGAACACAGGCTGATAGAGTTGTCTAGAGGAGAATACTATTAAGATGGCGTTGTGGAAGAAGGGATTTGTAAGTAATACAGTAGTTTTAATGTCTTTAACTCCCCGTGACCTATGATTTGAGGGAAATCTTGGTTCGTTAAACCATTACGCCATTCATCTCTGACTTTGGATGTGAGGCATGGAATAACAAGGTTTATATAAATGAGTGTGTCTGAATGGGCTCTTTCTTAACTATCTGACATTTGGGAGACAGATCGTTTCCCCAACGCTCCTTGAGCACACCTTATTTCATTTCTAGAGCTCCTAAATCAAAAGGGGATCAACATATCCTATTTCATTATACTGTGTTAATGTTAACTGCATGTAACAGGCAAGCAATTTTATGCCGCGTACTCCCTACCCTACTGTCAGGCACAAATGGAGATCTCATAAACCACTGTGGACTTTTTTAAATTTGCAAAATAGTAGCTAATGGAATCATGGGATCATAAAACAGAAAGGACCATAGAGAGCACATCTGCTCCAGCTATATCTCTTTGGGCAGGTTTAAGAGGGATCTGTCCATATTTTGCTTCAAGTACTCTAGGAATAAACAGTAGAAGTGGTTCCTTTCTCCAGGGCTTCTGTGCTTACATAGCATGTTTTTATTAGATCTTGAAATGTTTAGTCCCCCCCCCGCCCCTTACACCTTAAAACAACGTCCTCTGTTTTAGTTACTGGGAATCTGTAGAAGCGTACATTATCCTATGCTAACTTTTCATAGTCCGGCATACCATCAGATTCTTTAAGAACTCCTCACGAAGCCCATCATCCATCCCTTCAGTTATTTTTATTGCTGTCTTTGGGACACGTTCCTATTTTTCTGTAGACTACTTTGGTAAAAGAGACCAGAGCTTTGGAATCGAAGACAGGTCTTCGTGAAAGTTATGACCTTCACGTTAGCTGTGTGCCATTGAGGAAGGTTCTTAACCTGAGCCTCAGTTTTCATATCTTTAAAATCGGTACCCACTTACTGAACTTTGAATCCTAAGTATTTTCAATCCACTTAAAGCCACTTAACCCCCAGAAGGAAACTCTTGCATCTACTTTAGAAGCAATACAGAGTTTGTCACTCTCCAATCCCAAGAGTCTCTAAGTGATCTGTCAGAGTCGGTATAGCTGTCTTGAGTAAGGAAAACACATGATGGAGGGTCCAGTGTTGTTTGTAATTCCCGGGCTTCTGTTGACTGCTATTTTTAGCAGCGTCTCTCTCATCACCTGCTGATAAGCTCCGAAGAAGGATGGTTGGCATCTTGACAACCTGGTGTCTTAATACAGAAGATCCATCAAGATCTAAAGGACACAGGAAAACATTCGGGAATCTCAAGCATAGCGACGGGGACCGTTCATTCCAGAGGTGAATGCGTGCGGGTGCGGCTTTTCTAGATTCACAAGCCGAGCATCCTCCGGGGCCTTGAGCACCAAGAGGCTGTGTCCTGGAAGACTTTGGCTTCAAGTCCTTCCCGTGACCTCTTGGATTCCTGCTGCTTGCTGTGCTGCAATATAAACATGAACTCGTAGTCTCTCTGCTCCCACGCTCCCCTGGCCTTGCCAGCTTTTCTGTGGCTGCCGGTTTCAGTGAATGTGAACGGCACCAAAAATAAAACTAATTATTACCAAGGATCAGAGAAGCCGAGAGACCCAGATAAAGGAGAGGAGAGAAACTTTCCTCCAGTGTAATGGCAGTAAAAAGAACAAAACAGACAGGGCTATCGTTTTGAGGTAAACCTAGATCTTACGGAAAAACAAAGGTGCCCGGGAGAAACGAGATGTTCCATTTAGCAAGATTCCCGTCGATTAATCCTTATACGTGTTGAGGACTTTACATTGCTTTAAACGCTTTGGTAGTCAAAATCTAACTTTACACTCGTGATCGCCCTACTTGTGGGTCAAACAGAATTGCACAGATCTTTTTTGGATGTATAGACTCAGGTGCAGAGTTAGGTGATCTTCCTAATATTTTGAAGGTAGTTATTATCCATGTGATTTGAGCAACTTTGACCTGCAGAAGGTGTGTGTACGTTACACATAAAAAGTACTGATGGGCGCCTGGGTGGCCCAGTCGGTTAAGTGTCTGACTTCTGGTTTCAGCTCAGGCTGTGATCTCTCCCAGTTGGTGAGATCAAGCCTTGCATCAGGCTCTGTGCTGGGGGGTGTGGAGCCTGCTTGGGATTTCCTCTCTGCCCTTCCCCTCCCCTCTCCTGGTGAGACACACACACACACACACACACACACACACACACACACACACACACACACACACACACTCTCTCTCTCTCTCTCTCTCTCTCTCTCTCTCTCTCTCTCTCTCCTTCCCTCTCCTGCTCCCTCCCCCTCTGAATAAACAAACTTAAAAAAAAAGTGCTGATGATAAAACATTTCTTTCTATAATTTGACTCTTGGGACCCAATGGGCTAGGTGTGGAGGACGGGGAGGAATATCCTAGCAAAATTCACAAGGAAGGGAAATAGACTGAGATGGAGTGAAACTTTTTCATTGGACAGAAGACCAGTATTTGCATGCATGAAATGAAGTTTATCGTAGTACTTGACCTCCCGTAGTTGTGAGGATTAAACGAATTAATAGATGGGCCTAGAAGAGTGGCTGGCTATAGGAGAGATTCATTAGCTGCAGTATTTGTGATTGGTCTTGTCTGGCACGTAGGTTTTTATACCTCCTTTAAAACCACTGGGCTTGGGGCGCCTGGGTGGCGCAGTCGGTTAAGCGTCCGACTTCAGCCAGGTCACGATCTCGCGGTCCGTGAGTTCGAGCCCCGCGTCAGGCTCTGGGCTGATGGCTCAGAGCCTGGAGCCTGTTTCCGATTCTGTGTCTCCCTCTCTCTGTCCCTCCCCCGTTCATGCTCTATCTCTCTCTGTCCCAAAAATAAATAAACATTGAAAAAAAAAATTTAAAAAAAACAAACAAACAAAAAAAAACCACTGGGCTTTCGTGAATCGAGCGCTGTTGTGTATGTTGCTGTGGTACAAAGCCAGGAGTCGTACGGTCTAATTTTTGTACTCCTAATTCTAGATAAGTCAGCAAAAAATGTATTTTCTCAGCATAACCGTTGGAGTCATCCTAGCAGGGAAACTGGGTTCTGAAGTTAGGCTTACGGCACCTGGTAGTGCTGAAGATTAAATGCACGATGTGTGAACGTATTTAGCGCCATGCCAGGAATGTACTAGGGGCTCAATAAGCAGTACTGTCATTTCCTGCTGTAAATCCTGGTCTCTGCTCAGCCAGCAGCCTGTTCTCGTATCGAAAGTTGTAATTTAGGGGCGCCTGGGTGGCTCGGTTGAGCCGCCGACTCTTGATTTCAGCTCAGGTCATGATCCCAGGGTTGTGGGATGGAGCCCCGTGTCGAGCTCTGTGCTGAGCACAGAACCTACTTAAGATTCTCTCCCTCTCCCTCTGCCCCTTTCCCCTGCTTGTGCGCTCGCTCTCTTAAAAAAAAAAAAAAAAAAAAAGGTCCTGATTTGTACACTTGATAGTTACTTAATCATGCAGTGTACTATAGGGGAGGAAAACTTTTCTTGGCTCTTGATGAGCTGGTCTAACTACTTAGTTGACAGAAGACAGATTAACGGGAGAAGGAAATCAAACCAATTTAATGGCACATATATGGGAGCCCACAGAAACATGGGCTCAGAGGAGACCAAAGGAGGCAGCGTTTTACATCTTTAAGCAAAGAAACAAATATTTGTGAAGAATTGGCCGAAGGGATTTGGGCTTGGGGTAGCTGCAAGTGTAAAGCCCTGACAGGTTTTTTTGTTTTGTTTTGTTTTTTGGTAAATGCAAGTGCCTGACTTCAGCCTTGATGCCCAGGTGTCCACTTCGAGGACGGTGGTCCCCAGGAAACACACTGCCAGGCACAAAACTAGGTCAAGAGTGCGGCTGCCTCCACCGACCCAGGCTCCTTTGCTTTAGGGCTCTTGGTTGATGTCAGTAACTAACCATTTGTTCTTCCCGTGTTTTACATTCACCAATAAAGAGGGGGGCCCTGAAACCCTAGGCCCCACCTTCAATAGAAGCCAGACCCCAGGTTCATGTGCCTCTCTTTGCCTGTGATCTTGCCGTGTGGCCGTAGGTGTGCTGTGTAATTTTCAGGTCTTGTAAGTAAGAAACCTCTATTTTTCACATTTCCTGATGGTTGCTGCTGAAGGACACGTTGTCACCATAATCAAAAGGGTTGAGGGGCGCGTGGGTGGCTCCCTTGGTTAAGCTTCTGACTCTTGATTTTGGCTCAGGTCGTGATCTCACGACTCAAGTGTTTGAGGTCCGTGTCAGGCTCTTGTGCTGACAGTGTGGAGCCTGCTTGCAATTCATATTCTCTCTCTCTCTCTCTCTCTCTCTCTCTCTCTCTCTCTCTCTCTCTCCCCCCCTCTCCCTCCCTCCCTCCCTCCCCCCCCTTTCTGCTCCTCCTCTTTTTCTGCCCTCTCCCACCCCCCCCCAAAAAAAAGAGGGACGCCTGAGTGGCTCAGTTGGTCGAGCATTCGACTTCAGCTGAGGTCACGATCTCATGGTTTGTGGGTTCAAGCCCCACGTCGGCCTCACTGCATCAGTAGAGAGACCGCTTCAGATTCTCTGACTCCCCCCTCTGTCTGCCCCTTCCCCGCTCATGCTCTCTCTCTCCCTCTCTCAAATACAAACAAACATAAAAAAAATCACAAAGGTTGGTCCAGTTGTAGCAATGGTTTGCAAAGGGGAGATGTCTGTGGGAGGGTCACTGGTTCCGAGGTGGGTGTCCCCAGGCATTTCTGGCAAATAGCGTTAGTATCAGTAGGCTGAGACTGGCACAAAACCGTAGCAAATGAATGAAGAAATCCTGTTTTATATAGCCTTCTTGGCCCTGAACTCCCTATCTGGCTATAAGGATGTCTTCTCCATTCCGGGTGCAGGGAGAGTATCCTTCCCGTGTGGAATTTCCGGCATTCAGGGGCTCTAAAGAGGGTCAGAGTGTTCCCTGTTGCACTGGCTGTTAAGTAACGGATTCAAAATAACGAATGTGGCCTCTTTTGGGGGAGGCCTGCCCTGAGTCCCATCGGTACTGTGTGTTCACGTGATAAAGGATAGTAGATATTCCAGGAGTTTGTAAATGTCTGGGGAGGCATCTTGTCGGAGTTGAGTCTTGAGGGATAGATTAATAGTAAATGAGGCAGTGAAGGCTTGAAGGCATTCTGTTGTTTCTTTCCTCCTTTGGAAGGTAGGTTTAGCATTGAATTTTGTGTTCTTCTTGAAATACACAGTCTACCTTATGAAAAATCGTCGTTTTGTTCACTGAGTAAATCCGAGAAAGATCCCTGGATGAGTGGGTATTTACAGGTGAATGCAGTCGAAGGAGGCCACCCATATTCTAATGTCAACGTTCGTGTCCAGCCTCCCCTCGTTCCTTCCTGGACACCTGGCTCTCTACAGAGCACAGTTGTATTTAATCTGTCCGAAAGTACCCTTGGCTTTTTTTTTTTTTTTTTTTTTTTTTGGCCTTTGAACCAGCTGTTGCATTCATTTGTGATTTCCCACTCCTACTTTTCTCTAGAACCCAATCCTACTCATTATTTTTTAATGTTTAGTATTTATTTTTGATAGAGACCAAGCATGAGCAGGGGAGGTACAGAGAGAGGGAGGCACAGAATCCGAAGCAGGCTCCAGGCTCTGAGCTGTCAGCACAGAGCCCAAGGTGGGGCTCGAACCCATGAACCGTGAGATCATGACCGGAGCCGAAGTCGGACGCTTAACCAACTGAGCCACTCAGGTGCCCCTGCCTACCCGTTCTTTGAAACAGATTTGTGGCTCGCCGTTTCCAGAAGTTCGCGGCTGCTGTGGACTTAGCCAGAACAGGTGCCACTTAATGCTGCCGAATGAACTGTCCCCCATACCGACTTTGCTATTTTCCTGTGAATATCTTCTCTCAGTTTTCTTAGGGTTAAGCATTATATTATCATCTTGGTATCACCCAGAGCACCGACGTGATCGCGGCACTGCAAGTATCCCAAGAACAGCACTTACTGCTGCTTATGTTCTGTGACCTTACTTAAATGAACTCCTTTAATTTTCCCTGTGCCCTAGGATAATTTCAGAATATCTATTTCATAAGGTTACTGTGAGAATTAAAGGAGTTAATTCCTATGAAAGTGCTTAGAAAGAATCCGGAACATAGAAAGTGCTCAGTAAGTTTAAGCATTAATTAACATAGTCCAAATGTTACAGTTCTAAATGCTGAGACTCTGGCAGGCTAAGTAGCTGGCCACAAAGTTTCCTAGCTTGTAAACGGCACAGTCCATATTCCAACTCCAGCTCTTTTGCTCCAGAGAGCGTTCTCATCAACGTGAACTACTTCTCTTGATATTATTTTGATGTCTGGTCATTTTAAATTCAGCCCAGAAATTGCTCTAGGCAATCTATGGTTAATTTCTGCTGGAGCTGTGGGCTTTCTAGGTTACTTATTTGTGAGCAGCATTTAAGGTTGACCACGTTTCCCATTAAAACCTATTTAAATTAAGGCGAAATGAGTGGACACCAAGCCACAAATGGAAACCATGATTAGTTTGTGTGAAAATTGTAAAAAGTAAAACAAATGACACCTGGGGGTAAACAGACTTTAAGATGAACTCCAGTGATGGCCGTCCTGGTGGGCACACCATTGCAGAAAACCTTTCATTAGAGTTTGAGTGGGACTTGTGCCTGCTTCTAACCAAGAGAATGTGGTAAGGATGATGGGATGTTTTTCCTGCGATTGCATAACGTTACGGAAGACTCTTGCAGACTGACTCTATTTTGTACTACCGTTGACCTTGACCAGAGAAGGCGCCATGTTGTTAACTGCTTGTGAAAATGGCTGTGTGGCAGGGAACTGTCGGGAGACCTTCGGAGCTGAGAGGCGAGAGGACCTCTAGCCATATAGAAATGAACTTGGCCGCCAGTCTGGGAGTGCTTACAGATGGATTCTTCATTGCGCTTCCAGATAAGAATGCAGCCCAGCTGAGATGGTCATCGTAGCTGGTGAGCCTGAAGCAGAGAACATAGCTCCCCCCGATGAAGACTCCTGCCAAACTCAAACTGTGAGGTAACAAATATGTGTTTTAAGTCATTACGCTCATGGTAATTCATTCCGTCGCAATATATAGCTGCTCCATGTAGTGATGGTGAAGATTCCAGGACGGTAAACTCCTTTGCCAGGAATTGAAATCACTAAAACAGTTTAGAGTGTGTCTTTAGGAAGCTTGCAGTTGTCCACACTCTCTGACTCGGGAATGTTGCTCCTAAATGTTTGTTGTGAACGATCAGGTGTGCATGGTGTTCTCTGTAATGGGAGACAGTGGTGTAAAAAAAAAATGGAGCGAATAAGGTTTTTCCCAAATAGGGGCTACTTAAATAATGGTGCAAGTTTGTGGACTTTTCACACAGCTATAAAAAATGATTGGGTAGAAGTATTTGTATCGACGTTGACGTGTTCATGGTACACAGTAGAAAGTTGACACAACACTACGTATAGTGGGATTCCATTTTTGTAAACGTGTGTGGTAGGGTAGCTGTTCTTCCTTTGTGTGGTCTTTCTCTAATTGCCACTGTTAACATTCTGTCCTCTAGTAGGCTGCCGGGAGACCAATGTGTACGTCTGGCTGCGTGTGCTTTCCGAGGCAGCGATACAGGGGGCATGCACCCATATTCTGGATCCACACTGGCCCGATGGTGGTGATTTCTGGGAATAATGTGGTCTCTACATAGATTATGTCTGTGGTTCTGTAGAGCGGCATTCGTCTTTGCTTCGGATCCTTGCATAGAGCATTGTCAAAGGGAGTTTGTGTCTCTTTGGAGCCCCAATCCTTACTGTACATGTGTCGCACCTTGTTCTTGGTGCAAGTGCCATCTTAGAGATGAAGACATTGAAGGTTAGAAACATCAAGTGATTTGACCAAGATGGCAGGGTTTGCACGTAAACCTAGATCTTCCTGGATCCAGGGTTTGTGCTCACAGTCCAGAGTTCATTGTCTCCGCCCCTCTGCTATGCTGGCCAGTTGAATATACCTACAGAATAGTTGTCAATTCCTTTCTTTTTCCATTGACACTGCTTCAGTCTGCGTTCTTCTCCTTTTCATAGATGGTGCTAAAGTGTGGAGATAATTTTTCTGGCTCTGGTCTTCACGACTTCTAGTTTTTCTCTTTTTTTGTTTGGTTTTTGTTTATTTTTGAAAGAGAGAGAGAGAGAGAGAGAGAGAGTGTGTGTGTGTGTGTGTGTGTGTGCGTGTGTGTGAGAAGGGCAGAGAGACAGAGAGAAAGAGAATCACAAGCAGGCTCTGTGCTGTCAGCGCAGAGCCAGATGCAGGGCTTGAACCCATGAACCATGAGATCGTGACCCCAGTTGGACACTTAACCGACTCAGCCACCGAGGCCCCCCACTACTTCAGATTTTGCAGTGGCACTGTCGATGGAATCTTCCTGAAACACTGCTGTGCTAACATGTCTATTCTGTGTAAAATGGGGAGGAAAGAGTGGTAGCCATCCACTAAATTACTATCTTGTGCCACAGGCTCTGCTAGGTGCTTTACTCATGAAAATAAAGAGAAACCAGGACAGGAGGTAACTTCAGTGGTGAATTGATGGGCAATGATGAGCCCTAATCAGTGGCTCCCCTTTACCCAGGCCTCTTTACAACATGACTTTAAAATTTCACCTGTGGGGGAGGAAATTAATTTTCCTTCAGGACTCTTGGCTGAGAATCCCCTGTGGTAAAAGGTGGGTTAATTAGGAGGGAAACAGAAGTCTAATACCATGTATACCTCCAGTATCAGTGGGGGAGACAGACTCTGGAAAACTGAGCAATTCCCCCAAAATGGCCCAAGCCACCATAACGAGCTCCGGGGCGCCTGGGTGGCTCGGTCCGTTAAGCTTCCGACTTCGGCTCAGGTCACGATCTCACGGTTCGTGGGTTCGAGCCCCGCGTTGGGCTCTGTGCTGACAGCTCGGAGCCTGGAGCTTGCTTCGGATTCTGTGTCTCCCTCTCTCTCTGCTCCTCCCCTGTTCATGCTCTGTGTCTCTCTGTCTCAAAAATAAATGTTAAAAAAAAAAAAAAATCAGCTCCTGGGGTGCCAGAGCGTCTCAGTTGGTTAAGTGTCTGACTCATGATTTCAGCTCAGGTCATGATCTCATGGTTCATAAGATCGAGCCCCGAGTCGGGCTCTGAGCTGACAGTGTGGAGCCTGCTTGGATCCTCATTCTACCTCTCTCTCTGCCCCTCCCCTGCTCGTGCTTGCGCCATCTCTCAAAAAAATAAAACAACTTAAACAACTTAAAAAAAAAAAAAAAAAAGCTCAAGATAATCCTTAGGCCAAAGAGGCTTATTTTGGAGTGGCAAATTCTGTTTCTCTTCACATCCATCAAGAGGTAATCCTCCCTACTCCTTAGATGTGGGGTGGACTTGTGGCTTATTTTGACGAATAGAATGTGGCAGATTTAATGCTGTGTCAGTTACAAGCCCTAGGTCTCAAGCGTCCTCAAGTGCCTCTACTCTTTCTTCTGGAATCCCGTTCTTGTCACATGAACAAGGTTCGGCTAGCCTCCTAGGACATGTGAGACCACACGAAGGCAGAGCTGAGTCAGCCCATTTGCCCTAATCAAAGCACCAGAGACTGGAGAGAAAGCACAGATCGGCAAAACTGCTTACGTGACCCACATCTGGCCACAGATCCACGAGGGAGCCTGGCCAAGATCCAAAGAAACGTCCAGCTAAGCCAGGCTGCAGAATTGAATTAAATAGCTGGTTGTCCTTTTAAGCCGCTGTGTTTTTCATAACTTCCTGTTGTCTACAAATGACCAAACTCCTTCCCGTGAAATAGGACGTCTTCCACATTTTTGCCACGATCGAGGTTTAAAGCCTCAATTCGAGTCCCCCTACCCTCCCATCCCCAACACTTGAAGCCAGTGTCCCTGCAGTGTGGTCCAGGGACCAATCTAGATCTACTGAATCAAAAATGTTGGGCAACAAATTAAGAAGATCTTAAAAGTTTCTCAGGCTGCATCCCAGTGCTGTTGAAACAGAATCTTTAGAAGTGGGACCTAAGAATTTTAGTTTAACTCCAGAGGAGATTCTCCTGGGTCTGATTCTTGTACTGCAGTTGGAGAATCAATGTCCTAATCTCCTGCTCTTCGCCAAGCACGCTGAGTTCTCCTAGGTCTTTGATCATGATGTCATACTCTGGGAATGTTCCGTCCGTGCTTCCCTACCTGGTGAACTCCTTGCTGAAGTCTGATCGCCAGTGTTTTCTTCTGTACCTTCCCTCGACACTCTGAAACTAGGTTGAATTAATTCTTCATCTGTGCCCTCCTGGGTCTGTGTGCACAGAGGGTATAACAGCCTTCACATTTTTATCAACGTTTATTTATTTTTGGGACAGAGAGAGACAGAGCATGAACGGGCGAGGGGCAGAGAGAGAGGGAGACACAGAATCGGAAACAGGCTCCAGGCTCTGAGCCATCAGCCCAGAGCCCGACGCGGGGCTCGAACTCACGGACCGCGAGATCGTGACCTGGCTGAAGTCGGACGCTTAACCGACTGCGCCACCCAGGCGCCCCCAGCCTTCACATTTTTAAAACTTGTTTACACATTTGACTTCCCTTCGTTACTGCCATTCTCCCAGGTGGAAACCTTGTTTTTTTTTTTTTTTTTTTTTTTTTTTTTTTTTTTTTTTTTTTTATACCACCAGAGCTGCCTTAGCTCCTGGTAGGTATTCAATAAATGTTCCTCAGGTTGAATTAAATTGACATTATTCCTAAGGGTTTTCTTTAAATGGCCGTTCACTGTTTTACTTGAAAAGTTGTGAATTCCCAAAATATAAGTGTGAATTATTTTTGGGTTAGCTGCTATTTATGTAGTTCTTCCCCTCTCTGCAATCTATAGGTGATTGAGGCAGGAATGAGGTATTTTCATAGTATTAAAAAATGTATCTCTGTTTTATATACCTTATTCAGTCACCTGAGATTTGCATTGCATTATTGATCTATTTTAACTTCAGAACCATGTTTTCCCCTTAATTAAAAATTTTTAGAAAATGATTAAAGATAAGTTTATATTTTATCCTATTTTAAAAAATTTTTTTAATGTTTTTGAGACACACACACACACACACACACACACACACACACACACACAGAATCTGAAGCAGGCTCCAGGCTCTGAGCTGTCTGATGCAGGGCTTGAACTCACAAACTGAGATCATGACCTGAGCCGAGGTTAGTCACTTAACCCACTGAGCCACGCAGGCACCCTTTATGCTATTTTCAAGTTGCTACTATGTGAAATCCCAAATAGAACCCATTTTTAAGAGTTGAAATGTTATTACACTTTAATTATATGGTCTGTGTATAATTACTATAAACCAAATTTATCACTTTCACCTTAACAAGGAATTTATTTCCAAAGTGTCAAATGATCTACAGTTGAGCCCAATGCTTGTGGAATGTTTGCTGCAAGCACTGTTTCACCATTCTGTCAGATTATATGTCACTGGAAATTTAATTAGTTTATGTAATGGCAGGAGTCTCTATCCAAATAATTTATACCGTGTGTATTATGTTGGTCTATTTTTTGTATTAATGAAACGGTTTACTTCGAAAGAGATTAAATGAAAACACTGGGCGAAAAAGGTGCATATTTCTTCTGTTGGATACCTTATTGACACAGGTATTCTTGAATTTCATGCGAACGTGGTTTATAGGCTTTGCCGCAAACTTCAGTTTCTTAGCATCAAGAGACTGGCATGCTTTTAAAACTTGCCACTAGCAATAGAAGATGAGGAGTAGAAGAGATGAGGATATACATTCCTTTGTGTAATTTTGAGGAAAATCAACGTATCTGTCTCAACTCAGGCTTTTTTGGAAATCCCCATCTATTTTCCACAGAGGGAAATGCCTGGAACCTAGGAAATGACCTTAAATGTCTTTTTATTAGAGCTTAATTACTGAACTTTGAAATAATAAACCATCTAGGCCTCTTATGTGAACCTATTAGCAGCAGCAATATCCGTATCATTACTTAATCCATAGCAAGCTCTATAAAGCAATCAAGGCCAAGGCCAAATTTCTCCTGAAAGGAAGCTGTGTGACCCTACAGAGCTTCAGTGAAGGTTCTGCTACCTCAGTTATTTTTCTGGCTACAGGTAACTTGATCATGATCTGCCTGAGGCTTGTTCATGTAATGGCTGCTTGCGTACCCAAATTCCAAGACCACTTTTCTTAGTGTCGTTTTTCTTACCATGCCAACCTATGGCGTTGGCATCATGGTGGAAAATTCCTGAGTGGCTTACCTTGAGAGAAAAATCTTTGCAACTTCTAATTTTCTTAGGAAACTCCTTAAGTGGGTTAAGTATTTGCCAGCGAAAAGAAAATTCCCTTCAAAACCTAAATTGGCCGTGATCTCAGTCTGGGAGAATTAGGGCTCTAGGAGTCAAACATGTGCAGGTTGCAAAAAGCAACTGGGTCCTTACTGTCCCGGGCTCGGTCAACTAGGAGCTCTTGTGTTCCTGGAGTATGC
This sequence comes from Lynx canadensis, assembly GCF_007474595.2. NCBI lineage: Eukaryota > Metazoa > Chordata > Mammalia > Carnivora > Felidae > Lynx > Lynx canadensis. The sequence goes on along the minus strand of NC_044321.2, from coordinate 115,819,679 downwards.
GTTTTCTGCTTCTTTGGCCACCTTGTTCACCGGCTCTCGCATTTCGGCCTCTTCAGCTGGCAACATAGTGAAGGCCTCAATCTCGGATTTTCTGTCTCAGATTTTCCGTCGCCTCGTTCAGTTACTGCTCTCTGGCGGTAATAATGTCTTTAGATAACATTTTAGCAAACATCTGCGTTGTAGCCCACACTGTGCTATAATATGTAAAAGTTACTAAAACCAGGCATCTGCCCTTGTGTTGTGCACAAGTTGGTGCATGGTTAAAATTAGTGAGAAATATGGGTAACATGGCATGGTGGGGAAAAATGCATTTGATTAGAATGTGAGTGCACAGGGGTGCCTGGGTGGCTCAGTCGGTTAAGGGTCCGACTCTTGATTTCGGCTCAGGTCATGACCTCATGATTCGTGCGCTTGAGCCCCACGTGCACTCTACACTGACAGCACAGAGCCTGCTTGGGATTCTCTCTTCTACCCTGATCGTGCATGCTTTCTCTCTCAAAATAAATAAAGTTAAAGAGGGATGCCTGGGTGGCTCAGTCGGTTGTGCGTATGACTCTTGGTTTCAGCTCGGGTCACGACCTCGCGGTTTGCGGGTTTGAGCCCCACGTTGGGCTCCGTGCTGACCGTGCGGAGCCTGCTTGGGATTCTCTCTCTCTGCCCCTCCTGTGTGCTCTCCCTCTTTCTCCCAAAATAAACTTGGGGAAAAAAATTTTGCACACACCTATTCAATTCTCAGGTCGTTTACTGATTCACTGTATCTTCTTGCATAAGAAACTTCTCTGGGCTTGATGTTTCACTATTAAGTGAGTGGGTTGGATGGGAATGATATGAATGTTTTTCAGACTCTGGCTGTTAATGAGCTCACCATTGATTTTTTTTTTTTTTTTAAGAGCAAGAATCAAATGGGCTAGGATTAACTAATTTCGTTGTGCGTAAAGTTCCACTTATAACATTGGCAGCAAAACAATAAATCCTTTGTCTAGGTCAAGGACTTGTATAGAGCCTAGAACCAGGCAGTAGCTTGTAATGTATTTATACTTTGTCTCTTCTCCAATAAGTCCTACTTTTTTCCTAGAGTGCAATGAAAGGGAACTAATCACTAAAGAAGTTTTAGGACTAATTCCCTCAGTGGGGAAATAAAAGCCTGCTTTGAAATAGAGATTATTTTCCCAGCTTTATGGAGATGTAATTGACATGAAACATTACATAAGTTCAAGGTGAACAGTGTGATGATTTGATATAGATTCATATTGCAAAATGATTACCACATTCATCACCTCACATGTTTTTCTTGTCGGGGGTGAGAACTTTTAACATCTCCTAGGAACTTCCAAGTATACAACATAGTATTAACTATAGTAGCCATACTGTATGTTATATTCTCAGAACTTCCTCATCTTGTAACTGGAAGTTGGTGCCTTGTGACCACCTTTACCCATTGCCCCCCTACTCCCACAGCTGGGACCCATTAACCTATTGTTTCTGTGAGCTGCCCTGTTTTTAGATCCCACGGAAAAGTGGGATAATAAGTATTTGTCTTTCAGTGTCTGACTTTATTTCACTTAGTGTAATGCCCTCCAGTTTCATCCATGTTGTCACAAATGGAAGGACTTCCTTTTCTTTTTTTTTTTTTTTAACATAGCTGAATAATTTCACGTTTTCTATATATCACAATTGCTTCATCCATTTATCAGTGGATGACTCTCAGGTTGGTTTCATGTCTTGCCTATTGTAAATAATGCTGCAGTGAACATGTGGATACAGATATCTTTTAGAGATCATGATCTCTTTTCCTTTAGATGTATCCCAAAAGTGGGATGATGGATCCAATGGCAATTCTCTTGTCTGTTTTGGGGAACTTCCATATGGTTTTCCATTTGTTTCCCAAATTATACTCCTGCCAAAGTATACAAGTGTTCCCTTTTCTCAAATCATGCCAGGACTTTCCTGTTCAACCAAAAAAAATTTTAATGTCGATTTATTTTGGGGGGTAGGCACAGAGAGAAGAGAGAGAATCCCAAGCAGGCTCTGAACTTACTTGGGATTCTTTCTCTCTCTCTGCCCCCTCCGGACATGGAGCCTGATTCCCCTGCTCCCCACACCACCAGGGGGAGCACCATTCTTCCCCCCACCCTACCGCCCCCACCATGCAGAGCCCGACCCCACGAACCATGAGCGGAAACCGTGATCTGAGTGGAAACCAGAGTCAGAGTACCCCCCCCCCCCCGCCCCGGCACCACCCAGGACTTCTTGTTTTGAACATTGTTTTATTTTTATTTTTTAAAGTTTTTAATTTTAATTCCGGTTAGTTAGCATACAGTGTTTTATTAGGTGCCAGGGTTTCTTATCTTGTGGCTTTTTGATAATAGCCCCTTGAGCAATGTGAGGTGATATCTCATTGTGGTTTCAGTTACATTTCCCTGATGATGAGTTGATGTGAAGCACCTTTTCACCCATCTGTTGTCCATTCGTCTGTCTCATTTGGAAACAAATCTGTGCGTGTCTGTTGCCCGTTTTTTTTTTAAATTTAGGTTTTGTGTTCTTGTTTTCTCATTTGTTTTTTGTTGTTGAGTTGTAGGAGTTCCTTCCCTAATAACCTTTTACCAAGTATGATTTGCAAGTATCTTCTCCCATTCTGTAGGTTGCCATTGTGTTTTTGTTCGTTATGCTGAATGATGTAATCTGTTATTTTTCTTTTTTTTGCTTGTGCTTTTGGTGTCACATCCAAAAAATCATTGCTGAGACGAATGTCAGGGAGCTTTTTCTCCTAAGTTTTCTTCCAGGTGGTTTACAGTTTCAGGTTTTACTTTTTTTTTTTTTTTTTTTTAATTTTTTTTTTTTTTCAACGTTTATTTATTTTTGGGACAGAGAGAGACAGAGCATGAACGGGGGAGGGGCAGAGAGAGAGGGAGACACAGAATCGGAAACAGGCTCCAGGCTCCGAGCCATCAGCCCAGAGCCTGACGCGGGGCTCGAACTCACGGACCGCGAGATCGTGACCTGGCTGAAGTCAGACGCTTAACCGACTGCGCCACCCAGGCGCCCCCAGGTTTTACTTTTAAGTCTTTAATCCATTTTAGTTAAGTTTAGTGAGTAGTATAAGATACGGGTACAGTTTCATTCTTCTGCCTGTAAATATCATCCGAATTTTCCAACATTGTTTATTGAAGAAATTATCTTTATCCCTTGACTATTCTTGGGTCCCTTTGCAAATATTAGTTGACTGCACATGTGTGGTTTTATTTCTAGGATTTCCAGTCTGTTCTATGGGTCTGTTATACCTGCATCATAGTTTGTTGATTACTATAGCTTTGTGTTTTTGGATTAGATAATTTAATCTATTTACATTTAAGTAATTACTGATAGGTAAGTGTATACAATTACTTTGGTAATTGTTGTCTGTTTTATAGATCTTCTGTTCCTTCTTTTGCTGTCTTGCCTTGTAATTTGATGACTCTGGTGGTATTTATTCCTTTATCATAATCTTTTGTGTTAAAATTCTTTAAATTTTTAAAAAAGTTTATTTCTGAGAGCGACAGAGTGTGAGCAGGGGAAGCGCAGAGAGAGAGAGAGAGGCACAGAATCCGAAGCAGGCTCCAGGCTCTGAGCTGTCAGCACAGAGCCTGACACGGGGCTCGAACCCACCGACCGCGAGATCGTGACCTGAGCCGAAGTTGGACGCTCAATGGACTGAGCCACCCAGGCGCCCCTGTGTTAAACTTCTTTAGACCTAATACTGGAAGTTGAGTTGCAGGGTCAAAGTATGTGCAAGTTCTAAGTAATCTGAATATTGAAAATTTCCCTCCAAAAAGGTTAAACCCTTTTTAATGCCCTACCAACATGCTTATCTTTTGTGTGTTTAATTTTTCGCCAAACTGGTGGGTTAATACATCTTTTTATATGATATTTCATTTACTTGTTTTCAGAGGTTTAAATGATTATTCATATCATTTGCTTTAATGAATATAAGACCTACCTGAGATTTGATCTTTACTAAAGTTTTTATTCCCACTTAATATTTAGCATTGACTGTATGATAGATTTAATATCCCAAGATCTCCATGACTTACGATGAATTCATTAAGCACATAATGTCATGATAATTCCTAATTGAAATTTTACTAACAAAACCTCCAGATGCAAGGTTTCTCATATTGCATACAAGCCTGGATTAAAAAGTAGAACAAATTTTACGGCAAAGAGTAAATTTATCAACATAATTCTGTGTCCTTGCTGTTGTGTTTTTGTTTTTTTGTTTTTTTTTTTTTTTGCTTTCTGGTGATGACCTGTTGATCGTTTTTTACTGGGGTACTAGAATGTTCTGTGGGTGATATTACTCATTGTGCAATCTGGATTGAACTTCAGCCCAGAGTCTAAAAGACAAGCTGAGGAAACATCTGTCCCAAGTTGGAATTCCCAAGAAGGAAATATGCCAAAGCTGTTTGGCTAAAAGTCATGTTTGTACCGGGACTGGTGAGGGAGGAAAAGAACCAGAGAGCTCCTAGAATTAAGATGAAGACACAGACTGCCAAAGAGCAGTAGGCAGATGAGGAAACATCTTTTAATCCGTTCAACATTTCTAAAACTTAGGAGGTGCCGAGCATTCCCAACACTATTTTCTTGTCGATAATTGTCTCAACCTTCTTTCCGGGGGATTCTGTCCCCAGTGAAGAGGAAGTACGATTGATGTATAGTCCCATGACTTGGGAATGTTTGTTTATAACAAGAGGTAGCAAATATTTTAACGAAATCGAAAACTGATCAACACAACCTCAAAGTTTTTGACTATATCCATTTCTTCTTTCTATCCTCAGCACTTAAAGTACCTGGTACATAGTGGGCATTTAGGAATTATTTGGATAAAGGACACCTCTGTTTATCCCAATTAATAGCTCAAGGTTATAGAATGGAAATAGCAGATATATGCTCTAGCAGCCTCTAAAAATGCCCTCTATTTCTGACATAGCACTTCTGTATTCTACCTTGCAAGAAATTATGTTGGCAATTAGAAATTCCTAAGACTATGTACTCCTATGAAATATTCATGAATGTCTTCAGTAGCTTAAGCAGAACAGTCATGGCAAGGACTTTGAACTCTGCTTGCACTTGCTAGTGCATATGTCGGATTGGGTAGAATGGCCCTAAAATATTGATACTGGCTAAACAAGCATTTTTATCCAAAATCTAAACTTCGTCTTATGAGACCTTGCTTGAAACATGCAAGTAATCGTTGAGGTAATGTCAGTTTGAGGGAACTGATCATTAAAGATTCTAACAATACATAAACTTGGGAATACAAGTTTAGGAAAGAAATACTCCTGCATGAATCCTAAGACCTCTAATGACCTTTCTGAATGCTCATGTATGTAAGAATTCGAGCTAGTGAAGACCAACTCTTGGGTTTAAATATGTTGGTTAAATTTCCATATGGGGCACTTAACCTTTCTACAAAAAGGTTTTATGCTCTAACCCTCAAATCTGTTTGTATAAATTCCTCCCCAACCTTGGAGTCAAACAAACAAACAAACAAAAAACTCTGAGCTCATGTATTATTATAGAATGGATAATAAGTGAGAGTTTCATAGTCCAAGCTGATAATAACCAATACAGTTAGAAAAATGTAATTTTTCTTTCTCAACGTTCAAGGTTAAATGGTCTTTTTCATACTGTATGGGATTGGAGCCATACATACATTCGTATATGACCCCACGCAGGCACACTCTTGGGAGCAGTGTACGGTTCCAATGCCCTCAAATACATGGTCTCATTCTAATGTCACTCCTGAAATATTCCCCTGAATAAGATTTTTAATGTTTACAACGACATGTATGATATTCAAATAATGAGGAACCACAGCTGCGTAAGAACAATTAAAATCCCCAAAGGCAAATTTAAAATGAATACCATTAGAGGTCACTGCTAAGTAATGAGGGCTTGTTAATGATCTCATTCATTGACCTTGGATTGTAGTCAAATTTAAAAAAATGCACATTTCAAAAATTTATAATTTCTAGTTAAGTTCTCATTATCACACTGGTGTTGCTAAAATATTTAGAGGATAGAAAGTTGGTTGCAAGTAGATTATTCTGATATGCGGTGTTCTAGAGGGATTAGTCATTTTCAGAACACGTTTTTTTGGTTTGTACTTGTAAAATGAATCTTACATTATGTATCAAGTGTCCCAAAAAGAAAAATCCTTGCACACATGAGAGTGAACATTTAGCTATATTATTTTGAGTAATACATTCTGAATACTATGTCGTTGTCCAGTTTCACTGGTTTACAAAAATTTTGGAATGGGTGAGCCGGGAGTTGCATTTATGAGAATGCAGCAGCATAAATGTGTGCAAAAGCCACCCGTCTCTTAGGGTTTTTTTTTTTTATTTTTTTTTAACGTTTATTCATTTTTGAGACAGAGAGAGACAGAGCACGAATGGGGAAAGGTCAGAGAGAGAGGGAGACACAGAATCTGAAACAGGCTCCAGGCTCTGAGCTGTCGGCACAGAGTCCGACGCGGGGCCCGAACTCACGGACCGCGAGATCATGACCTGAGCCGGAGTCGGACGCCCAACCGACTGAGCCACCCAGGCGCCCCTCGTCTGTTAGGTTTTGAATAAGGATCTTTATCAAACATTCTTAGCTGTGTCCTTTATAATTCTCTGTGCTTTTAAAACAATCAAATAGGATGTTTATTAAAGATCAGTACTTAACAGTAATAGGACCCGATATTGTGTGCCTACTATTCACGGTGCAGTGGAAATCGCTTGTGTTTTAAACATGGCAACGTGACCGTAAGACCGATGGTAGAATTGTCACTGTTTTATAGGTGACAAAACTGAGGTTCTGGGGTTGTGAGGTAACTCGACCAGGTACATACAAGTAATGGTTAAATCAGTATTCAGACTTAGATTGGCCTGATTTGAAGCCACTGAGGGAACACAAACGACCTCTGTTCTAAAGTACCTGATGTTGAGGGCGCCTGGGTGGCTCAGTCGGTTAAGCGGCCGACTTCGGCTCAGGTCATGATCTCACAGGTCGTGAGTTTGAGCCCCGCGTCGGGCTCTGTGCCGACAGCTCAGAGCCTGGAGCCTGCTTCACATTCTGTGTCTCCCTCTCTCTGCCCCTTCCCTGCTCATGCTGTGTCTCTCTCTGTCTCAAAAATAAACAAACATTGAAAAAAAATAAAGTACCTGATGTTGTGATTAGTCTTCCTACATCTATCTCTCATTAAAAAAAGTGTTTTAAAATATCAACGTGGCAAGTTTTATTAATAGCAATAATGATGAACATCTGAGTTCTTACTGTGTGCCATATACTCCTGATCATTTCTTCATTTTTATTATTTAAAGTAACTCTACTCCCGACATGGGGCTCGAACTCCTCGCCCCGAGATCGGGAGTTGCATGCTCTACCGACTGAACCAGCCGGGCACCCCTCTTCTGATCACTTGAGTTACATTAACATATTTAATGCTCTCAATTCATTTTTCAGTGGGGAAACTGAGTCACAGAAAGACGAAGTAGGTTTCTCAAGGTCACACATCTTGACTAAACTCAGGTCTATAAGATTACACAGCCCAAATTCTTAAAACCCATGTTCTACCATGAAGCGGGGAGGTGACAGGGGAAGGGAAGTGTCATGTCTCTTAGAAGAGGAGAAATACAGTTCCATTAAATTGAAATGTATAGGAGGTGCCGGGGGCGGGGGGGGGGGACTTATAAATGGCTATACGTGAGAATACAAAACTGATTCCAAGAGAAGGAAAACATTTGGGTATAGGTTAACCTGTATGTGAATAAAAAATGATGAAACGTTGGGGATTAGGTAATGTGGTCCTGGGTCTTGGCTTGCCCAGAAAGTTCCAATTTACATCTGTCGTCCCAGGGTAGTTCTAATAGTTCACCTCCTCCACACTCAACATCATACCAATGTGGACAGTAAAATATGTAGTCAGCCTAGGATGAGACGGACTGGCCAGTTGTGTGTGTGCCCTGGGGACAGGTGACTTTGGACAAGCCACTGTTTGGATCTCAGGAGCCTCGTGTGTAAAATGAAGCTTCTGAGACACTGGAAGATGACCAAATTATCTTTCAGCTGTAAGGGCTAATACTTGATCTAGTGCTGTGCTATTTTATGAGTTTGACATTAACCCATGGTCTTGGCCCTACATCAAAATCACTTGAGAGCTCTTATCGGCTTGTAGATCTATGGATTCTTGAGGCCCATCCCTAGAGATTCTGCTAGCTAAGGTCCGGGTGAGGTCTCGAATCCTACATTTTAACAAGCACTGCAATAACTATGATGCTAGCAGTCCTTAATTCGTAGATCCTGCCCTAGACTATAAGCTTTGTGAGGTCAGGGAATATATCGTATTCAACATTGTAAACTCAGTGTAGGTGCTTCAGTATTTAAGTGACTAATGAATGAACATTAAGTTACTGCATAGTAACTACCAAAACAACACTGAGTGAAAGTTGAGTTTTGGAGTCAGATGCGCTACCGCGCGAAGTACAAATGTTATATCTAAGATCTATGGCTTTGTACAGAAGAATGAGTATTGTTGATATAAAGCAAATAAATGTCTGTAAAACTTAATTTATCCAGTGAGGACGCATTCAGTAACCAGGATCGTTGGGATCTATGACACGATTTTAGAAAACCAAACAGACTTTTCAGCTCTTAGAACACTAGGTATGGGATTTCAAGGAGATGAAGGGAAGTACTTCCGGTTGTCCTCATTGTAGTGTCTGGGCTTTCCCAGGGTTTGGAGGCAAGAAAATCTGTCCTATGTGTTGATGGCCAAGGGCTGTCTATACATGAGACATGTGTGGAAATGCTAGGCTTGGGAATTTTCCCATAAAGAACATCCTGCACAGGATGACTGTGCCTGTGTGATAGAGAAATTAATATTTATAATTTATCAAGTCAGAGTATTGAACAATAAGACATCAATAAATGTATGCAAAAGCCATGGAGACTAGCAAGGGGTTTGTGGTCAGGTGCGTGTATGTTCAAATTGTGTTTTTGCCAGATGTGAACCGTATAAATAGATATTTCACTTCATTGATTTGAACTTCTGTTAGGTCATCTGTCAAATGAGCCTACAAACACCCCTCTTACAGAAATTAGGGTAATTTGAGATTAAATGAGATATGTGCCAATATCTAGTATGTAATAATAGCAAGAATTTATAAAGCATTTATTAAATCTCAGTTTTCTAAATGTTGCATACATACTAAGTTATAATTCAAAATGGTATTTTTATAATGTATATTTTTATATTATTTTTATAATCCCCACTATGCAAAATTAAGAATTGGATGTATAGAAAGGGTATTATTTTTATAATCTCCACTATGAAAAATTAAGGATGGGATGTATAGAAAGGGTAAAATCAAATAGCTTACCTATTAAATAGCTTCACTGATAATTAGCATAATTTATAGTATATACTTTGAATTTTGACATACGTTATACACCCGTGAAATCACTACCACAGTAAAGATAACCAGGATTTCCAGTCCCTTAAGTGTTTTCAAGTCTGTTTGTAGTCCAGCCTGCCTCTATCATCCTCCCTAGGCAATCAGTGATCTGGTATATTTTGTAGAAATGTATACAAGTGGAATCATGCAGTGTATACTCGCTTATGTCTTGTATTTTAGTTGTTTAAGGTGAGCATTCAGCTGGTCCCTGTTACTCCATTATGGCCCAAGCAGAAGTTCCTACTTCTTAAATTTTATTGTTTCGCTCTGAAATTTTTTATTTAATCGAAGTAACGTAGTAAATCAAATAGTGCCACAGTCTTTTGACATAGAACATAGAAAACCCTTCATGATTCTTTGGTTCTATTCCTAAAAATGACATTTTAGTTTTTAACATCTAGTTTGCAATGATTGAGGAGGTAAAGAAAAAGTTATGTTATAAATCTGAACAATTCCCTTGTTTACCTTCTCTTTCTGATTTCCCGTACTCCTGTACTGTGTCTATGTAATCCATGCTTTTATTGTATTGTGTATTTATAGGCAATTCTAGTATTTTTTATATACATAAATGTCCTATTAGAATCAAATTTGCTAAGAGACTAGTAATTCTAACCACTAGGAAGAAATGATAATTATGTGATGTGATGAAGGTGCTAATTATTGCTATGATGGTAATTATTACAATATACAAATGTATCAGACTAGCGAGTTGTACACCTTAAACTTGCCCAATTTTATGTCATATATATTTCAACAATTAACGTACATATAAATACTACATATTTACATATTTTTACATAAAAGAGAGTGAGACAGATCAGATACTCGTTTATTTTTAAAGTTGATTTCTTTTGAGAGAGACACAGAGCACAGGAGCGAGGGAGGGGGGGAGGAAGCGGGGAGGGAATCCCAAGTAGGCTCCACACTGTCAGTGCAGAGCCCCCCATGGGGCTGAAACCCACGAACCCTGAGATAGTGACCTGAGCTCAAGTCAAGAGCCAGACGCTTAGCTGACGGAGCCACCCAGGCATCCCTAGACAGATGTTAATTGTTGTATAATATTTAAGTGTCGGTGTATAACCCAGTTCATCCAGTATCTCGCTGAAAGCCATTTATTTTTTTTTTAATTTTTTTTTTTTCTAACGTTTATTTATTTTTAAGACAGAGAGAGACAGAGCATGAACGGGGGAGGGGCAGAGAGAGAGGGAGACACAGAATCGGAAACAGGCTCCAGGCTCTGAGCCATCAGCCCAGAGCCTGACGCGGGGCTCGAACTCCCGGACCGCGAGATCATGACCTGGCTGAAGTCGGACGCTTAACCGACTGCGCCACCCAGGCGCCCCATCGCTGAAAGCCATTTATATTAAGTCTTCTTTAAAGCATAAAACTCATCAGCATTTTATTGGTTTTGTCACTTGCCTGCATTTTTGAAAACCTGCACGTGCCTTTATGACCATCGATTTATTAAAGATCCATCATTTGAAGCAAAATACAGTATGTGTAAAATAGTATATTACTGTTGTTTGTCATTTTTACGTCTGAGTTGTATGAATTGCATGGCCATATCCTTTACTTATTTGCCATTGGGTTGATTACTTCTCTGTTCTGTGGAAAAATTGGATAACCTTTCCTTAAATTTCCTAGGTTGTATGAATGTCCTCGCCAAGGCTATTTTTCTTTAAACTTTGTTACACTGTTGATTTTCATACAAAAATCTGGTTCTAGTGGGCTTCAATTCTATCAGTAGTTTCTTTGTTTTCACGTTTTATTGAAGAATTCCATTACCATCGGAAAGTCCTGTATTCTATTTTAAAACTTTTTAATGTTTACATTTGTAATCCACCTCCTTAAGTTTCATATTGGTTTCAGGTGTATAATATAGTGAGTCAACGCTTGCATACATCACCCGGTGCTCATCACAGCAAGTGCCCTCCTTAATCCCATCACCTATTTCACCCATCCCCCCACCTTCCTCCTCTGGTAACTCTCCGTTTGTTCTCTACAGTTAAAAGTCTGTTTCTTGGTTTGTCTCTCTTTTTTCCATTGCTCATTTGCTTTGTTTCTTAAATTCACATACGAATGAAATCATAAGGTATTTATCTTTCTCTTCTTTCGCTTGGCATAATACTCTCTAGCTCCATCCATGTTGTTGGAAGTGGCAAGATTTTATTTTTTATGACTAATATTTCTCTGTGTGTGTACGTGTATACATATACACCACCCCTTTATCCATTCATCAGTCAATGGACGCTGGGATTGTCGCCATAATTTGGCTCTTGTAGATAACTGCTATAAACATGTGTTTATAGGGGTGCATGTATCCCTTTGAATTAGTATTTTTGTATCCTTAGGTAAATACGTAGTAGTGTAATTGCTGGGTCGTAGGGTAGTTTTATTTTTAACTTTTTGGGGAATCTCCATACTGTTTTCCACAGTGGCTGCACCAGTTTGCATTCCCACCAACAATGTAAGAGGGTTCCCCTTTCTCAGCCTCCTCACCAACATCCGTTGTTTCTTGTGTTGATTTTAGCCATTCTGAAAGGTGTGAGGTGATACTTCATTGTAGTTTTGATTTTGCATTTCCCTGATGGTCAGTTGTGTTGAGCATCTCTTCGTGTGTCTGTTGGCCATCTGGATGTCCTTGAAGAAATGTCTAGTCAGGTCCTCTGCGTGTTTTTAAATCAGATTATTTGGGTTTTTTTTTGCGGGGGGGGGGTGGTGCGGTGTTGACTTATAAGAGTTCTTTATATGTTTTGGATATTAACCCCTTATCAGATGTGTACTTGGCAAATATTTTCTCCCATTCTGTTGGTTTCCTTTTCATTTTATTGTTCCGTTTGCTGTGCAGAACTTTTTAATTTGATGTAGCCTCACTTGTATATTTTTGCTTTTGTTGCTTGTACTTGTGTCTGTCTAAAAAGTCGTTACCAAGACCAAGGTCAAGGACCTTATTCTCTGTATTTTTCCAGGAGTTTTATGATTTCGGGTCTTTTGGTTAGGTCTTTAATTCATTTGGAGTTAATTTTTGTAAGTAGTAGATCATACGGATCCAGTTTCATTCTTTAGTATGTGGGTATCCAATTGTCCATCACTTTTTATTGGAGTAAAATTAATAAGTTATTAGTTTCAGATGTATAACATAGTGATTTGCTATTTATACCCATGAGGAAACGACCACCATAAGTCTGTTTACCATCCGTCACCATACCAAGTTTTTACAGTATCATTTACCATACTCATGCTTTGCATTACATCCCTGTGTCTTAATTATTTTCTAACTGCAACTTTGCACCTCTCAATCCTCCCTCCACCTCCTCCCCTCTAGCCACCTTTAGTTTGTTCTCTGTATACATTCTGTTTCTCCCTTGTTGTTTTGTTTTGCTTTTCAGATTGCAAACATAAGTGAATTCACATGGTATTTGTCTTTCTCTGACTTATTTCACTTAGCATAATACACTCTAGGTTTATATATTCGTCACAAATGGCAAGATCTCATTCTTATGACGAGTAATACTCTATCATGTGTATATATAATATATCACATCTTCTTTATCCAGTCATCCATCAATGGACACTTAGGTTGTTTTCATATCTTGGCTAACGTCAATAATTCTGCAGTGTTAATCTCGTGACAATGTTTATGTTCAGTCTCCGTAAACTGGAGAAAAGGCTCAAAGCACGTCAGTTTCATTGTGCTGTACTTTTGCTTAGCTTCTTTGCCATACTCTTCTATCAAGATCCCAAATACCGTTAGGTGTACTTCTAGATTGTCTTTTCCATTTCCATTGGTCTTTTCACTTTTCTATGTGCTAGTACAATTGTGTCTTGATCATTATAATTATATGATGTGCGTTCCACAGCTCATCACCTGATAGGAATAGTCCCTCCAATTTGTTCTTTTTACAATTGCTCCAGCTATTACTGGAACATTTTTCTTCCATATGAACTTTGGAATCAGTTTGCAGTATCAGAAATTAGCTTTTGGAATGTTAATTGGAATTACATTGAGTGTATTGATTCATTTAGGGAGAATAGATATTTTTAATGATTATCAGGCTCTTCTCTCCTTTTATAAGATCACATACCTTATCATGTAGTTATTTTATATTAAAACAACTTGCATTAACTTGAAATATAATCTGCATATAGACATGTATGGAAAATATGTCTAAGTTAATATTCAATTACAAGGTGGAAATCTCTGTAACCCCCACTCTGTTCGAGAAAATAGAACATTATACTAGTGTATTAGAACACTCTGTTATTTCCCTCTCTGATCATAATCCTCAGCCCTAGAAATAACTGTGATCCTGACTTTTGTGATCATCTTTTCTCTTCTGTATCTTGACACTTTTACTGTTTTTTCATGCATCCCTAAAATATAATTGAATTTTGGCTGGTTTTACTTTTATATAAATGAAATCATAATTTTAAGTAAGTCTCTTATGCAGTGGTTTTTTTTTTTGTGAGGCTAAAACATGTTAATACAGCTGTGGTTCACACACTTTGTGTGTGTGCGTGTGTATTTATATATATAAATGTATATACATATATTTACATGTGTATATGTATGTATAGTATATATAAATAAGATTTTCGATACAAATACATCAGTTTGTTTGTCCATTTGATAATTATTTGGGTCATTTCCAAATTAGGGTGGCTACAATGTGCTGTAAAGGTAATATATTCTAGTGCATCCTGTACATGAGTTGCTTGAGAGGCAGTGCTTTATTTAGACACTTCGCATTTTCTTAAGCACTTAGAATTAGATTTTTCAAGTTGCAAACAGTAAAATCTGTTGTGATCTTAATAGGGATTGTGTATTACATCTTTAGATCACTTAGATCGTTTTTATAATATCGAGTCTTTCAATCCAGGAATATAGTGGAACTCTTTTTTTTTTTTCACATTTTTTTAACGTTTATTCATTTTTGAAAGAGAGTGTGAGCAGGGGAGGGGCAGAGAGAGAGGGAGACACAGAATCCGAAGCAGGCTCCAGGCTCTGAGCTGTCAGCACGGAGCCCAGTGTGGGGCTCGAACTCATGAACTGTGAGATAATGACCTGAGCTGAAGTTGGACACTCACCTGACTGAGTCACCCAGGTACCCTGTGGAACACTTCTTTATTTAGGTCTTCTTTAATATATCTCAATAAAATTTATAATTTTCTCTAGGATTTGGCACTTATTAGATTTATTCCTGGTACTTCACATTTTTGAGGTCTTTTAAAAGTTCTCTTTTAAAAATTGTATTTTCTAATCATTTATAGCTGGTATGCAAAAATAAAATGATTTCCTAAATTGATTGATCATCCACTAAACGTGCTTTGTTGTTAAATGTAGTAATGTAGATACTTTTGAGTTTCCTTTGAAAACAGTAATACCATTTATAAATAGTAAATTTTTAAAAAAAGTCGAATTCCTTTTTCTGCTTTTCACTGGGCTGGCTAAGAACTCTATGGCAGTGGTGAGCAGAAATAATTGTGGTGGGCGTGGTTTTCTTGTTTCTGATCTCAAAGGGAAACAAAACTTGGAACATCTTACCATTGAGTACGATCTTTGCTTTAAGGTTTTTGTAGATCCACTTTTCACGTTAAGGCAGATCTTTCACTCCTAGGCTAAAAGTTTTATTTTTGTTTTAAGTATAAGTGGGCTAAAAATTAATTTTTCTATATTTGAGTTATTATTTCAACTTATTCTATTAGTGTGGTGAACAAATTAATTATGTAGTGTTCAACCAAACTTTTGTATTCCGGGAATTACTTCAACTAGGTCATGGTCTAATTTATAGATTACTGAAGTTGCTTTTGTTTTTTGTGTTGTTTTGTTTTTAAATCAATTTCATGAGTGTGATTGACCTGTACTTTATCTTTTGCTTTCCTTTTCTTTTGTTTTTCACATTTATTTTTGAGACAGAGACAGACCATAAGCTGGGGAGGGGCAGAGAGAGAATCAGACACAGAATCTGAAGCAGGCTCCAGGCTCTGAGCTGCCGGCACAGAGCCCAATGCGGGGCTCGAACTCAAAACTGTGAGATCATGACCTGAGCCTGACCTGAGCCATGACCTGAGTAGGACGCTTAACCGACGAGCCACCCAGGCCCCTCGTCCCTACTTTTTCTTTTTAAAAATATTGTAAGATTTTTGGTTTCAAGGTTTTCTTAGGCACATAAGATGACATAAGGAAATTATCAAAGCTTACATGAAGAAATAGTTAAACATTTTACTATAACATCTGGTTCGAGACCTAACTGCATAACTCTATCAAATAAATGAAATAATACCATTTTTACACAAATCCTCTCCTAAAATGGAGTACACTTTTTAAGTTGTAATGAGGCCAGTATAGCCGTAATACCGAAACTTGGAAAGGATAAGTATAGAAAGTTAGATTCTTCATCCTTCATTAATATGGATGTAAAAATTTTTAATTACATATTAGTAAATCAAATCTATCTGTAAAAAGAAGGCCTAATACATCATGACCAAATCAGATCTACCCCAGAAATGTAAGATTAGTTTAACACATGAAAATTAATAATCACATTAACAAAATAAAGCCAAGAAATATGGTCATATCTATTGATCTTTAACAAATTGACATCCAGAACCCTTTCATGAAAATCCATTCGATAAGACATGAATAGAAGGACCTTTTCTCAATTTGGTAAAGTAAATTTTTAAGAATCCTGCAGGAAACACCATACTTGAACACTCTTTCCATTTCTGTTCAACTTTATATTGGAGGTATTAGAAAGGCATAACTATTGGGTAAGAGAAAGTAAACCTCTATTTAGACGATATGATTTTGGATATTGAAAAGTCAAAGGATCACTTGCAATTACGAAAGAGTTTAGGAGACAAGGTCAACATATAAAATATATTGTGTCTACTCATAATTCAAAAAGGAAAATGATACCTTGAAATACTATCAATACTAGTATTTATAATAGCTTCAAACCCCAAAATACTTGGCGATTAATCTGACCAAAAAAAGCGTGTAGGACCTCTACCCCTAAACTACCAAACGTTAAAATTAAAGGAAAATCTACATAAATCCAGATATTGTGCTCATGCATTAGAGGCTAATTACTGTTAGCTTGTCAATCCCAAAGTGACCAGTAGATTAATTGCGATTACAACCCAAACTCCAACGCTTACCTTGGTAGAAATGGTCAAGATTACAATGGTGTATGTGTGTGCAGGTAGAAAATCCAGGATAAAACAGTCTTGGAAAATGACAAGTTTGGAGAATTTATGCCAATTTTAAGAGTCACTAAAAATCTCGAGTGATTAAAACAGAAGCAGGAGTGACGGTGGTGGTAGTGGTAGGTATGTGTTGACCTAAAGGACAGACATATATGTTGGTAAAACAAAGAGTCCCTGAATAGGCCCTTACATGTCTGTTCAATATTTTGTTGACAAAGGCACCAGTGTAGTTTAATGGAGAGAGAGAAGTCGTTTTAAGGAATGGTTGTTGGCACAACTAGATATTGGTAAGGAAAAAAGTGATTAGTCCTAGATCACATCGTGCACCAACATTAACTTGAAATGAATTACAAATATAATGAAGATGAGAGTTACATTCTAAAGGTTCTAGGACAAAACTTTAGGGGGGATATCTTTGCCACTTTGGACAAGAAAATATTTCTTAGAACACAGAAAGAATAATCCTAAGAGAGTAACAGATGATGAGCCGGACTTAAAAAAAAAAAATTCAAATTCACCTTAATGGAAGGCATCATTAAAAAGGCATTGAAAAGGCAAATCAAGACTGGGGTAAAAATAATCTCAATGTATGTCTTGCAAGACATCAAGAATATATTAAAAAAACTACAAATACATTTCAAGAATACGTAAAAAAAAAAAAAAAAAAACAAACAATAAAGGTAAGAGAGGGGGAGAAGATCAGAGTTAGAGTAGATTAGAATCAGAGTAAGAGATGTGCAGATGTGATTCATGGAGAAGAGTGTGTGTGGTCTCTAGAAGGTTTGGAAAAAGCCAGGAAAGGGATTCTCGATTCCTGGAACCTCAAGAAGGATTTCATCCCTGCAGCCACCGTGAGTTCAGCCCTTTTTTGTTTTTTATTTTAGAGTAGAAGCGTGGGAGACAGGCAGAGAGAGTGTGGAGCTCAATGTGGGGCTCAGTCCCATGATCCTGGGATCATGACCTGAGCTGAAATCAAGAGTTGGATGCTCAACTGACTGAGCCACCGAGGCACCCCCATAATTTTAGCCTTCTTAAGACTGGATTCAAACTTATCACCTCCAAATCTGTAAGAGAGGAATTTTTTGTTCAAGACACTGTTTGTGGTAGGATATGCCAGGACTTGATTTTCCAAACTTCATAAAAATAAAGTCTCCAAGTAGAATCTTTTTTCAGTTTTCATTTCTCTGTGGAGGAGTGAGTTTGATCATATTTCTATGTGTTTATACGTAGTTAAGCTTCCTGGGATCTAGTTTCCTATTTGAAATCTGAATGTAACTAAACTGTTAATGAATTTTGTGCGAACCATTTATATGCAAAGATACTTAATGTGTTTTTATAAGTATTGATTAACTTGAAATTTTTCTAATAGTCTGATTCTAATCTGTTGTATAAGCTCTCAGCTCAGTAGAAATTTAGCATATGTCATTTTATATGGTTTGTTTCACTTTCAGGAGGCTTAGTGATACAGTCAATGTTACTTTCCTATTGTTGCTATAACAAATTACTACAAATATTTTATTTAAAAAAATTGTTATGTTTATTTATTTTGAGAGAGAGCATGAGTGTGGGGAAGGGGCCAGGGGGAGGGGGGGTGGGGAGAAAGAATCCCAAGCAGGCTCTGCATCGTCAGCACAGAGCCCAACGTGGTACTCAATCTTCTGAACCATGAGACCATGACCTGAGCCAGAATCAAGAGTCGGACGCTTAACCGACTGAGCCACGCAGGCATCGCAAATTTAGTGATTTAAAACAAGACAAATCTGTTCTATAGCTTCAGAGGTCAGATGTCCGAAGTGCATATGGAAGATGATTGGTACCAGATAGGCCTGGAGTTCACAATTTTCTAGCTGCAATAGTTGGTTATGTCACTTAAAATGAGCCACCACAGTTTACCTATCTAAAATGGTATGATTGGGGCATCTGGGTAGCTCATTTAAGCGTCTGACTCTTGGTTTCAGCTCAGGTCATGATCTCCCAGTTTGTGAGTTTGAGCCACGCATCGGGCTCTGTGCTGACAGTGTGGAGCCCGCTTGGAATTTTCTCCGTCCCTCTCTTTGCCTATCCTGCGTGTTCATGCTCTCTCCCTCAGAGTAAATAAACTTAAAAAAATAAACAAAAAACGGGCATGATCGTTATACTTGCCTCTTTACTGTGTGATTATAAGGACTGAGTGAGACAGTAAAGGTGGTGATGAAATAGTAATAACCATTCATTGGACCTTTCCTATTTGAGATAGAGTAATTCCTAAATAGATGTTTGTTCTTACCTTCCTTACGACTAAGGTCAGAATTAAAAGCCCTTATGAAGTGCCACGGTGGCTTCTGGCCACTCAAGTAATTAACAATTTCTTTCCTTGTTTTTTCTTTCGTGGCTGTTTTAGAACTGTACTTTATTCCCGTGCTCATTTGTAAGCTGCGGTTCCAAATGTTTACTGCCATTAAAGCAGGTATATATGTTTTGCCTAGATCTTATTTGAGAAATGAATTGCAGTAGCTTCCTGTTCAAGCTTGCTGAGAAGTACCTCATTCTTGATGGCTCATATGACAGCGTAGTCAGTGGCCGGACTACTTAAGGTATCAGCCACGCTGACATACTGAGTTGGCCCGAATTTATGCTGCCTCTTTGTAACCGAAAATCTGAAGCCCAGAAACCAGGCTGTCAATTAATTCGTCTAAAGATTGTACGTGTCCTAAAGAAGTTACAGCTGGGCTTGTTGTCTTTGAAAAGGTGCTTCTAAGCAAATTTGGCCGTGTGAAGTGGAACATTTGCTTTTCTTTAACCTCCATTATAGCGTGTGGTTATCCAGGTCGCTGTGTCTCGCTGTGACATGTGTGGATTTATATGGGGCTGGGCTGGAAACGGTGTCGCTGGCCACGCTGCCGTCAGGCGTGGAAGTGGCGGAAAAGCAACAGTGGACCACATGGGGCTTCTTCTGTCCCCGTCCTGCCCTCCCTCACGTCTCGACCAGCATAATTAGGTGATGCTTTCTTTTTTACTGCTCACCCTTACAGTTTTGCCTTTAGTATTGTTTACTCTCCATTTCCTTTGAACAAAATAATGAATTCCATTTCCTTTTAGCCATATTCCGTTTGATCCATTTAGCCCTTTGAAGACTGTCAGTGGAGCTATGTAGAAAAGTGGTCTGTGGGGAAAAGTTTCGGTTTTCTGACATTAATCTTTTAGGCATGTTCCTCTTTAACAAATGACTTTTTTATACTTTTCACCTCTTCACATCTATTTATCACTGATCGGTCTTTGGTCCTTAGCTTTGTTCCACTGTCGTACGTGTTGATGCATGTGTTAATATTGCGTTTCTCTGTGTTGTGTGTGTGTGTGTGTGTGGGCACACGCCTGCACACAAGCCGTAAGTGACTTTTTTTATGTTGACCCTTTACATATGTGATTAAGTAAAAAAGTATTTTAGATAAGTAAATTGCAAACTGGCCAGCAATGGCAAGATTTTTCGGTAGTATTATAAGAATTAGTATGTAAGATTGAAGCGGTATTAATGGAAAACTTAGACTGGAAAACATTTTACAGTCTAAAAAGGTTGTCTTTTGACAAGTGGGGTTCTAATTCTCTTCAGGTAGATATATGCCCATGTGCACCTGGAGGAAAACATTGGTCTGTACTTTTCTTGCTGATTATTTTCTTGCTGAATTAATCTTGACCAACCAGATTGAGTTTTCTTTAAAGCATCTAAAAATAAAATGAATCAATAACTCTACTCAGCCTTTACTGCTCAGCCTTCCCCGCACACAGCCCAGGCCCACGCTGGCCTCCTGCCCCACTGAGGCAAGCATTTCTGCCAGCTCTCTTGTCCCCAGTTAATTGGGCAGAAGTCTGTATGGTGGCCTATCCAGTGATTTCCGAGTCCTCTGGAGCACTGGGTTGACAATAGAATAAGGCCGAGAGAGGCCCATAATTGGCGAACTTATGCTGCTGTAAGACTCCATTCAAATGGAACAAATTTGAACTGTTTGCCCCTCCTTGGCATCCAGCCAATTCGTGCATGGCACAAATTGGGCTCTTATTAAAGACCATGGCATTGGTCGCAGCGGCAGGAGCAACGCTCAAGACAGTGTCGACTTGCTGCCACTTTCTAGTTTAAAGACAGGTATATTCACTTCTATTTCTTTTCCAAATGTCTCTCTGTAAAAACCGTCAGTACTCAGGGCAGTTTGAGATCTGTTTCCCCAAAAACTTCTGGTCCAAAGCCTCTTGAAATACCTAGAGTCCCAAGACCTTCTGCCTATCATCTTGGCCAACCGTCTGTCAACTGTTGTCATGCAGGTTGCGGATGTCACAAGACAGTAGATTAATAGCAGAGTGGTTCTTCCACTGTGAAGCTCAAAAACATTTAACAGATCTAACATGGTTGAGAAATCTGCGTAGCTGAGTTCTGCACTTACTGAAACTTTGCCCTATTCAGTGTCAGGAGTTGAGCTACGTTCTTCA
The DNA here is from genome assembly GCF_007474595.2 of Lynx canadensis. Lineage (NCBI taxonomy): Eukaryota > Metazoa > Chordata > Mammalia > Carnivora > Felidae > Lynx > Lynx canadensis. The sequence goes on along the minus strand of NC_044321.2, from coordinate 115,798,530 downwards.
TGTGCTGGTGAAAGAAAGGTCATGTATGAAGGAATCGAATTCCATCTTCCTGTGGGCTGTAGTCTACATACTAATAACTCCTAGTCCAAGAGGATCTTGAATTGGGAGTCAAAGGAAAGCATGCATGTGAGGAAGAGGAAAAGACCAGAACTCATGAGCCTTGGGCTTACTATCATCTGTACCATGAATCTTCAGAGCACCATGGCGCAGAAGTCATTTACTCTGTCTTTAAGTTGGGTCATCTCCGTGGTGGGGGTGATGGACCCGAACCTATTCCACAGGCTTATATACAAAACTCTTTTTTGAAAATATGAACGATGTACAACAGAACCTAGTATTTTTGAAGTGGTTAGAATGTGAAGATAACTTTTTTATTTATTTATTTATTTTTTTTTTAAATTTTTTTTTTTTCAACGTTTATTTATTTTTGGGACAGAGAGAGACAGAGCATGAACGGGGGAGGGGCAGAGAGAGAGGGAGACACAGAATCAGAAACAGGCTCCAGGCTCCGAGCCATCAGCCCAGAGCCTGACGCGGGGCTCGAACTCACGGACCGCGAGATCGTGACCTGGCTGAAGTCGGACGCTTAACCGACTGCGCCACCCAGGCGCCCCTGAAGATAACTTTTAATGTGAGTCACCTTACAGCCCTAGGAAGGAGATACTATTATTGTCTCCATTCTACAGGTGGAGACAGTGTGACAGAGAGGGGAGAAGTGGTTGCTTTGTCCCCTTGCGCAAACTAGTGAGATTTATCGCCGGAATTTGAACGCAGATATTCTAGTGCCGGAAGACTGCTCATAGCCACCATGCAGTACCATTTGAACACAGAAAGGATGATACCTTGCCTTTCCCATGAAGACCTTCCCCTGGTGTCTTCCCAAAGTCAAAATGAATATGACATCTCAGACTTCGTCTTTGGTCTTGTCAGTAGCAAGGGTAGTTTGCATCTCCCGTGTAGGATTCCTGTGGCCAACGACAAACATTTAAGGATCTGCATGTGGAAAACTAGGAGTTAGTCTGAGTATAGGGGCCCTGGCTAACGCAGTGCTTGGTGAGTATACAGATTCCTCGGCCCTTCCACCGGAGCCCCTGATTTACTAAGTCAAGGGTAGGGTATGGGCATGTGTTTCTTAAAAGCTCCTCAAGTGCCTTGGGGAGGTGTTTGTATTGACAGTGAAGTGAAGTGAACTTGAGGAGGACCGTACCGTACGTGCAGGCCTCACTTGCACCTTAATCTAGCTGCTGAGCTAAGTGCATTCGATGAAATTACCGGTCAATCGAAGTTCAGCAGAAAGCCTTCTGCTTCTCTAAAACTGAACAGTTCTAACTCAGCCTGTTCAGTGATTACTGTGAAAATTCAATCCATGCCCGGGACCTGATCACCACATTTTCATATAGATTAGGAAGTGTCATCCACCAAATGTTGATCAATACATTTTGGGGAAAAATAGGAGTTTGGATGTTCTAAATGGAGATGTCAGTATCTGGGGGGGAAAAAATGTTTTTCTGTGTAATTGTTTCAGTATCTTGAAATAGGCACAATGTTTCTTCTCTAGCGACTTTGTAATTATTAAAGATCAGAAACATATCTTTGGAGACTGAGCCTAGGGCAAAGTGTCAAAGCTGTGGCTGTCACTGACATACAGAATGGCCTTGGGCAAGGAACTAAACCTATTTATTTCTGTCTCATTTGTTATCTGACCACAGCATTTACCTTGTATTTCGAGGAAGTGTGCCACTGATTAATATACGTGACACGTCACGTCTACTTTTAAATAAAAATTTAGCTCTATTATCTGCTGAAATGAAGAAATAATGTGAGCTCGTTGTTGCCTCAATGTCTCTTGGTAACTGAGACAGTAGGTCAGAGACCTCAACTCCAGCCATAGCTTGTACCACGAGTTGTCTCTAACAGCCTATTTTTGTAGAGTCCAGAAGAGTGAGCTATGAGACTTTTCAACAAGTCTCTTCACCAAGCACTAATGGACACTTCTGGAAGAGGAGGAAGATCTGTTCCGTTCCCTGATGGAAGAACAAATTCTGAAAGGGGTCTGGGCTTACTTGGGTTTGCTCTCTGGTCCTTAGCATCTGACCTCACTCTTCAGGCAGGTCCTCTCCTCCCCCAACTTCAGTAATTAATGCTTGGCATGATTTGAGCGTTCTTTTGAACTGGGGTCATCACAAGATGGCAAAGCACGTGTAATGTGAGGGCGTACAACCCCAACGTTGACTATAATGAGTATTCCATTCAGTTCCAAGTCTATAGTTCTATGCCACAGACTCTACACGGTGTAGAGAAGTTCTTGTCACTAAGAATGCCTTCTCATTAAGGGGTGGCTGGTAATCCTTAGGAAAGCCCTGGAAAGATTTTTGTTAGTCTGTTTGTTGTTTGCATGTCCTGCATCGTACTTATTAACCTTGGTTTGGTGTTGCTGTGGTGTCTTTAAGGTAGAAAAACTCAGTCTTTGCATGGGTATTTTATTTAGTTACATATAACTTTTTTTTCTAATTTTACTTTTGTAAATTTACATCCAAATTAGTTAGCATCTAGTGCAACAATGATTTCAGGAGTAGACTCCTTAATGCCCCTGACCCATTTAGCCCATCCTTCCTCCCATGACCCCTCCAGTAACCCTCTGTTTGTTCTCCATATTTAAGAGTCTCTTCTGTTTTGTCTCCCTCCGTCTTTATATTATTTTTGCTTCCCTTCCCTTCTGATCATCTTTTCTGTGTCTTAAAGTCCTCATATGAGTGAAGTCATATATTTGTCTTTCTCTAATTTCGCTTAGCATAATACACTCCGGTTCCATCCACGTAGCTGCAAATGGCAAGATTTCATTCTTTTTGATTGCTGAGTTATACTCAATTTTTTAGTGTTTATTTACTTTTGAGAGCGAGGGAGAGTGAGCGAGCATGAGCAGGGGAGGGGCAGAGAGAGAGAGAGAGAGAGAGAGACAGACAGAATGAGAGACAGAATCCGAATCAGGCTCCAGGCTCTGAGCTGTCAATACAGAGCCCAACGCAGGGCTCAAACCCGTGAACCATGAGATCATGACCTGAGCCGAAGTTGGGCGCTTAACTGACTGAACCACCCACGTGCCCCTACATAGGTATTTTAAATACAGCCTTCAGTTTGAAGTCCTTAGCATTATTTAAATTATATAGACAGCGTTGCTTCCTTGAAATATCCCCTTCATAGCCCTGGAAGTAGGCATGCGTTACGGCAGGTTTGTTTCTCCCATCTCAACACTGTCATCTTCTCTCCGTCAAGATCAGTACCTGGTTTATGCTGTGGCAATAGATGGGTGTTTTAGACCGCCATTTTGAGATAGTCCCTTTTTGCAGCGAGTCCAAACTGATGCTTGGTTTTCTGTAAGTAAGGGGATACTTGACATTAGAATGTAATTACTCCACTCTTTTAACTGTACACATCATAGTAGCACTTTGCACTGTGGGAGGTTATACGAATGAAAGGTAAAACCAGAACAAGGTTTGCGTACAGTTGAAGAAATTATGGGAGGCACCTTAGGGTAAAAAAACTTGCACACAAAGAAAAGTAACAAGAAGTGAACCTAATTAAGGGACCAAAGGACATTCTATTTTAATTGCTGTTTCTTTCATTAACTAACGGTGGCCTTGATCTTCCCATGCCTTGGTCTCCTTATCTGCAAAGTGGGGATGTGATTAATATCTTCCCATATGGTGGTTGTTGAAGACTAAATGAGTCACTATATCCAAAGCACTACTCGAAGTGCTTTATGAATACTACCTGTTTTTATTATTAGGAGTTCAAAGATGAGAGGAAAAACTTGATGTTCTTCCTTTGGGTATAAATCTGGGACTCAGTAAATGGGCTGTTTCCAAATATTCCTCTTCAAATTGAGATTTAGCTTTCTCTTTTTAAAAAATGTTTTGGGGCGCCTCAGTGGCTCAGTCGGTTAAGCATCAGACTCTTGATTTCGGCTCAGGTCCTGACTCCTGGTCTGTGCGATCAAGCCCTAATGTTGGGCTCCATACTAACAGTGTGGGGCCTGCTTCTGATTCTCTCTCTGCCCTTCCCCCAATCTCTCTCTGTCTCTGTTTCTTTCTCTCCCTCTCAAAATTAAACTTAAAAAAATTTTTTTAAAAATGATTTAAACAAAGATTGTATATTTATGATGATTTGATACACACATTCATAGTGAATATGCCAGACACAGGGAGGAAAAAACCTATATAATCTATCTCACTTGCATATAGTATCGAAAACCATCAGCCGCATAGAAGTAGAAGAGTGGTTCCTAGGGGTGGGTAGGTGGCGGAAATGGGGAGATGTTCGTTGTACATAATCTTTGATTTTTCTTTTACCTTACCTTACCTTTCTTCTGCCTTATTGTGTTCAGTCCACTTGCCGTGAGATGACAGAGAAAAGTAAAACTCGAACTCTTTCTTTGCATTTCCAGTCTGGAAATGGAACCTTTCCTTCCTTAAACTTAGTTAAGCTGAGTTGATGTTCACCTGGATATGTGATATTCCTTCATCTTTTTATTTAGCACATCCCCCTCTCTCGAGACAAAGCCGGACTAGCTAGCCCATTGCCTTGCTTGGGACTGTCAAAATGTGTTCTACCTTTACTTTCCTTTTGTAACCACCCTGTAAATTTTTTTTTTGGTATTGCACCCACATCTGTTCCAAAGCACATGGATTCTTGATGGGTTGAATCCATCAAAGGCCAACTCTTGCACAGTTGCATAACTGCTCTAACCTTCAGTTATCTAGGAATAGATACTACATACACTGGGCACCCTTAGATTTATTTCAGAGTTCTTGCTAGGGGGATATAATTCACTGTTATCTCAAATTGTTCCTTCTATGAATTGTTGTGATGAGACTAATACGCTTAAGCCACCCAAGACAGCCGTGTGTTTTGGAGCAGATGTGGGTACAGTGGAACGAGTTTTATCTGTGGGATATGAATATTTTTATATATGTGGGGAGTAACTATAAAATAAGAAGGCACATTTGCTTAACGTGCCTTGTGAAACGTGTCCCTTTACTTCGTAGTAATGTGTGATGGCAACATGGTTCAAAGTTCAGTAATATTGCCTCCATTTATTGAGCACCGACTGTATGCTTGCCAAGGTGCTAAAGGTTTTGCATACCCAAGTTGCCCCCAATGTGATGAGAAGCAGAACCACGCGATTAAAGAATGAGCATCTTCTAAGTACCAAAAGTAGAAAGAGTATTTAGCGAATGCAGTGATCCTCATTATTGAACTCAAAGCATCCTAATATTTAAAATGTCTTGACCAGACACGTTACGGTTTATCAGTTGTGCTTGGTTACCCAGTGTGCAAAAGAAGATTCGGAAACCTCAAGTATCCTTTGGTGAATGGCAGTTCACCTTCTGGTGTTTAATGGTGGCTGGTGGGCGATGAGGTCGAAAGCGGCCCAATGGAAAAAGGACACCCTTCGTTCCTGGGCAAAGCATCCCCTACCCCATCCTCCTCAGTTCTTCACATTGTAGTCTGGTTGCCATTCTTTCTACTGCCCCGCTTAACTTCGGGGCCACGAGAGCAGGGACTGTGTGTGCATTCCCAGTATGTAGGACACGGTCTGAAGCAGACTTCCGTAAATGGTTGCTCAGTGCCTGTTCATGAACAGTCGTTGACAGTGGAATGCAGAACAGGGTCTAGAATGAACATATTGGTAAAATGTGAACCAACACCGCACATTGTTTACTTTTTATTTTTTAATGTTTGTTGGTTTTTGAGACACACACACACACACACACACACACACACACACACACAGAGTCCGAAGCAGGCTCCAGGCTCCGAGCTGTCAGCACAGAGCCCGACACGGGGCTCGAACTCACAAACCGTGACATCATGACTTGAGCCGAAGTCGGACGCTTCACCGACTGAGCCACCCAGGTGCCCCAACACTGCACGTTTCTTAGGCGGTAGCCTTATTTTACTAACGGTTAGCTTTCTGGAGTATCTCTGACATTTGTTTATTTGCAAGTTTGTGCCCTCCAATATTGTGTTAATTGCTATTGTTTAAGTTTGTTTATTTTGAGAGGGACAGAGTGTGTGTGTGAGTGGGGAAGGGGCAGAGACGGAGGGAGGGAGAATCCCAAGTCAGTGCAGAGCCTGACGCGGGCTCAATCCCAGGCACCGTGAGATCATGACCTGGGCAGAAACCAAGAGTCAGTCGGACGCTTAGCTGACTGAGCCACCCGGGTGCCCCTGCCCTCCAATATTCTGCCTTGTTTTGCATTCTGTGACCTGCAGAACCTGAACCACTCCTTATCTTCGAGTTTTCTTCAACTTTCTTAAACAGAGGCATGTTGCTGGTTTTTGTTCCCTGAACGTGAATCAGACAAGAGCACGGCAACGTCGCTTATGTGAAACACGAATTCTAAGAAAAGCAGTAAAAGGAACCGTGCGTGTCCCACACTCTTGAGATATGCGGGTAGGAGACGGAAGCTGATATTAGGGGTGTATGTTGTGCCGAAGCTGCTCAGTCCTAAAGGAGAGTGCTTCGACAATAAAGTGAAGGGAATGGGATTTAAAAACTAAACGGCCCTGGGACCCATGTGAGAGGTTTGTCAGCATGCCCTACGAGCTGTCCGTCCGCGTCATTTTCAGCTTCTGCCTTCAACCGTGGCGCTGGGAATCGAATCGGGAAGCAGGCCAACAGGGGACTTTGCAGTCACAGGTTTTTTCCCACCCCCGGACAACAGGCATTCTTAATAGGTGATGAATAGAAGCCTTTTGTCTCCCACAGAGAGCCCACCTGGACGGTCCTGCTTAGTTGAGGAACATTCCCTGCAAAGCCCACTTCAGTGTCCTGTTCACGTAAGATACAGGATCACTGCCCACGATATTTTGGTGGGTTCCACACCAGTCCTTAATCTTCTAACGAGGCCGCTCTGAATCCGGATGCAATAGGTGTTCCTGCGGTAAACAAGACGAACTTTACCTTTCGGAAAGATTTTTTAGGCGTGTGCTAATGTCGACCCCGTGCAGGTTTACTGGTTTTAAGTCCATGGTAAAAGTAAGCGGCCCCGTGGGTTCTGGAATGCCTCGCAAATGTTTTCCCTTGAGCCGGTAAAACTGGCGGGCCTGTTGTCTGGTTTGTCTGGAGATTGCACGGAGGCATCTCTTCTCCTCTGGCTCTGGCCACCCATGGCACACCAACCGTAGTGAGTCCTCAGGAGATTCCCTGCTCTGTCTCGCGAAGGGGTGTCGTTCTTGGGTTTCACCACTCTTAACCCTCCGCTGTTGTGCTCCCGCCTGGCGATTTAGTACCTCATCCCAACCCAGTGCTTTTGTACTCACAAGGCTGGTGTTTCTCAACCTCTCATGTATGTGGGGGACCAGATCATGGCTCAATTTGAGGCATAGGCATTGAATTAAGTGGGGATTGAATTCAGAAAAGAGGAATTAATGCAGGCAGGAGGTACCTAGAGGTCACCCTCAGAAGGACAGAGGTCAAGAGAGACAGAAGGGAATGCCGAAGACTAGCTCAGGGAAGGCGTCTGTTGCCCAAGACCCTGAATACCTTTTGCTGGATATAAAAATTCCTCCAGGAGATACTGTGGGGACCGGTTTGCATCCACAAAACCATTTAGGTTGATTTCTCACCCTAACTTCACGCAGCAGGGTGAGTGGTTTTCAGAATCAAAGTGCTGCTGAGCTCAACCCTTTGAGCATTGAATGAATTAATCTCCTGTAAATGGTCTTCCTGTCCTCAGTGGAGATCTGCGTCCTCTTTCATCGAGTCCCTTCCACAAGACGGTTTTGGAAAGGGTTTTTTTTTTTTAACTGCCAGATAGTGTCCTCTTCCTGCATAGAAGTCTTTTATTTTTTTTTTATTTTTATTTTTTAACGTTTATTTATTTTTGAGACAGAGGCAGAGCATGAACGGGGGAGGGTCAGAGAGAGGGAGACACAGAGTCTGAAACAGGCTCCAGGCTCTGAGTTGTCAGCACAGAGCCTGACTCAGGGCTCGAACTCACGGACCGTGAGATCGTGACCTGAGCCGAAGTCAGCCGCCCAACCGACTGAGCGACCCACGCGCCCCTGCATAGAAGTCTTTAATAGCTTGCTCTTTGGAGAACCTTCAGAAGCTTCCAGGCACACGCGGCCCTTTGTGATCTGGGGCTGCCAACTTCTGCAGCCTCCCCTCTTGCCACCTGCTCCCCTTTTCTCTCTGCTCTGGTGGAAGGAAGGGCCAAGTATATTCCCTGTTAGCTCCACATCCAGCTTTTCTCCGAGAAGCCTTCCATGACTTCTCCGGTGTGGATTGGGTACTCCCTCCCAAGCCCCCCCCCCCATTTTTAAAAAATTGGATTAATTTTTTAAATTTACCTCCAAGTTAGTTAGCATATAGTACAACAATGATTTCAGGAATAGATTCCTTAATGCCCCTTCCCCATTTAGCCCATCCCCCTTCCTACAACCCCTTTAGTAACCCTGTCTGTTCTCCATATTTAAGAGTCTCTTATGTGTTGTCCCCCTCCCTGTTCTTATATTATTTTTGCTTCCCTTTCCCTATGTTCATCTCGTTTGTCTCTCAAAGTCCTCATATGACCGAAGTCATATGATCTTTTTGTCTTTCTCTGACTAATTTCACTTAGCATAATGCCTTCCAGTTCCATGCACATAGTTGCAAACGGAGGCACTCCACCTTTTTTGGTCGTATTCCACAGGATCCTGTATTTCTCCTACGTTGGCACTCTTCACATCTGATTTTTCATTATTTGTCGACCTCAATGGGCCGCGGACCCGGGGCGGCGAAGGAACGGAGAAAAAGAGACGACGGTATAGCGAGGCATAGGGTTCCCCGAGCCAACAGCCCGAGGCACCGAGGTTTACTGCACACCTTCTTATATACATTTTCAGGAAAAACGGATCAGCAATGATTAACCGAAGCTTAGCAAAGCATGTCCACAATGTACATCTGATTCAGCTATCGTACGTATCTTGCGTACGAGAGCAATCTTGCGGATACATGTGTTCCAATCAGAATCTTTACGATGGAAGCAAAGACAAAGAAGGGAGTGAATGCACTTTGCTATATATACAGCTGGCTTCCTTTAAGCAAAACCTCCCTATCTGCCTACTAAAGAACAGACCACATTTCCCAAGGGCAATTCACTCAAGTCCTTTCAGTTATTTTTAACCTTATGATCTCGATCTCCATCTCCATCTCAAGTTTTCTCAGAGATCTTGGAGCCTAAATGAATACGCGCCTATGGTCGTATTGTGGTGTTCTGGCTCCCACAATTATTTACTTACAAGTTTGCTTACGAACTTGATAGTTCCCTCAGGAAAGGCTTTATCTGATCTATCTCCTTCTCTCCGTCATGTAGCACTGGAATTGGTACATAACAAGTAGCCTACATACTCAATAAATGAATGACAAAGTGAACAAATGAAAAAAATTATGTGAACCATCCAGGAGTTTTTGATCCTTTGTTCAAGTGGCATATTCAAATTAGCTAGACTGATATAGGATTCCACTAAGGTGCACATCTCCTTGAAGAATTTAAGAAAAAAAATTTACTTGGAGAAAGAGCATGGGTTGCCGAGGGGCAGAGAGGGGGCGAGAGAATCCCAAGCAGGCTCCGCACTGTCAGTTCAGAGCCCGACGTGGGGCTCGAACTCCCGAAACTTCGAGATCAGGACCTGAGTTGAAACCAAGAGCCGGATGTTTAACCAGCTGAGCCACCTGGGCGCCCGTTCTTGAAGAATTTTCATCGCACTATTGCTCTGTCTTCTAGGGCAGGAGGGAGAGGATTTTGATTCTTAGAAGCTTATTGTTTCTGTACTCCTGGCCAGTCCTAGAATGGAGCTCAATAATACATAAAACCTTACAGGTTAAGCCTAGCCTACGTAATCTTCTGGGAGTTTTATAGTTTTGCCTTTTACATTTAGCTCTGTCATCCATTTTGAATTAATTTCTGTGAAAGATGTGAGGTCTATGTCTAGATTCATTGCTTGCATGTGGATGTCTGCTGTACCAGCACCATTTATTGAAAAGAGATACTATCATTTCTCCATTTAGTTGCCTTTCCTCCTTTGTTAAAGACCATGTGACTGTATTAGACCTGTCTTATCAGGAAATTCATTACATAACACGAAAATGAAAACTTTGAGTAAATTCCCAGTATGACACAGGTAGTCGTATATACTGGTACTTGGCCATAATCTCAATGTTACTTTTTGTTCATCAACTTAATCCATGTTTACCCCCAGCTTTGAGGTCCTTGGTAGTATGATTCTCAGTTCTAGCTTCCAGCTTTATCTTGTACTGTTTCCCCCCTTGTCCCTGTGTTCCCACCAAATGGGCTGCTCCATATATCTCAAACACACCTTGTACTTCCCTGCATACGTGATGTAGCTAATGCCATTCTAGGCGAGAGAATTCTGTTGTTCCCAAATTCTGCTGAAGCATTCTATCCTTTTTTTTCAGATGTTTTTTTTTTAAATTAAGTATAGTTGATGTACAATATTAGTTCTAGGCTCACACCATAGTGATTCCACAAGTCTATACATTTTGCATTGCTCACAGTAAGTATAGTTGTCACCATACGACATTATTACAATATTATTGACTTTATTCCCTATGCTATATTTTTTTTTATCTCTGTGCCTTATCTATTTAATAACTGGAAGTTTGTACCTTTTTTTCATTGAACACATGATTTATTCTTTAAAATATAATTTATTGTCCAGTTAGCTAACATACAGTGTATACCGTGTGCTCTCAAAACCAAGAGCGTTCTATCCATTCTTGAATCTGAATTCTTCTGTGGAACTCTAGGAAACTCTTGAATCTGAATTCTTGTATAGAATTCTAGGAAACTTTTACTGATGACCATGATGGCTTTGCTTCTGCCTTTGGACCCTTTGAAAGTGATGTTTTAACCTTCTCCAACATACTTTCATGTCATACATATATAATTACATAAAGGCCACTTCATCATCTGCATTTAATTTTCTGTATTTTTTTTTTTTTTTTTACTGTCAAGTATGAAGTGTCTGAGTCACTTACTTATAGCCAGAGATCTCCATATCTGTTTCTGTAGCTTCTCTTGAGCTGTAATTATTGAAGTTCCCATGCTCATTTTTTTTTTTTTTAACATTTATTTATTTTTGAGAGAGAGAGAGAGTGTGTGAGCAGGGGAGGCACAGAGAGAGACGGAGACAAGGAATCTGAAGCAGGCTCCAGGCTCTGAGCTGTCAGCACGGAGCCTGACGCGGGGCTCGAACTCACAGACCGCAAGATCATAACCTGAGCCAAAGTCAGATGTTTAACTGACTGAGCCACCCAGGCATCCCCCCCCCCCCACCCGCTTATCTTTTATTTATCCTGTCATGTGCTCCTATTGCAACTCAAACTTCTCACTTTCACCTTTTTTGTGACTATGTATATACCATTAGATAAGGGGGAAAGGTGACCTTTTTCCTAACCAGCCAGGTAGGAGCCAGGGTAATGAGAGGCAAATGGGTGAACGCAGGAATCCTAGTAGAAGTACCGTCTAAAGCATTATGTAGTAAAAATAATCAACTTGCCTTCTCCTAAAGGTCCCACGTGGTTTTATTTTTGTCTTCTCTAATTTTTTAAAATATATGATAATATCTTCTACACCATCTGGTCAATCCCAGGCTTATTTTTGGTACTCAGAACATAATAAATTAAGCTTATCGTATTTGTTTTAAAAATTTTTGATTTTTATTGTAAAACGGTATTTTAGAATCCCGATTTGTAGTTCAGTGACTTATCATCTGTAATATTGCCTGCATTAGCACAGTGATATTTGTCTATGTTGTTCACTGTCTTTTTGTTTATTTTTGAGAGAGAGAGAGAGAGAGAGAGGGAGAGAGAGAGAGAGAGAGAGAGAGAGAGAATTCCAAGCAGGCTACATGCTGTCAGCATACAGCTCGATGCGGGGCTTGAACTCATGAACTGTGAGATCATAACTTTAGCTGAAATCTAGAGTCAGATGCTTAACCAACTGAGCCACCCAGGCGACCCTGTTCACTGTTTTGATTTGAAAATATGCCTGCCACTTTCGTAGACATCAGATAAACATTGTTGAATGAATGAATGAATGAATTGAACAAAATACATTATTTTTCTTGAATATTAGTAAAGATTTAAACACTAAATTTGCTTCTGTCTTTTGGAAATTAAACATTCGAAATTGTTTTCTTTGCGTCTAATATATCTGCACACGCTTGCTTCATTCTTCAGAAAAGAAAAGATAGATATCCATAGAGAAAAAAAAAAATACCAGAAAGACCAGGTCAGTCCGTGACCGCAAAGACCTATCAATTTTACAGTCTTTCAGAGAGGTGTCTTGTGAAATAAACACACAGAATAATTTGTATTTAGGATTCAGGTGATGTATTTAATCCTAGCAACCACACTGGTCTTATGTGCAGGTCTGATGGAGAGTGCCTCATCAAGATTAGAGTTTGATGTCGGAGTCAACATAAGGAGAAAGAGATAGGCTTTGGGGACCTTGACCTGTATGTATTTGGATTGAGTATGTAGCTCACTGAATTGTCATCCCTTCAAAGGATACTGGTACCTCTTCACGGTTACCAGATGTTTCTTGCAGCTTAGGGTCAGAATGCCTAGAAGCACCTTCGTGTCTCTAAAGGTGCCAAGTTGATGTCGGTCACCTCTCCAAAACTAACCGAAACCCCTTGGGTCATGAGTGCCTCTGTAAGAGGAGGTACACAGAAGTACAGACAGGGCGAGAGCATGAGAGAAGTTTACCAGATTTGTATAGTGACGCTTTCGTTTTGTAGAATGACTTGTGGTGAAGGTTATTTTGACCCTGTTAACTATGATTGATGAAAATGATGCAGTCTAGATTCCCCACTAATAATAGAAATACGAATACCGATTATTAATTCAACGTGTTCCATGTCACTGCAAACGAAAGAGCAACTGAAATAATTTTAGCATTCTTTGTTGTCACCTCTTTGGAACAGTAGTAGTCTATAGGTTATTTTAGCTAATCTATATTTATCTAATACCAAAATAGGGAAGAATAATTCAAGCTATCAAGATAAATGATAATCAACATAAATATGTTTTCCTGTGTAAGTAGGGCTTGATCAATTTAAGATGTTCCTACCAGGTGGCTCGTATGCTAACGAAAAGCGATTTCAAGAGACTTCTTTCATAGGCCTTTTCTTTTTCTGTTTCTCTCTATTGTCTACACAACCTTCTCTTTTTTTCTGTATGTAAAGCTTACACAGGCTGTGACCAAAGACAAAGCCATCTTATTTTATGATCCCCAAACCGCAGTCACTTAGAGACCCAAAATAGAAAGTAATTTCTAGTGAGCTCATCCAAGCTTTAGCCTACGCACTTCCTTTTTTGCACAAAATGACTTGGCTAACATTCCAACCAAGGACCATAAACCAGCAGTGTGCATAGACACTGGGAATAAAGATATATTTAGATAGATTGCATGGATTAAAGAGGCCTAAACCATCTGTCTTTAACACAGGCGAATGTCATTTTCTTTAGTCGAGGGCCTGGGCTTTCCAGCAATGTCCCAGCATTTAAAGATTCAGAGAGGTGCTTTAACAATTACATGTAGATATCATTCACAGAAAAGTCGGATGCATCTGTTTCTCTTATTACAGACTTTCACAAACTCAGAGTCTTAGTTATGGTTTCAGAAACAGTTTGTTAATTATGTTCTTTTTTTTTTTTTAACCCCCCCACCCCCACCACGTTGCCCCTCAGAATCTGCTAATGCTGTTATTCTAAGCACGCTGTGTTGTATTTGTTTACATGTCTGCCTCTTCCTCTGGAGGGTGTACTTCTCCAAGTTGGGGAGTGGGCTTTATTTATCCTGTGTCCCCAGTGCCCAGCACTTAGTAAGTGATCTACAAGTTTCTGTAAGTGGGTGTTGAGTGGATTGCTTATTTATAGAACCCTTGGTGATTGGGGGTTATGTGCCTCATGGGAGTGATGTCACGAGGGATTATTGAAGTGGTTTGGCAGACTATAGTGAGCTACAATGTGATTCTTTAATAGATGTCTCATCCTCTAGTAATGAGGTTGCTAAGGTAAAATACAGGATACTTAAGTTTGGATTTCAGGCAAACAAATCTTTTCAGTAAAACTATATCCCAAATACTGCATCCAATTATTGCATGTCTCATTATTTGATTATCCGAAATTCAAATTTAGCTGTCCCTCCTGCATTTCATTCTCTAAATTGGACAACTCTATCAATAAGGATGGGGTTGCCCAGTGGAGCATGGGACCAGAGAGCATGCCCTCACTCAAATGAGTTGATGGATTTTATTATGTAATTAGAGCATAATCAATTTAAAGACTTGCTACCTATGTTCTTTGCTACCTTGAGTGTGATTGAACTTTCCGTAAAAAGTTCAAAGTTCTTAACTTAAAAAGTTCTTACTCTTTTTGTAAGAACAAAGTAAGAAAAGCTTGGAACTACCCTGATCTGATCTAGTCCTTCTCTAAAAGAACTGTGCCCTCTGCTGAAAGAACCAGCTGTTGGCTAGTGCAGGATGTCTTAAGATCTCTGAACCTTGTCAGAAGTACAGTAAAACCTTGGATTGCAAGTGACTCGTTCTGCGAGTGTTCCACAAGACGAGCAAACATTTCTAACCAATTTGAACTTGACGGACAAGCGATGTCTTATAATACAAGTAGTATGTGATGCCGAATGCCACACGGTCACAACTGAGCCAGTGGTTCTTGAAATTTGCTTTCATATGTGAGTGCTTTGCATTACAAGCACGTTTCTGGAATGAGTTATGCTTGTAAACCAAGGTTTTAGTGTACTATTGAGAGGGGCACCTCGGTGGTTTGGTCGGTTGACTGTCTAACTTCGGCTCAGGTCATAATCTCCCAATTCGTGTGTTTGGGCCCCACATCGGGCTTCCTGCTGTCGGCACAGAGCCGGCTTCAGATCCTCGCTTGCCCTCTCTCTACCCCTCCCCCACTCTCTCTCTCAGAAATGAATTTTTTTTTTCTTAAAAACACTATTTAGAGTCACGTGATGTGTGGGTAGCATGGAACAAAACAAACTTAGCTCACGTAATGCCCAGTCAGTTAATGATTTTGCCATAACAGCCGTTAAAAACCTAGATCGTTTTCAAGATGAGTATTTTGGGGGGAGGGTGTTGAATTGGGGCCATGAAGGCTTTTACCAAAAACAAATTAAATACATTATAAGAAATGACATTTTGCCCTTAGATTTTCAGGCACACATTCTTATTTACTCAAGCAACAATTTCCAGTCAGAATATATGGGACACATTGGGGTCATATATCATATCTGCATAAGCCCAAAAAGTTTTACTTGGTATAGGCACAGCGTGTGAATGGAGTAAAGAAAGAGCATACACATTACCTTTGTCCATGGAATTAAAAGTGCTCTCATATTCAGCCTTTATTTTGCCCTGAGGTAGTTTTCTGTGCTCTAATGTTATTTTTTAAAGCAATTTGAGTGCAAGAGTACTATGAACTCCCAAACGGTGAAATTTTGTGAAGAAAAGAGTGCAAAAATTAGAAGAATGAGGACAGCTTTAGGCATTAAGCAAAATATGTGACAAATATGACAAGGGCAGTTGCAAAGATGTGGAAAGCAAAGATATTGACCTTTCCAGCATTAGCTCACTGTGCTGGAGAGAAGATACTGATTAGCTGCCTAGAAGTCAATTACCTGCATTTTCACCACTTGGCGAAGGATCACAGTCTGTCTCTAATCCACCCACCGCCATCCGCCGTCAAGTTTTTACTTCTTCCCTTGGCAAGTACAACAAACCTTTGCTGTGTTACACATAGTATAAATGCATGAATTTAAGCTGCAATTTGTGTATTGCTTCCATAAACTGGATTTTTATTCTTTTTAAAGTTTATTTGTTTTTGAGAGACCGTGTGAGTGGGGCAGGGGCAGGGAGAGGGAATCCCAAGCAGGTTCCGCCAGCACAGAGCCCGACGCGGGGCTCGAATCCGTGAAAGTGTGAGATTATGACCTGACCTGAAGCCAAAAGTCAGATGCTTAACTGGCTGAGCCACCCGGGTGCCCCCCGGCTGATCTTTATTCAAGTTATTTTTTTCTGTGGTAGATATTTAGATACTGTTGGCTGGCATGGAATTCATAATTATTCGGTACTGACGTTCCTCAGAAACGTAATGACTTCTCATGTAGAAGCAACGTTTCTAGTCATAGGTGAATGTCATTAAATACATCCCAGCAGGGCCCATTAGAGCAGGGAAGTAGCAGTGGAGATGGTGAAAGGTGACGGGGTTGCAGACGGAGTTTGAACGGAGACGTTGGCAGTCGTATTAGTTGCTAGGAGTGCTGTAGCAGAGTACCACCAGCTAGGGGGCTTAAAATGACAGGATTTATGATTTGTACAGTTCTGGAGGCTAGAAATTCAAACGCGAGGTGTCAGTAAGGCCATGTTCCTTCTGAAACCTACAGGGGATCGGTCCTTCCTTGCCTAGGCCTGACTTTTTTGGTGGTTGGCTGGTTTGCTGGCAGTCTTTGGTTTTCTTGGCTTACAGTTCTCTAACTCCAGTTTTCTACCTTTGTCATTACATGGTGTTCTCCTTGTGTATCTCTGTGTCTTTACACGGCCATCTTTTTGTAAAGTAATCCTTGTTCTTTTTAAGTTTATTTTTGAGAGAGAAAGAGCGTGCGTGCGCGTGCAAGTGGGGGAGGGGCAGAGAGAGAATCCAAGCAGGCTCCCGGCTGACAGTCCCCATCCCGATGGTGGGACTTGACCTCGCTACCGCGAGCTCATGACCTGGACCGAAACCAAGAGCGGGATGCTCAACTGACGGAGCCACCCAGGCGTCCTTAAGGAAATCTTTTTAAAAGGACATCGGTCAAACTGGTTTGGAGCCCAATCCTCCTCCCATATGGCCTCATCTTAATTGCATCTGCCATGCCCTCATTGCCAAATAAGGTCACATTGTTCAGTACTGGGAGGATGTAAGGACTTCAGCATATCTTTTGAGGTAGACACGACTGAACCCACAACACCACAATTTCCTGACAAACTGACATGGAGTGGGAGAAAAGTAGGCAAGTCAAAGAGGATTCTTCAGCTTTTTTGGTACAGCAACGAAAAAGGAAAATGTTGCTGGAAACCGAGGTGAGGAAGACTATAGCTGGAGCAGGTTTGAAGGGATCAGTAGTTCACCTTTGTATATATTATGACTTTTGTTTGGTATTCAAAGTGAGATGGTGATGAGGATCTATTGGTTTAGAGTTATGGACACTGTTCTGCAAATGTATATGTGTACATATATATGTATATATGTATATATATGTATATTCTTATATACACGTGTGTGTGTGTAGAAGGAAGTCAGAGAGGAGCGCTGTAGTAAAATTCTGTGATTACTTCAATGTTATTAGTGAAAACAGGAAGCAAAGTCACGAGTTGGTTGCAAAGGATGAGAAAGTAGGCCTTGGGAGTTTTGAGGGAAGAAGAAAAAGTTACGAGATCATTTCCTCAGAGTTGGGAGAGAATGGACTAGGAAATGTATTAGAATTATGAGGCAGCATTGAAGACTCACTTGAGATTAATGAGCATGAATCTTACGTGAGACCAGTCATCATGGCTAGCTCCCCAACCATGTTCTCCTGCATTTTTGTAAGAAACGTTAGATTGAAGTAGTTTTGTGGTTTTACTCTGAGAAGACTGTGAGTAAAGCGGGGGGAGGGAGTGAGGGGAACACGTGAGGGGGTTCTTCTTATGATCTACCAGAAATTTGAATGAACTAATAACAAGCTGGGTATGGAGAAGAGAAATGACATCAAAGGGTCATGAACAAGTGGAGATGGAATTTTGTTGGCATCGTGGCACGGGAGGAAACAACCTGGAAAGATAGGACGTGGTAGAGAGTGAAATTGACATTATGGAGAGATTGCAATAGTTGGTTTGAGCAAATCCTTAGGTATGTGGGCGTGAGTGGTCTACGCTGTGGTGGAAGATGAGATCGTTGGATAAGGAGAGGTCACGGAACTGAGAAATTTCAGGATATTGAAATTTCATGTCTTCTAGGGGCCAAGATTTATAATAGAAGGGGTATAGGAGAAGCCTTAAGCCTAACTGTTTCTGTCAGAGGCGCTGTGCTACAGAAAGCTCTAATAGAAGCACAGGTTAATCATACAAGGAAAAAACTTGCTCTGCAAAGCGAAGCCTTTCAGACTCTTCATTTTAGCTCCATGGTTATTACAGAGCTTTGTTACTGTGTGTATGCGGTGAGGTTTTTGGGCTCTCGATGGGAACAGCCCATGGGAGTGCTCTTCTTTTTTTTAGGTTTATTTTGAACGTCAGAGAGAGCGCGCCAGCGAGCATCAGCAGGGGAGGGGCAAAGAGAGAGGGAGGGATAGGATCCACACTGACAGTGCGGAGCCCTACACGGGGCTTGAACTCATGACCTGTGAGATCATGACCTGAGCCAAGATCAGGAGCCAGACGGTTAACCGACTGAGCCACCCAGGCATCCCAGGAGTGCCCTTCTTTGTATTAACACAATATCATTGGCAGTGTCGATTGGTTGGGTTTGTACCATGATCAGAATTGTCACTCACAAGAAAAGAGACTGACACAAAGCGTATCATCCCTTTGAAGAATCAGTACTCCGGAGTAATCCCATCTGCTATTGTCAGGAGTCCCTCTCCTCCCTCCAGGCATGTCGCAAAAATTAGAAAGAAAAAGAAAAAGAAAGGAATGTACTGATCTTGGGACCCGCTTTGAATCTTAAGCTGAACATGAAGTTATGGGCATATAAGTCGTACTCTCCAGCACCATGTTTCTTAAAGTACGAATGAATAAAGGAAGTGACAAAATTTTCAAAAAAAAGGATAAAAGATCAAGTTACAGAAGTGGAAAACAATGGACCATTAAAACCGTGGTCGTCAGTGTACCAATAGTTAGATGTTCGTATTTTATTGAAAACTCATACGAGATTGGCGGGAAGTACATCGACACGTTAATAGTGAGACACCATGGATGGCAGGGTCACAGGTGGTTCCTAAAAGGGAAGTCTGTGATTTAACTGCTGGGGAATCTATTGGGGTGTCCTGGGCCACTTCCATACTGATATCCGTGTGAAAATGTGCAAATATTCTTCTCATGGGCTCAAAGCTAACATCTAATAAAGACAAAGTTTTAGAAGAAAAGAACCCCTAGGTCTGCTTTCCCCAACCTCTCTCATTCAGACACATGAGTTGGCATAAATACTATTCACTGATTCTCTCTGGGGCCTTAGGCGGATCTCACCTAGACGTTTACCAACTCATGACTTGAATAATGAAATGTTCATTATAATTGTTTATTCAATATAACATGAGATAATTGGAGTTATTTTCCGTAATCGACCCCATAATTTTGATGCACGTCCTTCAACCAAACTTCAGTGCCAGATAGATGGTGAATAGTTATGCCATCCAGAGACACCGATGCTTACAAAAATTGCAGCCATTTGTGTCTGGAAAAGAAAACGCAGTGTACCCATTCTGGATGTGACAGCGATCGGTAAAACACTAGACCCTTTACCGAGGCCCCTCTAAGCGCTTCCGTTCTTGGACTGCATAGGGATGATGTTACAGATTCATTGCAATGGATGTTTTTAACAAATTTCAGTTTACTGAGAACCCATCCACTTATTCAGCAAATGTTTATTGAGCACCTGCTACGTTTCAGGTAATGTTCTAGGCTTGCGTATATATCCGTGAAGAAAACAAAACTTTCTTGCCTCCTGGAATGAATATTCAGGGGGAGGATGGAAAAGAAATATGTAATTACATATAACTTATCTGGAAGGGATAAGGCCTGAAGAAAGAAATGACGAAAGGGGTTACGAAGTATTGACATTGAAATTTTGAATAAGTGGTTCAAGGATAAAAGCAACGGGTTGACTTCTTGAGGCTTAACTTCGAAGAATTAACATGTGCATTTAAGTTTTTTACAGTTAAGAAGTTTGACGATTGTATATGCTCATGCCCCAAGTACCTGAAGCAAGATGCGGAACGTTCCCACGTCCCCGTAAGATCTCTTTGCTAGCACCAGTCAGTGCTTCTCCCTCCCCCCCCCCGCCAAGCAGTTGCTCTTCTGATCTATGACTCTAGCAGAGTTTTGCCTGTTCTTGGACTTGATGGTAGTGAAAGTGTGCAGCGTTTGGGTGGTATGTTTACGTGTACATGCGCCTGTAGTTACCGCGCTGCTTTTGCTCCAGATAACGTGGGTGAGATTCTCTGAGTTGTGCAGGTTGCACCAGTTGGTTATTTCACACGGATGGATAGCATTCAACGTGAGTTTTTCATAACTTTTTTTTGTGTTGATGGACATTTGCGTTCTTTCTGTTTTCGGCTTTTTTTTTTTTTTTTTTTTGCTTTGGTTTATTTATTTGTTTATTTTGAGGGACACCCGGGACAGCACCAGTGCGGGAGGGGCAGAGAGAGGGGGAAAGAGGGAATCCCAAGCAGGCTCCACACTGTCAGCACAGAGCCCCGTGCAGGGCTCGAACTCATGAACTGCCAGGTCATGACCTGAGCTGAAACGCTTAAGGACGCTTCACCAACTGAGTCACCCAGGCTCTCTCCCTGCCCCTGTTTTAGGCTTTTATATATAGGACTGCTTTGATCATAGCAATTAAAGTTTTTTTGTAGACTCATGTTTTCCTTTCTCTTAGGTAAATACAACTGGGATTTCTTTATCGTAGGGTATATGTGTATTTAGCTTTTACGAGTAACTACCAAATTGTTTTCCAAAATCATCATTTTATGCTCTCATTAGCAATGCATGAGAATTCCACTTGTTCCACATCCTTGCAAATATTTGGTATTGTGGATAATTTTTTATTACAGCTGTACTAGAGAGTATGTAGTGACAGTTTATTGTGGTTTTAATTGTACATTTTCCTTATGACTAATGACGTTGAATGCCTTTCCGTGTGTTTATTGGCCATTTGTTTAAAAAATAGCTGTTTATTTGCATAATTTTTCTCGTATTATTTGCCTTTTTGTTTTTGACTTTTGGAAGTTTTATATGTATTTTGAATAAGAGTCTTTATCAGATATATGTATTATTTTTCTCAGTATGGGGTTTGCCTATTTTATTGTGGTTTCCTGTTGAAAAGGAAATTTAAAGTTGATGAAGCCCATGTTATCTAAACATTTTCTTAAAACTAGCGCTTTTCTAACTTGTCAAGAAATCTAACGTACACGAAGGTCAGGGAAGTGTTCTATGCTTTCTTCTAGAAGGCTTATGATCCTGGGATTTATGTTTGGATTGTGATTTATGGTACAAGGTCCAAGTTCTCTTTTTTCCACACAGATACCCATGTGTTCTGGTACCATTTACTGAAAAGATTTTCCTTTCCCAATTAAAATTACTTGGTGTATTCATGGAACATACATTGGTCTCTTTCTGTACCTTCTGTTCTGTTCCATTGACCTTTATTTCTGTCCTTAAGCTAGTACTGCAGTGTCTTGATTACTGTAGCTCTATAATATGTTTTTAAATCAGATAATCGTTCCAATTTTGTTCTTTTTCAAAACTGTTTTGGCTATTCTACGTCCTTCTGCTTTTTGAACTTTTGAATCCTCTTGCCAATTTCTTCAAAAATGTCTGGTGGAATTCTTATTGGGATTGTATTAAATCTGTGGATAAATGCAGGGAGACTAAATATTTCAGTGTTGAGTTTTCCTATCCATGAATATGGGTTACCTCCCTTTGTGTTTTCCTGACTGTCCGAGATCTTTTTCTGTTCTCCAGCATGGCTGCCACCTTTTAGGGTAATTTCAGAGTTCTCCTTGCTTTCCATTCCTGCTCCAGGCTTTCTGTATTTTAGGGATCTGCCCAGCCAACAGTCTTCAGAAAAAAAATTGCCTTGCTTCAGATTTACTAAGAACTAGAGTAGCTACAAAGGATCTCTCTTAATTTTTGTGCTATTACCCTAGCTTTTGTGAAGACACCTCTGTGTACTCCGTGAAGACTCTTGGGAAAGATTTGACAGATGGATTCAATCTCATTCTGTTTTGAGGGATCTTTGAAATTCTAATTGATCACCCCAGCCAATGTATGGGCATTACAGCTTAGTAAACTTTTGGCTGGTTTTTTATCCCAGTCTATGGAAAAATATTTTCTTTCACCACTATTCCACCATGGACAAAAATAATCACGGACCTCTTCTCTTCCATGAAGTGCCTTTCTTTTTCTGGAATTTAGTTCATTGAGGTTTCTTGGATCTCAGCTTCCTGATATTTTGTTTGCTTGCTTTTGTTTTTGTTTCTTGTTTTAAACTATGATTTTTATAGACTACCTGGCTCTCTTTAGTTGTTGGGGTGGGAGCAGTGTTCTTTTTACAGATTTCTACATCCTAACTGGAAGCAGATGACCTGAGCAGGTGACCTTTGGGTACAGAACTGAGTGGAATGAGGGAGGTTGCCATACGGATATCTGCAGGGAGGAAATTGGAAGGGAATAGAAAGGACAAAGACATGTAGGTATGGGCTTGCTCGTTGTGGCGGAAGCATAGTAGGAAAGCCAGTGTAGATGGAGAGTAGTGAGGGATGGCAAGAGTTGTTGGCGAGGAGGTTGGAAAAGTACACAGAGGCCAATATGCCTCTTGTGGGATTTAGTAAGGATTTAACCTTTTACTTTATGGGGAATTGGTTGCTTTTGCAGGACTCAAACTGAGAAATAACCTATCCTGCCTTACACTTAATGTGATTACTCTAGCTATTGTATTGAGCGTAGAAAGAAAAGACTTCCAAAAACAGAGGGCAGGAAATCAATTTGAAGGCTATTGCAATAATCCAATTAAGAAATGATGATTGTTGGCTTGAGCTAGGGTGGTACTGTTACAGAGAGTGATAAATAATGATTGGATCTTAGATGTATTTTTGAAGTTACAGTCAACAAAATTTTGTACAACATTAGATGTGAGATGTGACAGTGAGTGAAGTCAGGGATGACTAAACAATTTTTTGGCGTAAACAACTTGAAGATTTGCCATTATCTGAAATGAGGAATACTGCAAAAGGACTTCATTTGAAGGGAACATCAGGGCCTTTGGTTATATTAAGTCGTCTATTAGACATTCAAGTACTGATGTTAAGAATGGCGTTTGACATATGCGTCTAGAGGATCAGGAGAGTGCTCGAAAGTATATATTTGGAAGTCAGCATTTGAATGGTAAAGTCAGGACATCGGGTGCGACCATCCAGAGAATGATAGATGAAAAATACCTGATTAAATGGGTTCTAGAAAGGATGGGGGGAAGAGATTGCGCTCACCTTATACACAATGCTTTCAAATTGTGCTGTATATAAGAAGGACTAGAGCTGTAAATAAAAGAAAAATGAGCTTACGAAGGGTATATTTTTAATTTGGAGAACTGATCTGTGTGTGTGTGTGTGTGTGTGTGTGTGCGTGTGTGTGTGTCTTAATGCTGATTAGAATGATCCATCAGAGAGAGCAAATTGTTTCTGTAGAAGAAATAGGGAACAATTGCCGTAGAGATGTCTCTAATTTGGCACAGACTACATAGGCACAGATGTAGGTAGGTGGGTGTATGTGGATGGTGGGAGCATTTGGAAATTCTTTTCTAATTCTTCAACATCCCTGGTGAAATAGGAAGCAGAATTATCTGCTGAGAATGAGAAGTGGAGAGGGGGTGTGGGAAGTTTGAAAAGATGGAAAAAAGTTTGGGATACTAGTCTAGAAAGGTGGGAGAAAGAACTGACTGCAAAAAAGAAAAAAATACTAGGATTACTTGAAAGCATTAAGGCCCAATCTAAAATTATTGATCATAATTTGGGAGATAATTGCCCATGGAGTTGTTAGTAATCTTCCGTGTTCACTGTAGGCGTGGAGTAGGCAGATCGTCGAGTGTAGGCCATCATTATTGAGGATAAGGGGCTAAAGAGTGGTGGGTACTCTGGAACAATTGTAATAATTGGTCAATATTTGGATATAGTAGTAGTATATTTGAGTTTTTAAAGGCACTCAGCATCCGGATTATTGAAATAGTGTGGAGTCATTTAATGTGGTGGTGATCACTTAAAAGACCATCTGAATTTGGCTTTTCACCATCAGGGTGACATTCAAAGCCCTTAATATAGATGTATTCTTTATGATGTCACCCCTACCTTGAATCAGATGCCTTCCCTTCCACACTAAACTTTAGCTATGATGCCTGTCTTAGTCTGTTCAGGCATATAACAAGTATGCCATAGCTGGGGGAGGGGGGCTTATTAACAACAGAAAGCTACTTCTCACAGTTCTGGAGGCTGGAAGTCCAAGATCATAGTTGGGTTCTGGTGAGGGCCCTCTTCTGAGCTCTGGGCTGCTGACTTGTATCTTTACGTGGTGGGAGAGCGGAGGAAGCAAGAACTCTCCTGATTCTTAAAAGGGTACTAAACCCACTCGTGAGGGCTCTACCTTTATGACCTCCTCTAATCTTAATCACCTCCTAAGGGCTCTCCCTTCTCTAATGTTATCACATTGAGGAGTAGGGTTTCACTGTATTAATTTGGGGAGGAAACCTACTGCCCAAACCTACATTATGAACGTAGCCGACTCCGGAACAAGTTAATGTCTGTCTGTAGGTGGATTTCTCTTTTGTCAGTTGTTCAGTTGGCTTGCTCTAACTCTCTAAATTTTCCTCTTGAGCCACCTACTCTGCCAGGCTTTCCTTGATCACCTCTTCCTGGGGTACTCCTCTGTTCCATTCACTCTTAGCACAGAGAGAGAGAATGTGTGCATCACAGTGGAAAGAGTAGTCTCTGAAGGCAGAGAGATGAATGCAGGGTCTACAATTTTTATATCTACACTGCAGCTGTTAGACCTTGAGCAAGTCGCTTAAGCTTTCTCTCAATTTCCACATTCACACACTTGTGAGAATAAAACCCCACAGGGTTGTTGTGGGAATTAGAGAAGATTAACGCACATAATAAGCACTGAACGAATATTGTGCAGGAGAATGAATGCATTTCTGTTTATCTTATACATGTAATTGCTTATCAATCATAAATATTCAAAACAATAACCAAAATCCATACTGTTTCCTATAATGGCTGTACCATCCTTCATCTGTTTTTTAATAAAAACAATATTCAATTCAAAAAAAATTTTTAATTAAAAAGATAACATTTGTATGTAACTTATGTATGCCATGACCTAGAGTGAACGGGTACTGTTTAGAGTAATGAGATGCAGTGGGTAAGTGGAGGTATTGTGGTCCCCAGTGTCTTAGTCTTCCGTGGAGAACAATCACAATAATGCCATTTATCAGAGAAATGTTTGAAATGTGAGAATATGTTCCAGAGTTCTCTAGAGATAGACATATGAGAAAAGGGAAAACAAAATCCTCCAAGTAATGGAAATTCTCCCAACGGAGCTCATGAATTCTTCCACAGATGAGCTCACATGAAAGAATGACTGAGGCCGTTGTAAGAATCCACACTCGTAACATAGCTGTCAAAGTTCACCTCTACATTCCCCCGCATAACTGAGATTAAGAAATAGAGTATTAATAGAATGTCCTAAGATACCTTCCTACCCTTAGTAGATATTCGCCTATCTTCCCCATAAATAACCATTATCTTTGTAGTTAATACCATTGACTATTTTTGTCTGTTTTTGATGTTACGTTTGTGTGTGTAATGTCAAAAGGACATTATTACATTTTCATACAATATTTGCTACTTTGTACTTCTTTCTTTGCTCATTCTTCTATTCCAAGTTTCATCCATAGTTTACATGTAGCATGGAGTCATCTGTTTTCCGTTGATGTATAGTACTCCGTTGATTACTATATGAAAATTATTTCCCCATCAGGGTTGTATCCAGTTTGGAGCTATTACAATAATGCTCCTGTTCATCTGCCATCAAGTCTTTCCCTATGGTAAACTGCAATGGTCTTCCAACAAATGATTTCATACGCTAAAAATAATAGTGCTTCTATGTAATCTCTCGTACGTGTCTTCATCCACACGTGCGCACATGTATCTTGGCTATCCATTTAGGACTACAATTGCCAGATTGTAGGATCTCTTCAGTAGACACTAACAAAAAGTTTTCCAAAGGCAGTAGGCCAATGAACACATTACAGAAGTGCATGAGAATGTTAGTTGCTCTATATTGTTGCTATCGGTTGATATCGGCTATCTTTTTAATTGTAGCTATTCTGGTGACTGTATATGATGGTATCCCATTGTAGTTTGAATTGCATTTTCATGGCAAAAGATGTTGAACAGCTTTCCATGTTTATTGTCAACCTGAATATTTTGTGAAATGCCTGTTCAATTCATTTGCTCATTTCTCTACTGAGTTTATTTTTTTTTATTGACTTGTAAGAGTATTTATATATCCTGTACATGAATCTTGCCAGAAATGTTAGAAATATTGTTTTCAATGCTGTAGCTTGCCTTTTCATATTCCCATTGATAAATTTTGATAAAAGTTCAATTTATGAATATTATCTCTTACCACTACTGTTTTATAGCCTTCATAAATCTTTGAATACCTCGGGGTGCCTGGGTGGCTCAGTCGGTTAAGTGTCCGACTTCAGCTCAGGTCATGATCTCATGGTTCACGAGTTCGAGCCCCACGTTGGGCTCTGTGCTGACAGCTCGGAGCCTGGAGCCTGCTTCCGATTCTGTGTCTCCCTCTCTCTCTGACCCTCCCCCCCGTTCATGCTCTGTCTCTCTGTCTCAAAAATAAATAAACGTTAAAAAATTTTTTTAAAAAATCTTTGAATACCTCAAGTCCACAAAGATAATTTCCAATATATGTATATTTGTGTGTGTGTGAAGACTTGTTTCACTTTTCATGCTGGAAAACATATGGAATTGACGTTCATGTATAGTTTCAGGTACTGATAAAGGCTTATTTTTTCCAAGTATATAGTAAATTGACCCAGAACTATTCATTGAAGAAACAATACCTTTTATACTGCCTTGCAATGATACCTGTATCATAAATCAAATGACTGTATGTGTGTATGAATGTGTTTCTGGTTTCTCCTTTTTAGCCTATCTGTCTTTAAGCCAAATGCGTACTTCTCATTATTGTAGCTGTAAAATGTCTTTATAGACAATAGTGTAAGTCATCCAGTAGTCCTCTTTTAAGATTGTCTTGTCCTTTTGCATTTCCATATAAATTGTAGAATCAGCTTGTCAATTTTGTAAATATTTTCAAGGGGATTTTTATTCAAATTGCATTGAATCTATAGATCAACTTGTGGATAAAGGACATTGTCACAGCCTATAAGCACGCTATGTATATATATATGTGTGTGTGTGTGTATATATATGTATATTGGGATCTTTTAAAATGTTAGTAATATTTCATTCCTAGTTAGTCTGCTTGTATTTTATCCCTTTCATATAATACTGCATTTCTTATATTTTATTTAGGATTTTTGCATCTGTGTTTATGAGAGAGACTGCCCTATAATTTTTTTGGTGTTATTGTAAAATTTTCTATCAGAGTAATGGTGACTTCATTAAATGAAGTGGGAAATATCTTTTCTATTCTCTGGAGAATGAACTGGTAAAGCCATCTTAGCTTGGCATTTTCTCTCTTTTGTTAGTTTTGGTTTATTGAGCTTTTCTAGGAATGTATTCTTTTAATATTTTTTTTTTAATTTTTTTTTTTCAACGTTTATTTATTTTTGGGACAGCGAGAGACAGAGCATGAACGGGGGAGGGGCAGAGAGAGAGGGAGACACAGAATCGGAAGCAGGCTCCAGGCTCCGAGCCATCAGCCCAGAGCCTGACGCGGGGCTCGAACTCACGGACCGCGAGATCGTGACCTGGCTGAAGTCGGACACTTAACCGACTGCGCCACCCAGGCGCCCCTCTTTTAATATTTTTAATAAATTTTTATATTTTCATAAAGATTTTCCTGATATATTTTTATTTTGCTGTCTATAGAACCTGTATAGACTTTTCTTTTCATTACTGACATGGGTGATTCTTGCCTATTTATTTTTCTTGAGTGATCTTATTAAGGATTTATCATTTGTGTTAGTCTTTTCTAAGAATCAACTTTGGGTTTTGCTAATTCTTTTTTTGTACATTTTTTTTCCTATCTCATTGATTTTTCTTTTTCATCTTTGTTTGGTTTTGTTTTCCTCTTCTTTATCTTGAGATTGATACTTATCAGTTTAAGCCTTTCTTCTTTCCTCGTACTGTGTTTAGAAGAGTTGAGAGATGAACCACTACAATAAAAACACAGATTATCAATTGTCACTTGAGTTGAGAGTAAACATAGTGTGACAGCCAACCTGCATTGGATGAATGGTACTGGAGGTTTAGCAATACACTACGTAATTGCTGTTGGAGACATGTCGGTAACTCCATGAGCAATGAGGAGGCATCATGGATTTCGAGAGGTAAGAAACATGATTAGAGTCATCTTGGGAATATTAATCTAGTCCTTTTGGGAAAGGTGAATCAACAAGGAGAGAAATAATTATTTCAGGAGGGAGATAATGAGTGTGGTAGTACTATGGAAAGATAGGTGGGGAAATTTACAAGAAATTTGGATACAGGGCAGGGAATATGTGAAGGTTTTTTTCTTTTTTATGTTGTTGGATTAGTCTAGCTACATCTCTTTTCAACATCTTAGAGAAAGTGACTAAGAAAAGGGGATTCTTTAGTGAACAGAGAATGCAGTGTGCAATGTAGCCCGGGAAAGATGCAATCCTGTATGAGAACATTATCTGTTAGTATAGAGAGTAAAGGATGTGACTTCTCCAAACCATTCATGTTGATTGTGCCTATAAAATGTTTAAAATAACTTACTGATGTGAATGATTTGGTCACACAACAAATCACTTAGTGGAATGATAATCATCAAATAAGTTTAGGTAACTGAACCAGTACGGTGTGCATGCATTCTATTTGTAATTTTTCATGAAAACTTTACCTGTACATCTAAAAAGGTGAAAAATCCTACATTAAAATCAATCATGAAAAGAACATCTGAATTATCTGTAGCGCCGCCATCATTCTCTCTGCCTGCATCTTGACTTATTTTGCTTTGTAGCATTTATACAAACTGATGTAATCTTCGTTCATTTTCGGTTTGTTTCTCTAGACTATTTATCTCTATGACGGAAAGGTATCTGGGTTGTTTTCCTCCTATCCCACCGCATAGAACATTTGGAGTCATGCAGCACTTTGAAGATAAATACTGACTGAATGAATGATGGAATGAACGGGTGGATTTGTAAACTGTGTCTACTATATTATCCTCAAAACTTCCAGAAGATGAAATGAATGATTTAGGCTCCCGGAAGGCTAGGGTTTGTTGTACGAGGAGTTGTGCTACCCTTAATTTAGCATTCTTCTTCCAATCTGAAGAGAACAAAAGGATGGTACTCATTATCTATTCTCTTGGAAATCTTAGGAACGGATTCTAAAATTTATTTTGACCTGGTTAAAATACACAAAGAGACTTCAGATTTCTCAAATTAGCTATTGAGGTGCAGAGAGGGGACAATTGCACAGGACAGATGAAGTACCTGCCTTGGGTACTTTTGACTTCTCTAATCTTTATCCTCGTTCTGGCCCTCGTTAACTGACATTGGAGCATTACAGTTGTCTAATATCTGCCCTCCTCTCTTGTATCTGCGTCCCCCAGTTCTCCATGTCCGGCACACAGGAAGTATTTGGCTAATTGAATCCAATTAAAGCTAGTCTCCACATATTGTCATAATCCCAGCTCAGAGGTATTTTGCTATTCGTTATCTGACCTATATATTTCTTACATCCAGCCTCTTTACCTCGCTTTTAACACACTTTAATCAAAGTGATGTACATTCTATTCCATGTACGTTTTTTGTGCGTTTCTGCCCTCCTTTCTGTCCAGACTGTAAAGTTTGCCTAAGTGCTACTTTTTTTTTTTTTAATGCCTTCTCCCTAGCTAGTAGTAAGTACTTTTCCCCAAATCTGACCTCCACGGTATTATATTTGTGCCTCCATGATGCTTGGATATAGGTATCTGTGTACGAATTTGGCTCACGTATTAGGTTACAATAAGCCTCCAGAGGGCAGAGCCCACATTTAATACCGTTTTACATTCCCCAAAGTGCCTATAACTGGACTTTAAAGAATTGTTTGATAATTGAGTAAACGGCCTATTCGGATACGAGACACGAGTCTTCTCATAAGCTTATTTTTCACACATTCTTCTGACCGGTTGTGTCCAATTCAGAGCTAAGTAGGCGAACTTATTAAATTGTAATCACTTGGTTGGACAAAAGCTGACTTCATAAATCCTAGTTTAATAGCCTGTCTGTAATTTCTGTAGGGTTTTGCAGCTGTGTGGTAATGCTGGTTTAGCCAGTGAGTTCAATTATTGAAATTCTACAGCCCTCACTACTCTCGAGGGGGTAAATAGCCTGTTCGCCGTGGGTCAGAAGGCCTCCTTTTGGGGATTTCTGTGTGGAGGTTCCTGGGGTGTAGCACCTGATTTTCATGCTTGTACACTGATCCCAAAGAAATCACTTGGGCATCTCCTAATCTTTTATATCCAGGGTGATGTTTTGTTGTCCATGTAAAAGAAAGTAGGTGTGGGCATGTTTTTTCCTCTACAGGCCTCCGTATTTTCGATGCGCGATATTTCAGATCTTCACAGTTAAGCATGATGTTATGTTTGGGTTTTTTGTAGATGACCTTTATTGGGTTGAGGAAGTTCTTACCATATTTATATTTTGTTTGGTGTTTGTTATGATACTGCTTGATTTTGGGGTATGAAAACAAACTTGGATTCCTGGGTTAAATCTCACTTGGTCGACTGTATATAATTCTTTGTAATTGTTGCTGAATTTGGTTTGCTACTAGTTGATTTTTTAATTTTTTTGCGTATATTAAAACAGGAATTTTTTCATACTTTGCTCGTGATATGTTTGAATTTTGTAGGAGGGTGTGATGGATTAAATGTTGCCCCCGCAACTCCTGTGTGGAAACACGACCCCCTCTTGTGATGGTACTAGGAGCTGAAATCTTTGGGAGATCATCAGAATTAGATGAAGTCATGAGAGTGGAGCCCTTATGAAAGGTATTAGTTCCCTTGTAGCAACTCCTAGAGAGCCTGCTTCCTCTCTCTGCCGTGTGAGGTTACAGTGAGAAGTTGCTGGTCTGTAAGTCTGAAGAGGGATCTCACCAGAACCCAACTGGGCTGGCTTCCCGATCTTGGACTTTAAGCCCTCAGAATGTGAGAAACCAATTTTTGTTCTTTATACTATGGTATTTTTGTCATAGCAGCCAGATCTGGCAGAGTGAAGAAGGGTTCCTTACTCCTTTAGATCTTGGAAAAACTTTTGAGGGATTGGTATTAATTCTTCTGTTAATGTTTGCTAGAATTTACCACCGACCCCTCCTGGGCCTGGGATTTTCTTTGTTGTGATTTACCTGATTTTAATTTGCATTATCACTTGTAGCCATCCGATGACAATATTCCTTCTGGTATCGATTGTTGTCACCTTTACCGATGTGACATTTGTGCGGATACAAATCGTTGTCTTAATTTTCTTCTCTTTCAGATGGGGTCAGATTATAATACTTAATTATATTTACTCCAGACTTATATAGAATACAAATGAGCCCAAATGCATGAGAGTCCTAAAAGTGTAAATCAGACATATTTGCACACATAGTCTAGGTTCTCGTACATTCCTCTTCTCATCTTAGTCCCTGGCCTGCCAGCATTTTCTGGTTGCTCTAATATAAGGCTTTATCTGTTCTAGTATGCTGGACTCAAATCCTAAGATTTAGATAGTAAAACTAAATTTATATTATCTGCAGAGATACTGCTCTGCTATTACTGTATTATCTGAACACTTCAGCTTTTTCTTGTTTGAAGCTTTCCATTTTAGAATGGAATCTAGTTTTACTTCAGCGAAACTAAAAGGGTCGTCATTGGTTTCCCCGAATCCCAGAACAAAGGAGCTCTCTCAAAGGAGAATTTATATCTGTTTCTAGAGAAAGAAGACAAAAATCAATGAAAAACATACTTTCGTGTCTTTATTGTTTTCTCCCCTCTTAAATTTTTTTTTCCTTGACGTTAGAACCTCTCTCGGCCTAACCACACCACTCCACACTGTTAACCAGTAGCAAAAGGCCAACCGTGTAGCACATCTGTCTCCGTTCATTATCCCAAGTAGGTTGGAAAAATCTGCCCTCAGTGTTTGCCTCAACTTATTTATATTTCTTCCTTCAGTGTTGAGGACTGGAGAGGAGA
Organism: Lynx canadensis; assembly: GCF_007474595.2. NCBI lineage: Eukaryota > Metazoa > Chordata > Mammalia > Carnivora > Felidae > Lynx > Lynx canadensis. Next base: position 115,766,253 of record NC_044321.2, on the reverse strand, counting down.
GTCTGAGACACGCATGTCTCTGTTCTTCTCTTTACGCTCTTGGGCTAGAAAGAATGGGCTTTCTTTTACTTCATCTTTCTAGGTCATGTAATTGTTACGCTATAGGTCGATACATCTCATTAACAAACATGGTAGGTAGAAAGGTTATCTTCTGCACATTATGGGCTGGTCTCCAGTCCTTCGTCCTCATGGATCAGTTCTTAAAATTGTCCTTGAAATGTCAATTAGAAGCTAAAGGATTTTGGGTAGTTATTTTTCTCTCAATAATACATGGATCTTGGGCTCTTCCCAGGTTGCCAATCCTCACTACCTTGGCCTACTACCTGCAAGAGACAGACATGCCTTTGAAAGAGGGTAGACCTGCTAAGCCGGAAGAGAGAGCGACATCCCTGTATTGTTTTCTTTTTTTAAGTCCAAAATTTGCCTCCGTTTTAGCTGTTTTAAGACTGGCGCGTAATAATTTAGATGATATGTTGTGCCACATCAAAAGTATTTTTCAAGGTCAAAACCACATCGGAGGGACTCTAGTTCAGCCTCACTCTTTTATGTGCCTTTATTTTTATTGCTTCACTACTCATCCAGTCATTCGCAACATTTCTACTGTGCGCTCTTGGTCCTCTCTTTTAACAGTCTTCTGACTTGATATATTGGCGAGGACAGTCTCTTCTGGGCTTGGTTACGGTCTCCACCTTTTATTTAATCCCTTTATTAGGTTTGTCATACCCAGATGCATATCACCTGACTCTGACTCCTGCTGCGGACCAGTCAACGCTCATGAGTTACTGCCAAAACTAGGGCATCTCCTCTTAATATGTTTGCTAATTCATTCACTCTGTAACACACTCATCCATTCACGAACGTCTGTTTTCATTCTACAAACATCTAATGACTGTCTGCCAGTAGACAGTAAGGGTAATGATGAGAGCACCCAAATACTATCTTGAATCGTACTCCAGAAATTTCTTCTAAACTTGCTCCTCCCTCAGCCTTACCCACTGCCCTGAATTGCAGCACCGTCCTTCTGGTACTGCAGGCCAACCACCTGGGTGTCTTCCATACTTCACTCTTTCCCTGTCTTCCCACATCGAATCCGTCCATCAGCTAATCTTCTTGCGCTCTAGCTTCAAAACTCGTGTGCATAATCCCACCGCTTCTCATTATCTCCACTCCTGCCAGCCTAGATCACGTGACCATCACGTCTCCTGTCTCATCGCAGCACCGTCTCTAATGTCACCCTGCTTTCACTCTTACGTCTCTTCAAAGCCTATTCTCAGAACGGCAGCCAGGTTGATCCTTTACAAACATACCTGAGGCCCTGTCATTCCTCTGCTGAAAATCCTCTGGTTCCCCATCTCAAAGTAATAACCCAAGTCTTTATAATAGTTGTTGAGGGCCTTGGAGTCTTGTCACAATTTTACTCTGTCCCTACGTCCTGATGCTTGCCCCTCCATCCCGACGCGCTTGGCATTAAGTCCACTGGCATCCTGGGTCTTCATTGAACTGCACAGTCGAACTTTTGTCTCAGGGATTTTGTACCTGTCTTATTAAAAGCACTGTTTCAAATATACTGTTCAAATCAGATATTATCCACAGTGTTAAATCCCTCATGTCCTTTAAGTCAATACTGGGATATTTTCTACTCAAGAAGGCATTGCCTGATCAACGTTGAAAAATAGACACACAGACAGACAGACACACACACCCCTGACATCTCTTCCCATTTCCCTCCTTTATCTCTCTCCTTAAAATTGATCACTATTCACATACTACATATGTTAACCTATCCATTACGTTCATTTCTCTGAGAACCCTTGCTAGAATATAAGCTCCATGAAGGTGAGTTTTTTTTTTTTTTCCTTTATTGTGCTTACTGCTACATCTCTACCACCCAGAATATTATCTGGCACAAAACGGTCACTGACTGCGTAATTACATAATTTTCAAGAGGCAGTTGGGTTCAGAGAGCCCAACGTGAAGGAAACATATATAAAGTCTATAGGAACACCTAGGAATAAGTTTGTTGTTCAGGATCTACATGAATAAGCTAGAACTACTTCTTGAGAATAAAAATGTGACTCGATTAAGGGAATAAAAAAATCATCATCCCATGTAGGAAGTCTACAGCCTGAAAATGCGATAAAATTTCTCTCATTGCTCCAATTTCTGTCTTATATGGTAAGATGTGTGTGTGCGTGTCTCCTCACTTAAGTTTTAAAGGTCTTGAGATAGACCATGCCTTAATTTTGTATGTAGTTTTTCCCATCATGGAACCTTTAACACAATAGAAATTCAATAAATGGATATTGCCTTGCTTACTACCTGCTGTGCCTTCCCAGTATGCCTTTTATTGTGGCCAAAATACGCTATTTCCTCCGTACCCATTATGTACCGGCATACCTAGGATTATCATTGTCTTCCTTTGTATGTCCTACCTGATGAAATTCTGTTTAGGAGATCCAATCTAAATCAACGCTGTGAAACAACCCCCAACTTCTCAGGAAGAGTTAATTCCCTGGCTTCTTTGTTTTCATAACATTTTGTACATGATGCTCCCAATCATGGAGATGAGGGCAACGAGCTAAGAATGTGCGAGCCACAGGAGCCACACGTAGTCCGGATCCTGGCCGCTACAGAGTACCACACCTTCACACCGGCCCTGACAACTGCAAGGAGCAGAGCTTGTATGCCAGTGAACACACTCACTTGAGGAAGATAAAGCCATAGATGTTACTCGGGATCTTTATTACCCTCATCCAACCATGCCACTTGAGAATTTAAAATATTAAATCGGATCATATCTCCCCTTAGCTCAGAATTCCCCAATGGCTTCCTCAACACTTCGACTACTCAGACACAATCCGCACTCCTCACCAGCCTGCAAAGTCCTGCATGATGTGGCCCTCGGCACACCTTTGCTTTTACCATTCTGCGCTCACTGACTCTGCTCCAGCCACGCTGGCCTTGTTGTTGCTCTAACACAACCAAGCTTGTTTCCATCTCCGAGCTTGATACCCTTGCCAGCGTGTCTCCCAGTAAAGCGCTTCCCTCGGGTATTTTCTCACACTGTCATGTGGGAATGTGCTGGAATCGTACCTCCTCAGAAGCCTTTGCTGACCCCGCGATATAAAATGTTCTGCCACGGAGGCCTTCACCCGTGGTTTGTTTCTTCATGGCTCTTCTTGCTGGCTGGTATTACGTTACAGACGTTGTTGTTATAACGTAACGGTGTTGTTTCTCTCCCCTGCCAGGACGTTAGCTCCATCAGGGCAAGGGTTTGGTCTGCTTTATTCACTGTGGCATCCCTAGTGCCCAGGACTGTGCTCCTAACATAGTAAGTTTTAAGAATTTTTGTTGAAGGAACGTATAAACTTGGGGCAAGTCCGATTGTTCAAATATGCCTCCATTGTTGACTAAAACTCCATCACGTTTAATCACTGTGTCGTCTACCTGAAGGTAATCTAACGCTGTATGGTAACCACACTGGAATATAAAAAAAGAAAACCCTGCCTCACATCTATCTTTGTCCTCAACGTGATAGCCTCCTTCTTTGTAGAATTATTTTTCTTCTGATTTTCTCAACAACCCTGTGAATGCGGGAAGCGTATGTAATCATGACTCTTATTTATAGATTAAGAAACTGAGAGCTCACGGAAGTTAAGTAATTCATCTCTGGTAACAGTCAATAAGTGATCGAGGCAGAAATCTAGATCTTAGTGGCTCTAATAGCGCTTTCCTTTTGATCACAGTACCCCATACTTCTTGAGCAACTGTAAATAGGTCTGTTTCTTTTCCACATAATAGCCCTCTAATTCATAAAATTAATAATCGGCCATTGTGTTATTTCCACTTAGTGTATTTGTCCATTTTCTTTAACTTTTTCTGTTACAATTTTCCAACCAGGTAGCATCATGGTTGTTTTTGTCTAAATGCAGTCCAGTATGTGTATGTACATCTTAAAAGGGAGAGCTCTGATTTAAACCATGTTCTAGCTGTGATCTGACTGGTCCCAAGCACAGTGAGATTACTAGTTTGGTGATCTGGGGCCTGGTTTTCTGTTATTGTTATGGATGCTTGCACTGGATTTAGAGAGACAGCCGAGAACACTATTGGACATTGTGGTTGACTTTGTGATTTTTCAAAGGAGCTTCTGTCTGACAAGAAGTTTCCTCCATTTGGTCTACTGTAATTGATCAAAAATCTATTCCATGCAAGCAAGCTAAAGGTGAAACTTTCATGTATCATTTTAATTTTATTTTGTATGTTTACTTAGGGAGCATGCATGAACATGGGTGGAGCAGAGAGGGAGAAGGAGAGAGGGAATCTCAAGTAGGCTCTGGGCCATCAGCGCAGGGCCGGACGTGGGGCTCGATCTCACGAACTGTGAGATCATGACCTGTGTGGAAATCAAGAGTCAGACGCTCAACCAACTGAGCAACCCAGGTACCCCTCATGTATCTTCTTTAGAATCTATCATGTTGACTTTATTCAGCCTAGTGGTCCAGGAGGATCACCGGGGAACTTGATTTTGTCATCACTCTATCCTGTAAAATATTATTTAATCATCTGTGGAAAAATAGGTACCTTTTTTAATATCATTCCGTCAAGATATGGAAATTCATTGTATCTGACTCAGCTTCATTTCTTAGTGTATTTTATCCCATCGCGCAAATCAGACTTGTAGGCCTGGAATCTCTACCTTTTTCCCCCCTCTGCCTAGTCAAAACATTTACTTGTAGTTCTGTTTTCACCAACTTATAAAAGACTATTCTTATTTTTCTTTATGTACTCTGAATATAGGCATAATTTCATACACTCTCTTAACTCTTTAATCTTACATACAATGGTTGTCTGTGGACGAGGGCTAAGTCTATGGTAGTATATGTACCCATGGGACCAAGTACAGTTCTTGATACCTTGTAGGTGCCCTGAAGGTTCTTTCTTTAATGTTCTAGGAGATCTGGGAATATAAGCCTGCTTAGGCTTGCGGTTGCATTGTTATATACCCGGTGCTGAATACAGTGCTTGGCAAAATAGTAAAGCAGTCCCTAAATGTTCAGCGAACGAGTGAGGGAACGGCACTGTGAAAACCCTAATCAGTCAGCTGTTAAGAGCCAGAAGTCACCTACACATCCATCCAATCATTCGCTGAGCATTTACTGCATGTCTACATGCCAGGCACTCTTCTTGGGGTATTGGGGTTATAGCGGCAACTAAGAGTGGTAAGTTTCCTGCATCGGAGGGCTTACATTCTAACGGAGAGTGGCGAAACAGTAAGCCAGCATTCCAAGAAAATGTTTTCACACAAAGGCATGTGCCCAAGCAGGAAATAGGGTAATTATGTTAATGTGAGAGATACTGACATGAGGTCTACTCACCAACTAGTTTCTTTTGCAAACAAGGGTAGGGGTGAAATGACACAAAATGTTTGAGCCCACTCCTTGGCCTTACGAAAGCCAAGTGCCGTACAAATCCTTAAAATGGGACTTCCCTCTCTGCTCTTTTCTGCTAATTGCTTGTAGTGGGTCGAATAGCTACCTTCAGAAATCCCTTCCCCTGGCGGGTGCCTGGTTAGCTCAGTTGGCTGAGCGTCAGACTTGGTTTTGGCTCAGGTACGATCCCAGGGTTGTGGGATAGAGCCTCACGTTGGGTTCTGCCCTGAGCGTGCAGCCTGCTTGGGACTGACTCTCTCCCTCTGCTCCTGTCCCGTGTGCACGCTTCTCTCTCTCTCTCTCAAAAAAAAAAAAAAAAAACAAAACCTTTCACCTGGAACCTCAGCATGTGACGTAATTAGGTGTTGGCAGAAGTAATTCCTTAAACTAAGTGAGGTCATAGTGGATTAGGATGGGCTCTAATCCAATGACTGTCCTTTAAAAGAAGAGGGAAATTAGGACATAGACACACGCAGGAGAGATCTCCAAATGAAGACACACAGACCCTCAGGAGGAAGGCTACAGGACAACTAAGGCAGAGATTGGAGTGATGCACCTGCGTCAGCCAAGGACATGAGGGATTCTCTCGGGGATTGGTGGCATTTGAGAGAACTAGGAAGAAGCCACAATAATTCTCTCCTAGAGCCTTCCGAGCAAGTTTGACCCTACCCACAGCTTATAAAGACTGGAAGTCAAATATCGATTGTGAGAGATGGATTTTCTCTTGTTTTCAACCACCTCCATCGTGGCACTTTGTTAAGTCAGCCCTGGGACAATTACTATCCTGCCCCAGCTTAGGTAGGGTCTTCCTTTGAAGGATCGACTTCAGTTGTCATGCTAATTACCAAGCAGACCCGTGGCTTAGAAAATGTGGGAGAGAGGCTCTCATTAGCATGTTCAAGTGATTTTGACCAATTGAATTGAAGGAACTTCCGTGGCTAAGAGTTGGGGAGTTCTCCGGAGCCTAGGTCAAGTCTTATAGCCTGAAGCATTAAAGCACATTAAGAACTTTATTTTTGCCTCTCATCATTTATACCTTCAGAGTCCAGAAGGGCTAGGAATTTTAGTATAAACTAAGGCAATTACATAAAGCCCACCTGAAAATCCTCTTAAATGCACAGAAATAAGGAGGAAGCAATAGGATATCCTGGCTTTGGAGGTAAGAGACGTGGCTTGGAATTTGGATATCAGTTCCTCTGTCTTCTCACTGTATTAGCAAGGCAAAGGCACTTATGGGCTCTGAGACTCAGTTTACTCAGGCATAGAATAGGAAAAATGGCAATTGCTCGTCAGGGATTTTGTGAAGAGTAGAGCTAATGTAACAAAGTCCCTAGCAAAGCGTCTGGCGAATATCATACCCTCGGTAAACAGTCGGTGTTATTAAACTTAGTTAAGCAAAAACTTGGAAGTGTAGAAATACCAGTTTCAGGGAGGTAAAACCCACTTTGGAAAGTTATTTGGGCTATAAAGGCTGAAGGCACAACTCATGATCAGCCTTCATTTAATTCCATCCACGGAAGTTAGACTTTGGAGAGTATTTTCCTCTGGTCTTTAAATGTCTTCTAACATTAATTGTTTCAGGGTCTCCCAATTGCTCTGTTGAATGTTGAATGTAGGAAGCTTTCTGTTCGCTGTATCCAGACTGTTCGAGCTCTGGTGTATTCAGCCGGCCACTTGGAGCGGATCGTGGGCTCCCGAGCTCTGGCATTGGCCCAAGTTGACGGTAAATTCCTCCAGCTTTAGCGCCGAGCATCTCTTGCCCAGCGTGAGAGCGAATCTACCGCCAAGCCAAAGTGGGTATTAATACAGATTTGCACTCTGATTTTTAAATGTCAGCGCTTTCTCTTCCAGCCTCGTCCCACGGCAGCGGCAGTTGAAGCAGAGGCTGGTGGAAGAGACCTCCGAAGGGTTAAGGGGTTCCTTCTGAAGTCACGGCTAACTGTCGTGCTCCAGCGTTCTTTTATGCTTTCCAGTGACACCGTGTCCCCACGCATAAGCGTCTTGGCATTTTACAAAAACGTTTCAAGCCGATGGTTCTTTCGTTGCCACGTTTGCCTTGCTATCTTCTCCCCACAGATGCTCTCCTCACACAGCGTTCCCTTTGAAGTCAGGCAGTCGGGAATCTTCGGCGGAGAGGGAGCCGGCAAATTGCGGCAGTTCGAACAGTTTGTTTTGCTTACTGTGTGCTCATTTGGGAGCTTTTAGATCTCCTAGGCTGCAAAAGAAGTGCATTCAAACACTCGGCCACTGACTTGGGGAGTAAGTTCGTACTATCGCCTTGGAGCCGAAACCGAACTCTTAGCACAATTAATATTATGCCAGCATCGAACATTCATGTCAGGAGGCAGTATATTCTAAGGCATTGATTTGCACTTTGTGGTCTAGAGACCACTGGGGGCCCGGAGATATTTTTAGGGTGTCCACGAAAACTTCAAAATCATTTTTTTTTCCTTTTGCTTTCTCCTTCTCTCACGAGTATAGAGTAGTCCGCACAGAACAAACTGAGGGTTGCTGGAGGGATACTGGGGGGCGATGGGCATTAGGGAGGGCACTTATTGGGATGAGCGCTGGGTGTCATATGTAAGTGATGGGCCACCAAATTCTCCTCCGGAGACCAATACTACACTGTATGTGAATTGACTTGGATTTCAATTAAAAGAAAAAAAATAGACTATTCGAAAGGCTACTTGAGGTATGATATTGCAATAGGCTGAAGGCAGAAGCAGGGAAGAGAGTCGAACCTGCTTTTAAAGGAAGCATTGAAGAGATTTGTAATAACGTGAAGCCATGCTATCCTCCTCGCTATTCTATTTTTGGAAGTGTGGTTATTTCATGTTTGAATGCAATGGTTTTATTGCCTTTTTATTATTTATTTATTTATTTATTTATTTATTTTTCAACGTTTATTTATTTTTGGGACAGAGAGAGACAGAGCATGAACGGGGGAGGGGCAGAGAGAGAGGGAGACACAGAATCGGAAACAGGCTCCAGGCTCTGAGCCATCAGCCCAGAGCCTGACGCGGGGCTCGAACTCACGGACCACGAGATCGTGACCTGGCTGAAGTCGGACGCTTAACCGACTGCGCCACCCAGGCGCCCCTTTATTGCCTTTTTAATTAAGCTTTTTACCTGTAAATAATAAACAGATTCCCATTCAATCGTAAGAAATAGTAGAGATCACGTATATTCTGTACCCAGGTTACTGCAGTGGCAACGTCTTGCAAAACCATAGTATCCTAGCACAGCCAGGCTAGTGGCATCGATTCAAGATCTAGAATATATAGAACAGGTTCATCATCACATGGGCATTGCCCGTGATTAGCCACCGCTGCTTTGCTCTCGGCAAGAGAGCCCCTGGCAAGCACTGATGTGTTCTCAATGTCTATAATTTCGTCGTTTAAATGAATTAATACATAAGCATTTGATGCTTACCCGTGTCGATTCCCCCTGTAGAAAATAGGGCCAGGTATAACTCAAAGTAACAAAACAGCTTTGGAACACTCAGTAATTTTTAAGAGTGTAGAGAGACCCTAAGACCAAAGGGTTTGAGAAATACCAAGGTGTCATGGTTAGGAGCACAGAATGTGAAGCGAGACTGCACGGGCTTGAGTTCTCGCTCTAGCACGTTGTAGCTGTGAGTTGGGCACATGCCAAGCATCCACATCTATCAGTTCCTTTGTCTGTAAAATGGGGAGATCTTCACAAGACCACGAGGATTCAATGAGTTCACGCAAGAATAAAGCAGCTAGAACGATGCTTTGCACATGACAGTTACTATGTAAGATTTAGGAGTTATTTTTGTCGGATGCCCAAGCTTTAGTCGCTGTTGAGGGTAGGAGGGTCAGCTAAGGGCACGGAAGCAGCTCTCGCCCTCGACCCCGCCCTCGCAAAATTTTCCTCTCTCCATGTCCGAATCCCACGTGTCCCAAATGACAAGTCACATTCTACCTCTTTCAACTGCGTGTCCATTGAATACCTTTGCACTCTCTGAAAACCCAGGTCACTCCCCGTGGCTCCTTACTTAGGCTTCCATTTAATCACCTGCTATGTCACCTGAGATTTTAATTGTTTTAGCGTCAGTGTGTCTGGACAACACATCTGGATTGTAAAAGTCTGGGGCGGTCTTCTGTTTGTAATGCGTACGCATTTGAAGGAGTGGACCGTCAGAAAAGGACTTGAGTAATCCCAAACTTTGTGTTTAATAAAGTATTTCCAGATGGGGGGATTTGTCGAACTTTCTGTACTTTTTTATTTTTATTTTTTTAATTTTTTTCAACGTTTTTTATTTATTTTTGGGACAGAGAGAGACAGAGCATGAACGGGGGAGGGGCAGAGAGAGGGGGAGACACAGAATCGGAAACAGGCTCCAGGTTCCGAGCCATCAGCCCGGAGCCTGACACGGGGCTCGAACTCACGGACCGCGAGATCGTGATCTGGCTGAAGTCGGACGCTTAACCGACTGCGCCACCCAGGCGCCCCTACTGTACTTTTTAAGATAACCTTTGAAAATATTTTCCAAGTAGGGCCTTAGAATGGCATATTAATGAAGAAGCTACAAATCCATATTGATGCCAACTCATTGATTGATATCAGATGGAAAGAAGGATATTCCCTGTATGGATACATAGTTGCAAACTATGCAGACTACCAAGTTTGAGGAGATGTGGGCTCCTTATTATTTGATAGAGGACTATAGCCATATAAGCTTACAGATTCATAAATAACAAAGGCTAAAGAATCTAAACCATATCTTTTTTTTTTAATGTTTATTTGTTTTTTTTTGAGAGAGAGCAAGCACAAGTGGGGGAGGGGCAGAGAGGAGGACAGAGGATCCGAAGCAGGCTCCGTGCTGACAGCACAGAGCTCGGTGTGGGGCTTGAACTCACGAACCACGAGATCATGACCTGAGCCAAAATTGGACGCTTAACCCGCTGAGCCACCCAGGCACCCCTAAACCGTAGCTTGCTTCTTGGGTATACCTTACAATGAACTGACGACATCCTTGCATTTACCTCATTTCTGCATTTGGGAATTCTTTACGTACAAAACGTGGAAATTTGAAGCAATTATGTAGAACACAAGAGCAACATAAATATTGACCAAAAACATCAGATGCAGCAACAACCCTAAATAGTAAAGGACTGACATATGCTGAGACGCTGGATTATGAGAGGCTTCTGGGACTCCTGCCAAGGTTAAACCTGCTACCAAGGGTGATCACGTGGTCTCATAGCCCAGTCCAGACTCTCATCCCACAGACCCCTTGACTCCATTGCTTCCAAAGTTAAATTACAGTGACATCACCGAAGTCTGTGGATATCAATAATGTTTGGAAAATCAGGATAAAACGGCATGCCTGTGTTTGTGTTGTCCTGCTGTCTAAATTACGAGAACAAAATTACGAGAAACTTGCTAAAATGGCATGCTTAACATTGCCCGTTGTTTGGAATACTCTTTTCCCACTTTCTCCTTTTTCTACTCATTCAGTGACATTTGGGTCTTTTCTCCCTTGTGTTCTCTCACGTAGCACCTGCCATAAATCTTGATTATAGCACATGTCACATTGCTGTACTTATTAGTTTCTATGTTTTCTTCCCCAAGACTGAGTTTGTAATCATATTTTGTGTCACATAAACCTGTAAAAATCCAGTTGAAGTTCTGGACTCGAGCCACATGAACTGTAGAATGGACAGCAATGGCTTATGCATATAGACTCTGGAGACACCCTGCCCAAGTTTGAATCACAGCTCTGCCACCCGAACGTGCGACCTTGGGAATGTTGCTTACCATCTGTGGGCCTCAGTTCCCTCATCTGCAACATGTGCATGATGGTAATAGTACATGTTCAGTAATGTTTTTGTCGATGTGAAATGAGTTCATATATAGTCAACACTTAGAACAGGGCCTGCCCTGTAGTAAGCGTGGACGAATACGCAAGAACGCTGACTTGGCTATGATTTCGGAGTGTTGGTAGATTGCAGAGCGTGTGTGTCCATGATCCCCCTTACGTTTCTCTTCTTTAGGCTGAGTGCCTTCGGGAAAGGAAACGTGACTTAGCTCTTTGTCTTTTGTACCTAGCACGGGGCCTGGCACACGGGAGGGGTTCGGTAAGTTCCCTGTATAAATGAAGTGTATTCTCTCCCTTCCCTGTAAATCTCAGCTCAGGGCTCCTGTTAATGGAGTTAGCCACCAAAGGAAAAGGATAGTGCGCTCTTCAATGCAGGAAGGTAAGTCTACAGAAATAGAATGCTCTAAGGAAAGCCAAGCCCTATCTAGTGTTTATTATTAACCTTGGTTGTAATATAACTGTTGGTAGTAACCGAATTAGTAAACGCTTCCCTCGTGCCATTCATCTCCTGGATACTGCATAGACATGGATTTTAATCTTCCATAATAAGTGGCCTTTTGGAGTACTTACATGGTGCCAGGATTATGTCCTTGAATCCACAAAGGGCAGGTGTCCTTGGTATTCCGTTTTGCACGTTGACAACATTTTCTTGCTGTTGTAACATTACAGTTTCCAAGTAGGAAACAGAGGCTTGAGGATTTTGAACCATTTAGGTCATGGCACGGAGCTAAAACTCGGTCTCACTGACTGCAAAGGCTCTTAACTCTAGTATTCCGGCTGAGCAATCGGGACATCCCCGCCCCCCGGAGATCCCAGTTGCCGCAGGTTCCAGAACCGCAACAAGTTTCACTTTCCGCAGTTCTAGAGCTTTCAGTGCGCTCCTCTTGGCCCCCTCGACTAAGAGCAGTTGGCTTAGCTCTTTCAAAACGTACAAATATTTATGCACCTCAGCACGTCCAACTCCAAAAGTGTACGAGTCAGGGAGGTGTTAGAAGCCAAATTGGCTGTTGCGGTTAGCTTCCTAGTTCGGCCTCGAGTGCCTGTTCTTTTTGAAATGAAAGATTATATTTCCAGAAAAAATAAAACGTGCTGAGGCGTTCCGTGTCTAGAGCTTTCATCTTTCCACTCCCAGATGTCCTAAGGAAAGGGCGCTGAAAACCCCACCAGGGTTCGTAGTGGGTTTTTGTGAATTAAATTCCGTCATTAGAATCATCATAACTATAAAGCTTACTTGTAAATGCCAGTGCCATTATTGGAGTCTGTCCTGAGAAATGCAGCCTGCGGGAAATAACAGTGGCCCCTGCCCTTAATTTTTTCACCCTTCCACCCACCTTTTACCCTGTTCCCTCCCCACTCCTCGTCACCATGGTAACCTTTCTAAAACACAAATTAGAATATTACCTACTAGCATAGAGAGCATCAGAGCCTCCCCTGGTTGTTCTCAAGCTTTTGTGCGCTTTAACATCCCTTTGGGTCCTTTATAATAAGCAGACGCACCACAAAGACTCTGATCCCTGAGACCTGGAGTGAAACCCAGGAATCTGCATGTTTAATAAGTCCCCTGGTGATTTTTGATGGTGGTGGTTTAAAAAATGACACTTTTGAAAATACTGATCTTCAGGATGAATGCCCAACTCCTTAATCTGGCTTTCAAGGCCCTGCTTAGTTCGGCTCCACATACCAATTATGCAAGGGTATTTTGAAATCTTTAATGGATACTGGATTTTGTGGAGTTGGCATTTAGAATTTGGAGAGGATCGTTTTTTTTGGCATTTGGACGCAATTTGTGAATAGGCTTTCTCACCTCTCTCCCATCCACCACCTCTTCCCTTCCTCCCAGCTGCTTCCTTCATTCAGTCGTCACCATCTCTGTCCTAGACCGTTATCCTCGTCCCCTCAGTGGTCTTCAAGCCTCTGATCTTCTCTTAAACACCTTATACTGCAGTCAGACAAGTCTTTGAAAAATGCTGACGTTTATGTAGCTATGATTCTGGTGAGCATTAAACAGATTCTAGACACTGCTTGTAGCAGTCGTCCATACGGTCCCTTGCAATGATCCCAATAGCCATATGGGGGATGTACTGTTACTCACCCTATCTTGAAGACGATGAGTGTTAAGCCGTAGAAAGTAGTGAAGGCACGATGAAAAGCTGGTCATTCTAGCACTCTGTCTCTTATCACTTACCTATATGATAAAATTTATGGTTTGAAAGTGATCCCAAACCTACTTCTCCAGCTTTGTTTTCTTCCTTCCTCACGTGCCTTGTTCTGCTATACTAAAAGCTCTTCCTGGAATGCGTTGTACTTTTAAATCCCACTGGAGCGGCATTCGGCATCATATATATAACACATCATACAGAAGCCTACACGATCCTTTTGCGTAAATAAGAAAAACGCACGCCCTCTCGTCTGACAAACTGGGAAAAAGATGTAACATGCTGGGCAGTTATTACAGCCCCCGAGGAGAGTCCACGGTAAGCAGAGCAATGGCTGGATATGGGCTTCCCTTCCTTCTATCAGCTGGGTACCTTTTTTTTGATGTGCAAATTGTGGGCCTCAGTGCCACTGTCATTGTGCCAGTTCCAGGGGCTGGAGTGCCTTCTTGCTTTGTCTGGTGAGCCATCCTTTAATACTTGGCTCACACCCGTCTGCCTGCCTGCCTTCCTTGTCATGTGTCAACAACGTATTTATTGATGGCTACTATGTGAAGCGATACTGTAGTCAGCATGGGAAACATGGTCCCATCTTCTGTGGGGTCAGCAGACTAGTACGTAGGATTCTTTATCCTTCTGAAAGCTTTCCACAGATCCCCCAGATCATTTCACCATTCCTCAGTTCGTTGCATCACGTCCTTGTGACCAGTCTGGTCTACATGACTCCATTTCTTAACCAGGAAACGGTGGTGATAAAAAGCTATCATTTTGCTGGTTTTCAAAATCATCTAAAGTAACAGTCGGTGTAGAGAGTCTCTGGTACTTATTAGACTAGAAAGTCATGAGGTACATCTGTTAATCTTCTAGAAAGAGTGCTAATTAGAATTACCTTGCTCTCTAGGAAGGTTCCAATCATGGGGGGTGGACACAGGGAGGATGGGCATGACATAGAAATGTGGAGAAAGGTTTCCAAGAGCCTGCATGAATATGTGGTCTGTGGACTTGCTGTTTTTCCATGCAGGTATTTCAAGTATACTCTGCATTTATTGGAAAATGAGCTCAACTGACTTTGGAGAGTTTAGATGCAAGTGACAGTAGTCCCTGCAGATTTAATCAGGGAATAATGAGCTGTGTGTTGGTATATATTTTAAGTGAACGCGGTTTAATAGTGCAGATTGGTAATTTGATCAACAATTTTCAATAGAATATGCAGGGGAAAGGCTAAATGTTGTCAGAGCAGCGTGCTAAAATATGGCCCGTCAATATTTTAATATTCAACAAAGCTAAAACATGGTGTGCTTTAAATACTTCTATATAACCTGACAACGAAGAGAATAATCTAAGGAAAAGTCCAACGTGATCATAAAAAGTATTCTCAAACTTGAATTATACTGTGGTTCCTTGTTGGCTATCCCTGCCCTTTCCCTCCTATGTTCTTTTTTATTCATTACATTTACAGTTATACTTTTGTCCTTTTCCTAAACAACAAGTGAAATGAGGGGCACCTGGGTGGTTCAGTCAGTTGAGTGTCCAACTCTTGACTTGGGCTCAGGTCACGATCTCCCGGTTTGTGAGATTGAGCCCCATGCGGGGCTCGGAGCCTGCTTGGGATTCTGTGCCTCCCTCTCTCTGCTCCTTCCCCGCTTGGACGCGCGTGCTCTCTCTGTCTCTCTCAAAATAAATAAAAATAAAAACAAAAAAGAACAAGCGTGAATGAAAGTCAGCGCCTTATCTAGTCACAGCTCTTCCATATGTTTCTGTGATCTTTGAGTAAGCACCTGAAGAGGAAAACCCTGGTATGTGAATGCAGTTTAAGTCGTTGCTCCCTTGTAAGGCATTATAACTCTTAGGAGCAGAGGGGAGCACAATACTGTTTGTTTTACTATACACATGTAGCAT
Organism: Lynx canadensis; assembly: GCF_007474595.2. Taxonomy (NCBI): domain Eukaryota; kingdom Metazoa; phylum Chordata; class Mammalia; order Carnivora; family Felidae; genus Lynx; species Lynx canadensis. Next base: position 115,750,924 of record NC_044321.2, on the reverse strand, counting down.
TCTGCTAAGTACTCCTTGTACCCCCTAATATTTATTCTTCCCTTCCCTTTCTCTCTCTCTCTCAGTGTGTAATGTCCCATCTAGTAGCAGCATTTCCCAGCCTCCCTTGAAGCTAGGTGTATATTTGCCTGGATTCCCTTTTTTTCCCTTTTCCCGGGGCCAGACTACAGAATGGTGGCTACCTGCTTTCACCCTGGTGGACAGACACCTTCTGCTAGGGCAGTGTTTCTCAGTTGGGCGGTTTGCCTTCCGGGGGCCATTTGGTAACCTCTGGAGAAATAAAAGTGAGGGGTGGTATACCAAACGTCCTACGATGCACAGAACACCCTCCCTTCTCCTCATGATAGAGACAGAATCAAGCGGAACAGAAGGAGGTCAAGATCTTTAGCAAGTCCCTAGAGAGCATTCATGGCTAAAGTAGGTGCCTGATATTGCTGGCTGCACAGGAATTCACGACCCAAAGGCCGTGCCAGGACTGGTGCTGACCGCTGGCACCGGAAGAGGACACCTATTAAAAACCTTGGGGACTGTGACCATAGGCTCATGTCTTCCATCTGGTTCCCAGATGAGATCTTGTGTAACCTCGGTCACTTTGGCAGGTTTTGAGGTTCTTCCTTATTGGAGCAAACACGGGTTCTGGCATCAGAGACTTTGGTAACTGTTCTTTCCGTTGAGACCTGATGTGAGGTCTTCCTGAAGAGATCTGTTATGGGATGTGTTCTTGAAAAACATATTTAATGGCATCAAGCTTCACATAATGCTGTGTCTACTAAAATGCAGATCAGTGTTGCAGATGTTTGAGTCAAAGCAAATTCAGTTGCAAACTGGATTCAAGTTCAAGAGCTCAGGGATTTCATTTTAAGCGTATAGGTCTAGGGATGATGTATCAGAAATCAGGCGGACAGATAAGAGGACAAAAGAAAGTGAGAAGTCAAACATGTAGGCAAGCCTGAATGTTAACATCCACAGGAGCTGAAGAGAGAACTGTGGGGATTTAAGTATCCAGGCAAATACTCAGGAATGGGGAGAAAACGCCTGCAGACTAACTTGGGCATTAAGAAACAACCAAATGCTCAGATAAAGATCATTGATATGGTTCTCAGTTGGGAAGAAATCCATTCCCCTGTGGATTACCCAGACCCTGCAGAGAGAAGGCTGGTAACAGAGAGCTTTTGATTGGTGTTAAAAGTTATGCTTTAGATGGAAGAACTTGAAATTACAATTTGCTCCTGTGTCTAAATTGGAATTCATTGAGCCCTTCTTCTGGGTAGGTCTCATTCTAGTTGATGGGGAAAGATAGGAAGAAGCCATGGACCTTCTTCAGCAATTCACTAACTTTTAAGGAGACAGAAGAGTCTATCATCAACAATAGGTGGACATGATGATAATAAATACATACAGGTTGTTGTGGGGACCAGAGAAGGATGGAGAAATCAGAGGAGACTTGTTGGAAGAGATGGGACCAGGGCTGATGACTGAAGAGAAAGCAAGAATCAGGTGAAGAAGTGGATGGAGGCAAAGCATGATACATCTAGGCTGAGAGAAAAGTCCAAAGACGTGGAAACGTGAGGAATCTTGGTGTTTCGGGATTCATTCAGTGAATATTTGTGCCCGTCATGGATCTAGGATTTGGAGATACAGTTATGGTTGAGACAGGCAAGATCTTTAACCTCATGCATGTTGCAGTCTTTCGAGAGAGACAGACACCTAAATGGAAATTTAATAGAGTGTGATAAGCACTCTGAAAGGGGCAATAACAGAACAGCACAGAGGGAACACAGAGGGAGGATGTTTATCCCAGCGTGGTTGAGGAGAAGGGAGAGGGCAGGATGACTGAGAAAACATCCCTAGGAGACCATTGAGTCTTAAAGAAGGAGTATGAGTTAATCAGGCAGAGAATTTGGGAAAGTATCAACAGTGAAAATCGCAAACACAAAGGCAATGAGGCAAAGGAAAACCTGGTGTCTCCAAGAAACTGAGTATTTCTGGAAGTTGAAGACAGTGGTTAGAGACTTTTTTATGTGATTGGTGATGGATCCTGAGTTGGATAGAGAAACGAGCATGTTCAGGCGTTATCTATAGGCTGAGAGACAAAGGGAATGAAAGATGACAGGCGGTTTCTCTGAAATCAAGGTGCACATCTAGGGACAATTAGGGAGTGAAAGGGCTAGAGGGTGGGGGGTTGGAATTAGCAGGTGGAGAAGAGATTTGTGATATGAAAGGTGTAGGGGTTTGGGTTGATGACAAAGTCCTGTTGTGGTGATGGAAGTATAGAGGAGCCCAGAAGTCACCGGGGACGTGGTCGGTAAGGAACTTTGAGGCCAAGGCCTTAGATACGTTGTGGCCATAAGTGTGGAGGCACCCAAGATACCGACAGGATTTGGGGCAGGGAGGGAGCTAGGTAGCCAAGTCTTAACCTACAGGACTGACCGTGGCAACGACAGATGAAAGCAACACAGAAGAACAGAAAGTGGTGTGCATATAGCTGGCATGCGATTTTTACAGCGGTCGAAATGGTGTTGGAGATTGAGGTAGACGCAGATCTGTCCTCTTGTCCCAGTGGCACTTGCTCCTGCAGGATGTGAAGGTGGACTGAGCGGAGAGCTGAGTTTTAATTTAGGTGGAAGTTGAAGGAAGTCCGCAATTAAGAAGTTAAGCTTCTAGAGCATTCTAAGTGTCGAGAGCACAAAGGAAGGACTAAGGTCAGTCAGGAGAGGCCAGAAGGGCACAGCAGGATTGGGAGAAGACAGGATAGGTTGGGGTCACGGGATGGGACTTGCCTCTTGAGCATGTTATGGATGGCAAAGAGGAGCGGCCTGGGTTTAGTCAGCTCTAAGGTTCTCAAGGGGACGGTGTGCATGTGTATCAGAAGCTGTGTGGACGTTAGGGGGTCCGTTGATGTTGGCTCACTGCCACCCTGTGCCATCCCTGTTTCCTCCCGTTAGCCTCCCCTTTCAGCTTGAAACACCAAGGCCAGGCTAATACCGTAGGGTCTCCTAAAGCCCACTGCTTCTGGGGCACCCTGGTGGCTCAGTTGGTGAAGTGTCCGACTTCGGCTCAGGTCAAGATCTCACGGTTCTCCCACGTCGGGCTCTGCGCTGACGGCTCAGAGCCTAGAGCCCGCTTCAGATTGTGTGTCTCCCTCTGTCTCTCTCTGTTCCTCCCCTGTTTACTCTCTGTGTCTCCAAAATGAATAAACATTAAAAACAAATGAAACCCCACTGCTTCGGGAACCTAACTTTGACAGTCATTAGGCAGCTCCTTGGAGCACCTGCTGCACATCCTTCTCTAAGTGTAGGTTTTCTGCAAAATCCAGAGCTCCTGCTGCTTCCCAGCCGCTCAGTCCTTCTCCAGCAGCTGAGGCCAGAGTGACCTGAGACGCACCTACGCCTTCTCCACATTTCTGGGTCTCTGTGGGTTCAGTCTCAAATGGGACCTACGGCAGTCCTGCAGAGGAGTCCACACAAACCAGGAGTCTGAAAGTGTGAGCGCGTCCTGCGTTTCCAAGTTGTCGTTTCCCTCTATTTGTTGACATCACGTCTCTCAAGCTCCTTTTCTTGCATCGTGAACCTCGGGTACCTGTATGGTACATACAACTGATTTCTAATTGGCAGCCTGGATTTACTGAACGGTGGCCAGGAGAGATGTTTATGTGCATTTATTTTTCATGTCTCACTTTGTAGTGATCCTAATAACACTTTACATTTCTGGCACATTCCCCGCCCCCCCCGTAAAATCTTAAAGCACTGAGCAGGAAACTATTTAACAGCCCCCACAGCATTCTTGGAAGATAGCTTTGTGAGACGTAACTGCCACAGCCTCAAAGATGCACGTTCACTTGGAACAACTTTTATTGAAAACAATATCTGAGGAGCCATCAGCTGGACTTTCTGGACTTATTTACAGTAACTTGGCCCCTATCTCTACATCATCCACACACCTTCCACGTCCACAGTGAAGTTACTTATGAGTTTGGAGCTTGGTTTGGACCGTCTTTTTAAATTAAAGTATCTTATCCCTCGTATATCCGATTTTGATAACAGAACCAGAGCGCATGTTCAAAACCGAGAGGTGACCTAGCATAGGGAGTTCCGTTTTTGTGATTTTTTTTAAGGAGATAGGGTAGGACAAGGATGATGAGCATGGTGTGGTAGAAAGAACAGGGTCGCGTACGTCACAGAATCGGCCAATTTAATTTATTCAGTATGTATCTGGTGTCTCTGCATTAATAAGGATTATTTGGAAGGTAAGTAGTAGGAAAACCAGGGAGCCGGTGGGCTAAATGCTAGGGAGCGTAATTTCTTTCCACATAACGTTCCATTGGAAGCAGACCCTGGCTTGATGTGGCATCTGTCCTCCAAGAGGTCCTCGGGAACGTCACCGTCCTCCGGCCGCGTGCTCGGTTTGTGCATCTTTGCGGGTTAAGATGATGGCATTTACATTTCAGGCCGCAGGATAGAAGACAAGGTGGCTCTCCCAGCTGTCTTACAGGAACTTCTTAGAAGCCGTCGCAAGGTACAGCATTCCCACACGCTTTATTTTGCCAGAACTTCATCACCTGGTCCCATGTAACTTTAAGGGAGGCTAGAAAATTTAGTCTCTATCTGCGCGACCACGTTCTCAGACAAAAATTCGATGACTGTCGAAAAAGAGAGAACGGATATCAGGAGAGAATGAATAGTAGCTCTTTGCAAGTCGCTGCTGGCTTCTCCCACAAAGTTAACATTTGACCTTGGGCAGTTTTATCTTGGGATCTTAATTTCCCTGTTGCGAAGTGAAGGAATTGTACTAGAAGATGTTCAGCAGCCCTCCCATTTCTAACAGCCTGAGAATAAATGAATGAATGGCCAGATGAATCAATAAGTGACAGTATAGTGGCTTAGGGATCTTCATAATAATCCAGTAGGCTCAACAAGGTCGCTAGATTGACGCTGTGGGACTCTGACTCAATTACACTGAAAATGAGCAGATCATGAGGCTCTGGGCATAGTTTGTTCTGATTAAATATTTACTGTTTAAATCTTTAATGATACAATATCCATCATTCAGAAACATGCATAAACATAAATGTCTACTTTAATAAATAGCTATTAAATTAAACACTCCGTGTAGTCTTAACTGAAGACAAGAAAAATAACACTGACAGCAGCTCAGAGGTCTCTCATGTTTCCCTACCGGATCACAAATTTCCGTTAACCCTTAAAACTCTAAATCCTACAGATGATTTTATTGGGACTTCTGTGATGTTTTCTTTTCCTGTTCTACTACCTATGCATGTATCCTTAAGTGCCCAAACTGAGTGTCTCCTGCTTTTGGGCTTCAGGAATTAAATCATTCTTACGCGAAGTAAAAGAAGCTAGCCGCGATAAGCGACCTATTGACCTGAGTAGGTGTTCTATTTATTTGGAAATATCCGGAGCTGATGAATCTATAGATACGGAAAGGAGATCACTGGTTGCCAAGGTCCAGGGACATTGGTGGAAATAAGAAATAGCCGCTAATGGGCACAATCCTATTTTGGCGACGTGAGGAAAATGTTCTAAAATCGATTGTGGTGATGATCGCACAACTCTGAATATCCTAAAACCCACCGCACCATCCACTTTAAACGGACACGTTGTATGTGCTGTGAATTGTATCTCAAAGCTGTAAAAAAACAAAAAACAAAAAACAAAACCAATTCCAGATGGAGTATCTGCTGATAGAAATGAGAGTCTGAAATTATGTCGTGGGGCCATTATATAGCTTTGCATTGTTCATTTTGATTAAGTGACATTCCGTGATGTGTGTATCCTACAGTTTATCTTGTTGACTGACGTTTGATTTTTTTCAAATGTTTGATTCTGGAGCAATGCTGCTTTTCATATACCTGCGTGCATTTGTGGCATGCATACGTACACATTTTTCTAGAGTAGGAATTCTTAACCCGGAGTCATTGGGCACCCACGGAGTGGCCGGCTCATCGGATCCCAAAACTGTCCTACAGTTTTGAAAATAGTTGTAGCAACTTCTCCTCCATTCAGCAATCTACGAGCAACAGTTTCTGTTGCTCTCCACTCTCTTCAACATTGGATATTGACAGATGCCTTCATATAGATTTTGCTTTTCTACACGTTCATTTTATGGACTAGGACGGGCCTGAATCAAGGAGAGCTGTTACTCCTGTAAGCAGTCTTAAGGAATATGGGAGCAAGGGAGAGGAACGGCATTTGTACAACAGGGATTCTGAAACTTTGTGTGCATCTAGTGATGTCATCGTGTATTCATTCATTCGTGCGATCAACAAATTGAGCACCTGCTTTGTGGCACCTACGATGCCAGCTTTCATAGAGCTGACAACCTTGATGGGGAGACAGACGGTGAAATAAGAAAACTGATGATAAGGGCTGGAAGGAATGTGCTTCTATAAAAGCACATAAGAGGGACCAACTGATACCGGGAAGGGTGAGGGAAGCAGCTACAGCTGAGATGTAAAGGATAAGGCAGAGTTATCAGCAAAGGTTGGATGGAGCCTTCTAGATGAGGGGTGAGAGCATGGACAAAGAACTTTATCAGGGGACCATTGTGCATTAAAGGAGCTTAAATAAATCCAGTTTGCCTAAGTGCAGAGTGAAAGTGAAGGATGGAGGGGGTCAGATCCTACAGATAACTAAAGGCCACGTTCAGGAGTTTAGTCTAAATCTTAACTTCGTTTTATAGCCCTGCGGTGTTTTAAGCAGGGGGGTCACGTGATCAGATTTTCCTTTTGAAAATTCCAATCTGCAGCAGTGGAGAAAAGAGGCAACAGTAGCTTGGTCTGAAATTGTGCTGTGGTAGAAGATTCTGTAGCTTTCTCATAGGTATAACTGAGAGTGAAAACATCAAATTGACAGTTACGTTTCCGATTTTTCATATGGGATAAAAGGAGGTAACCTTCACAAAGATAAAGAACCGTGGAAAAGGACAGGAGGGGGGAAGGGGAGATCATGTGTCATTTTTGACAGGTTGAGTTTAAAGTACCTTTGGGGTGCCTGGGTGGCTCAGTCGGTTAAGTGTCCGACTTCGGCTCAGGTCATGATCTCATCATTGGTGAGTTCGAGCCCCGCATTGGGCTCTGTGCTGACAGCTCGGAGCCTGGAACCTGCTTCAGATTCCATGTCTCCCTCTCTCTCTGACCCTCCCCTGCTCATGCTCTGTCTCTCTCTCCTTCAAAAATAAATAAAAACATTAAAAAAATTTTTTAAGTACCTTTGAGCTACTTCAGTAGGGCTCTGCAGCTGACTGCCTGAATCTGAATCCTGGAACCTCCATTTGGGGGACCCAGGGAAAATTATCTAGTATTGTTGTGTCATCAGTTCCTCATCTGTAACACATGAATAATAGTAACCACCTTGTGTAGTTCTTGTGAGAAATAAATAGAAAATTTTATTTATGTTTACTAATATTATCTGAGGAGATGTGAATTAAGCAGTTGGATATAGGGCTGTTGAGCTGAGAACAGCATCAAAGCTAGAGGTATATTTTTTTCTTATGAAACTCCCCCAAATCTATAAAAATAGAGCTGTAGAATCCCATATATGCAAGCTGTAGCCTCGAGAATAATCAGTTCGTGATCAATCTTGTTTCATTTATACCTTTCATCTATACACACTATGCTCCTATCTTGGATCATTCTGAAGCAAATTACAGATCTGTTACCTGACCTATCAATGTACTAGGGTATGTGAAGATATAAATTTGAGAGTCACCTGCTCATAGGAGGTAACTGAAGTCCAGAGTGAATATGTGATTGCCTGAGGAGAAAGTACAGGGTGAAAAGAACATCAAGTCTTAAGACATTCCAAAATCGGAAGGCTGAATAGATGAGAGTAGGCCTACGAATGAGAGCGACCGGGACCAGAGAGGTAAAACAAAAACCAAGGACTTATGGTAACGTGAAAACCCAGGGGAGAGAATGTTTTTTGTTTTATTTTAAAGTTTATCTATTTTTGAGAGAGAGAGAGAATGAAACACGCCTACACGCACACGAGCCCGGGAGGGGCAGAGAGAGAGAATCCCAAGCAGGCTCTGTGCAGTTAGCACAGAACCCCATGCAGGCTTGATCCCGTGAACCACGCGATCATGACCTGAGCCGAAATCAAGAGTTGGATGCTTAACCGACTGAGCCACCCGGGCACCCTGGGGAAGAGAATGTTATAAAGAGCATTCAGTAGTGTCATATGTTACCAGGAGGTCAAGCAGGATGGGGATGGAGAATGTCCATTGGCTTACACAACGTTAATAGCATTAGCTTTTCAGTTGAATAATGGAGGAAGATACCAAATTGTAGTGCTTTGGGAGTAGCAGATGAGGAAATAGAAACGATGGGTTTATTTTGATAATTACCGCAAAGAAGGAATGAGATTAGTCTGTAACTCTAACGTGGAATCAAACACCTTTTTTTTTTTTTTTTTAGATTCTTAATTAAATTTAAGTCCTCACGAAAAAAAAAAATCTAGTTGAGAGGAACAGATTCATGTTTCCAGAGACCTTGGGGATAGTTGATAGTGACAGGTTCCTGTAAAGGGGGAAGAGGTTCAGAGCACAGGTGGAGGGATTAGCCCTGACAAGGGCAAAAAGATCCCTCGTTGAACGTTTAGTTCAGGTCCAGATTCCTGAGCTTCACGTCTAGAGATTTTGATTCAGTAGCGTTTGGCTCTAGCCCAGGAATCTGCAATTTAAAAAGTATCCAGAGTATTTCAGATACCAGTGGTTCGAGGATGACCCTTGAGAAAGCTTGACCTGCAAGTTTAGACAAAAATGCTTGCTGTCTAGACATTACTTTCACACTTTCAAGTAATTGTAGCAATTCTTTGAGAATTTTGACTGGTTTCCTTCAAATATGTCTGGTCATTTTTTCCATTGTCCAAGTAAGCAAGCTTAGTGTAGAAAAGTGTTAGGAAAAAATAGTTCTAAATCTGCCCATCAAAATGGTCACTGATGACATCTGGGCATATTCCCTTGCAGGCTTTTGTTTTTCTATTTTCTCCCCATACTTAAGCTCATATAGCTTATGGGACTTTTGTGTCCCTTTTCACTCACCTTTAGATTAACGTTTTCCTTGTTACTATGAATGGTTTATAAACATTTTATTGGATTTCCATTTCCACAGTCTGTTTTCCCAATTGTCTTTTTTTTTTTTTGTACCCACATAAGCAATACTGTCCTGCACGTTTCCCCATGCACAGGCATACCCCAGGTTATATGTGATTCTGGCCAGTTAGCTCTCACTTCCCACCTGTCTTATTCAGGACAGCAGTCCTACTGTACTTCCCTAGGCAAGTCACTTTCCCTCTTTTCTATGTCTCTGTTTCATACCTTTTCCTCTCTACTCCTAGTTCTAAAACTTCCTCCTCCTCTCCTGTCATGCTCTGCTGATGACTTTACTTCATTCCTCAGCGAGAAAACGAAAGCAGTCAGAAGAGAGTTTCTGTAGACACGCTCTACCCTATCTACCCATCTGCAATCAAATACTCTGTCTTCTGGCCTTTTGACTATGAGGAAATTTCTGTGCTCTTATCTAGCCTGCCACTTGGGCACTAGATGCCAAATATTTCATTTCAGTACGCCATGGATACTTCTCTAGCTGCAGATTGATTTGCAGCCCTGGGACACGTATTATTATTATTTTTTTTTAATTTCTTCCATCACAGTTCACAAGTGAACAAACACGACACTTCTTGGATCCCCTTGTAGTCACTGCCTTATTTCTTTTTTATCCTTTGTGGCAAAACTTCTTGTGTGAGAAGCGTCCATATTCATGGTCTCCAGTTTTTCGTCTCCTACTCGTCAGCCCCCTGCAGTCAGGTCCTTGCCCCCACCACTCTACCAGAACTGCCCTTACCAAATTTACCAATGATGTCGGCATTTGTGAAATCATTACTCATTTCTCAATTTCATGTCGTTGAGCCCAGCATTTGACTCCATGGACCACTCCCTCCTTTTTTTTTTTTTTTTTTTTTTTTTTTTTTGATACACTATATCCACATGGGTTCCAGGATGCCAGCTACGTTTCATTTTTGTCTTACATCAGTGGATGCTCGCTCTTAGTCCCTTATGTTGGGGCTTCCACTTATCTTTAGCTTCCCCTCCCCCAGTTTTACTGAAAAATAATTGATAGACATCACTGTGTAAGTTTAAAGCGTACCGCATGATGGTTTGATTTACATGTATCGTGAAATGATTACTGCAGTAGGTTTAGCTGACATCCATTTTCTGTAGATGCAATAAAAAAGGACAAAAAATTTCCTTGTGACGAAAACTATTAGGATCTACCGTCAGCGATTTCCCTATATATCATACAGCAATGTCAACTATAGTTATCACGCTGTACAGTAAATCCCTAGTACTTATTTATCTCCTAGTTTCTAACTTTTGCTTACCTTCCTCCAGTTCCCCCTTACCCTCGCCCCCTCCTCCCACCCAGCCCTGGTAACCACAAGTCTGATCTCTTTTCCTCTGTTTTCACACGCACGTGATATCTTACAGTCTTTGTTTTTCTGTAACTTATTTCACTTACTATAACGCCTTCACGGTCAGCCATGTTGTCACAAGCGGTAGGATTTCCTCACTTTTTTGATGACTGCATAATTACGTTGTGCGTATACATCACATTTTCTTTATCTGTTCGTCCATCCATGGACACTTAGGTTGTCATCAAGTCTTGGCTATTGCAAATAATGCGTCTGTGGCTTTTAAACGTAATGACCTTGGTCTCCTTCCTTGGTCTTTGATTCCCATTCACCTGCTCGGTGATCTCATCCAGTTTTGTGGATAAATCAGGTATCTCCTAGGCCGCTTAAACTTCGCACCTTTCAGGACCAAAATGTTCTTTTCCACCACCCAAATTGCTACTCCCATTTTCTTTTATATTTCAACAAATGGCAAGCCCGTTCTTCCCATACATGGGGGATCATCCTTGACTCCTCTCTTTCTTTAATGACCCACATCCAGTCCATTAGTATGTCTTAACTGGCTCTACCTTCATATATATCAAAAATTCTACCACTTCCCACCGTCTCCACGGTTACTTCCCTGATCAAAGCAACTATGACCTCTCCATGAAACCACTGCCTTCTAACTGCTTGTGACAATATTATTTTAGAGTCGGTGAGGGGAGCACCTCTTCTGGCCTTAAGCCCCGGCTGTAAGTTAGGGTAAGTCAGTCTTGGAATGTGAGATTGCATTTGAGTAAAATCCTATTTAGAGAACACTGTGTTGGAGGTGTGGATTGTGCGGTCAGGGTATGGACTGCTACGGTAAAGGCTGCTGCTTGAACATACTCATAAATGCGTTGCACACATATAGCCTCTGATGGATTCAGGCAGGGGATTCCGATGGCCTAGTGATAGGGTTTGAGAATGGCTTAGAGCCAAGAGAAGTGACAAGGGTGGGGTTTGAGAGGCGCCCTGTTCGGGGGCGGGGGTGGGGGGGCGGGAGCATGCGTGATGGAGAGGCACCCCCTCCCAGCCCCAGGAATTCATGTGCAGACAGGAGGAGTAGGAGGCTTCGATGGTGACTTAGGAAGCTGGCAAGGCAGGAGTAAAGAATCTGCCCTGTGTGAATCAGAGTGCTAGGAATGCGGTGGCAAGAAAAGGGAGTAGTTGAGAGGCGGCTCTGGAGGCCGTTTCCCTTGGAGGTTGGTTGCATCCATCTTTGCAGCTGGCCACTAGGGTCACACTCCGAAACCCTGTCAATATCTGCACATCTCCTGAGAGGACACCAAGACCGAGGGAAGGGGGTTCAGTGGATTGGAGAGTAGTTTCTTTCCCATAGACTGCTGTCTCTTTTCAGAACCATGCCCGTAGCACTTGTGATGGCCACGTTGGTGAGTGTGAGGATGCTGAGACCGAATGTGGCCCCATATATCTTAATGAGTCCCATGGAGCAGATAGGTCTGGCTCCCAAGACATGTTTTCACAGGAGTTAGGAACCACCTTTGGATGCTCCATTGATGCTTTTTCCCAAGTAGGGTCTATCTTGACAGCTTTCTCCGTTAACTTATGGCCGGAGGCACGGAACAATGCCTGCTGTGCTGGAATGTTCCAGGAGAGCCCACTGAGAACACTAGGAATGAACAAGCAATGATATTGGGGCCAATTTTGTTGCATCAGTAGACAGTCACGGGGATAAAGTTGTCTTGTTGGCGTTTTGAGTGAGCTTAGGGAGTAAGTCAAAGTATTTTCTTATAATTAATATTCACAAAACTGGTTATCGATTTAAGTATCTTCTCTAACAGGCAAAGTAATCAAAATGGGCCTTTTCTTTGCTATTATAGATTAGTCATCCAAAGTAAGATAATGAGGCTTTCAATGACATTTACAGATAAGTCGTTCAGGAATGAGAAGAAAAATAAAAAGAAATGTCTGTTCTTCAAATGACTGTAGAAGTAAACAAATTTGAGTCACAAATGTTGGAGTGCTCATATCTATCATATTTCTAAAAATATTTCTTACATGATAAAGAATTTGCAGAGAAATACTTTTACTGTCCAACACGCATATTTCATTTCTATGTTAAACATCACCTTCTTTATGTTCACTTTTATACTAACATATGGTTATTGTTATACTAGTTTTATAAACTCAATAAATTATAAGAAAGAAATAATGAGAAAAAATATCGTATACCAGTTAATGAAGCCATACGAACAATGTGTTTCTTGTCAAGTTAGATATTTTGTAATATGTTTTCTCGTAATTAAGGGATTTATTAGATTCATAATAATACCCTTTTGAGATAGTCATCAGTAAATGAATTTTATACCTAGGAGAATTGAGGATACAGAAACTGATTTTTCTCAACATCACAACAAATTTAAAGTCGTAGCTTCAAGAATTGAACCTCAAGGTATTGATGTCTTGCTCCCGAAAAGTAATATACTATGGTATGTGTTTATTTGAATGAGGTGTGTGTGTCTGTGTGTGTGTGTGTGTGCGTACGTATGTATGTATGTCTTGAGTTATTTCCTCATATTATGTAACCCTTGTAACCAAAGATAACCTCCGAGGACGGGAAAAATAATGTCCCACCTCAATTTAAAGTCTGGGACTGGCGATGTGGCTACAGGTAATGTAAGTTTAGGTAGTCTCATGAGAATCTGGTAAAAGACCCTGGGAAATAGTTGTTCCAAGAATTATCTTAAGGACAGAGTTCAGCTTTTCCTCAGCAGAGCAGTGTGTCCAGATAAATCTCATTGGATGGATTATCTATACGTCTTTGTCCCGAGGCTCATGTCCCAGCTGTGTTAATAACTTGCTGTGTGATTTTGAGCAACTTGCTGAATATCTAGGGTTGCTTTTAGTGCTAAAATCAGAGAATGCTCAGTTCTATGCAATACAAAGTGACATTACACGATGCTGGCTTGAAGGTATACTGACAGTTAACCTGGATAATGAGTTTTATTCTAATTGCAGCGGGAATTTAAGCCAACACACTTTCTCCCTCTGCCTTGCTGCTTCTGCTCCCATAACTTCATTTAGGGAACTTCAGGGTTCTTGACCTTAACTTCCCTGGTTGGTCTAGAAATATTTGGTCCTGTTTCGTTACCTGTGGCATTTAACTTTTTAAACACCTTGCAATTAGTAGTGCTTTCTCCTGTGGTTGATGATGTTGTTGCCACGGAGAGTAACATTGGCAGAGAACTGGAAGAGAGCCCAGTGATTTGGTCCACTTGAATCCCTTAGCAAGGGTTTTTAGGGGTTATATAATCCAGCTCCTCCTTGTTATAGTCCCCTGTTAAAAATTAACCATCTGGCTTGGTAGAAGCTGCCTTCTAACTGTTTTTCATAACAGTGGCCTTTGTGCCAAATGTTGGTTCCCATGGAAATGATTTAAAACATGCATTGAAATCTGGGAATGACTGTGTTTTCTCCATCTAATTTCTTCCATTGTCTTCTAGAACACCAAAGTTTCTATTTTATTGAGAGTTACGTAATTGTCACCTGTTGGAGACACTGTCCGAATAGGGGCTGGGATGTGGGGGCATGAATCTATGTATCGATCTTCCAGTGTTCTAAGCGTTATATAATGATGGAGAAAACACATAGAACCAAATAGCGTAAGTCTGTTAAATAATTAAGAGCTCTATAAACTGTTAATAAAACACCACATTTTATTAAAATGCTTCAGGGTAAATTCTAAAGATTTAAAAATCCTCTTAGTCTTGGAAGAATATTTGACTAGATCTATTAAGGTTGAAGAAACTGTTTTGATTGACCAAAATAGAATTACCAAACGGCCCTCCTATGACACTTTGTCCCCCTCAGCTTTCTGGGTACCAGGTTTTAGTACCCTAGTGTCTCTCAGTACGATAAGCTAATACAGACAGGTCACTTTCGAGAAAGTTACCGGAATGAAAAAAGCAAACATTTAAATGCTAATAGAAGGCGAAACGAATTCCCTTTTGTACGATTACATGATCTGCAGAGGAAGAGGAGAAAACATGGAAGACTACAGAGGGATAGACGTGGCTTGTTACGGGAGCTAGCCCTGCCTCGGGTCGTTCGGGATGCACAAATGAGGGAGAGCGCTTCATCTGTGCAGAATTTAGGGGATAAGAACGAGCCTACGCTTTCATTTGCCCTAAAAGTGAAAATTGTGTTTTGATAACAGTAACAACGTTCGCATTTTGATGCCTTACTCTGTTTGAGGTACCATGGTGGTGAAAACCTTACATACATGGACTTATTTAATCCTTGTACCAGACCCGTGAGGTCGGTAATATCACGGTCCCCAGATGACGACTAAGGAACCTGAAGCCCAGAGCGTTACAGATCTCTTGCCCGCTGTCTCTTGTCCAGCTGCTGTTCCAGGTGGCAAACTTGAATCTGGAGTCTAGGTGTTCTGCACTACACCGCCCCTCATGGACCTCACACCTCTATGAGTACCCGTAGAGACCAGAACGTGTTTCTTAACCGTCCTTAAGAGCGTACAACAGACACAACTTAACTTTCCTGTGATGGCTGAGAGGTGACTTCCTGTAAGAGGCCATCTGGACTAATCTCAACTTGCCCCCAATTCCCGTTTACCCCACCAGCACATGCCCAAATTGTCCCGACGCTATCTGTGCGTGGCTTTTTGTACGTAACGTAATCCGACCCAATTGCACGTCCTTCCCTGACCTTCCAAGATGTTCTGTCGTGGCCTCTGAAACTCCTAGTCCTCAGCAGAACCCTGAATATCATTAACTTCTTTCGGTATTTCCTTCGTCTTTGTGGTCTAAGTAAATAAAATGTGTGTGTGTTTGTTGTATACTAGCATAATTATAAATCTGTAGAAAGGTAAAGGAGCATAAAATTATTTTTAAGCCATAATCATCTGAGTCTCAATAAAATCAATAATATATCAATATCCTCAGACTGATTTTTGGTGGGTTATTTGTTCATATGTTAAATAACCTAAGGGGTGCCTGGATGGCTCACTAGGTTAAGTGTCTGACTCTTGATCTTGACTCAGGTCATGATCTCAGGGTTCATTTCCTGGAACCGAGCCTTGCCTCAGGCTCTGTGCTGGCAGCATGGAGCCTGCTTGGGATTCTCTCCCTCTGTCCTCTCTCTCTCTTTGCCTCCCCCCTGCTGGCGCGCGTGCGTGCTCTCCCTCTCAAAATAAATCGTAATTAACATTAAAAAAAATAATAACCTCGGACTGCTTCCCCCGCCCGCTCCCAAGTTCTTGTATTTTCATTAAAAACAAAAGCCTTCTATGAAAATCTCCACGTCTAGTCCTCCTGTCTTGGGTATTAAATAATTTGTTCTAGATACTGTCATATTTATACAGAAAGATAAACACGTGTGCATATTTATACATCTGTACATGAAAATGATCTATGCTATATGCAGTGTTCGGCTTCTGAATATATCATAGTTATAATTGTGAACTAAGTACGTATAAATCTAACTTGTGTTTACTTTAAAGCACTTCCATGGTATTATGTGGTTATACAATAGTTTATCTAATTTTTTAACGAACATTCATATCTTTCCTTTGTATTTTTATTTCCTTTTTTGCTCTTACAAGCTGCTATAGTGGGTATTACTGTAATGATATTTTTAATCCTCCCAATTTAATTTCTGAGGGATAAATTCCTAGAATTTGAAATATTAAGTCATAAAGTATTCACAGTTCTACTTTTAAGAGATGATGAAAAATTGCTTTCCACAAATTTGTACCAATTTACACTCCAACACCCACCCCCCCCCCCGACAAAAGTGAAAATGCTTGTTTCCTTACACTCTGACAGTATTGGATGTTTTAAACCTTTCAGGAAAAGTTTGTGGGGTCTAAAATGATAGCTTTTCCTTGTATAACTTTTTTCATTAACTGTTAGTGAAGTTTCCTGGCAATTTATATCTCACTCAGTGTCCTGGCTAGGAACATGTCATACTCCACTGAGCCAAAGGTCGGAGGGTTAAATAAAAGGGTCTGTTTATAGCGGTGCCTGGGGTGGCTCAGTCAGCTGAGTATCTGACTCTTGATTTTGGCTCAGGTCATGATCTCCTGTTTCGTGAGATCCAGCCTTGCGTTGGGCTCTGCACTGACAGTGTGGAGCCTGCTTGAGATTCTCTCTCTCCCTCTCTTTCTGCCCTTCCCTTGGTCTCCCTCTCTCCCTCCCTCCCTCCCTCCCTCCCTCCCTCTCTCTCTCTATCTCTCTCTCTCTCAAAATAAACTTTTTTTTTAAAAGGGTCTATTTATAAAGGTGAGCACTGTGTCTTAGGTAGTGTTTATCAAAGTTTTTAGACCCCAGACCACTTTATATTCTAAAAATTTTGAGGACCTCAATGAACTTTTATCTGTGTCCATTATCTATCCATATTTAAAATATTAGACTTTAAAATCAAGTATTTGCATGATCCTTGTTTCATTTAAGCCTTCAGAAACCCATTATATGTTAATATATAAATATAATTTATGAAAAATAACTACATTTTGCAAACCATGATTACTGAGAAGAGTTGTATTGTTTTACAGCTTTACAGATCTTTTTAATGTGTGGTTTAAGAGGGTATAGCTGCATATTTACTTGTGCATTCAGTCTGTTGTGGGAAAGGTAAGTAACAACATCCTTATGAATATAAATTTGGCTTCATATAGTCTCTTCACATGTTGTAGGGTCCCAGGGGTTCTTTGAACTACATTTTGAGTGTATCTAGTTTAAGGAAACCAGGGATAATGCAGTACCCCAGAGGGTAGTAACAACAGAGAGCTCTCAACCACAAGGAGGACTTAACATGTAAGAGTGGCCTAGGCTGTAGGGAGGAGTGCTCAACAGGACCTGTGATCTTTCACAGAGGGATGTAGCCGACCCATAGTAACCTGGCAAGGAGACGTCTTGGGAGGAAAATAAGCCTCTCTCATTTTGTTCTGACCTGCACCACTTCGAGTGCCTCTGTGTGCCAAACCCCACCAGAAGCTAGGGGCAATGGAAACCATTGACGTTAATCCACACGGATCAATATACCTGGATATAGAGCCGTAAAAAGAGCAGGAGTGGATAAGGGAGCACAAACAGGAGATACACATCCATTCCGTTTTCCTTGTCGTCATATTGTCTTTTTATTGGATCATTTCTCTAGATTTATTTGTATTTGAACTTTGTGTGATAATGCCTTTTATAAGCATGACTTGTTTTTATAATGTTATATGCTCGAACCCTTCATTTTCCTTTTGGTTCCGTACCCTCTGTTCCAAATTTAAATATGCGGAATTCTGGAAACATTATTCCAATAATATTTTTTTTAAATTTTTTTTTCAACCTTTTTATTTATTTTTGGGACAGACAGAGACAGAGCATGAACGGGGGAGGGGCAGAGAGAGAGGGAGACACAGAATCGGAAACAGGCTCCAGGCTCCGAGCCATCAGCCCAGAGCCTGACGCGGGGCTCGAACTCACAGACAGTGAGATCGTGACCTGGCTGAAGTCGGACGCTTAACCGACTGCGCCACCCAGGCGCCCCTATTCCAATAATAATTTAAGTCTCTGGAATGCATTTACTTGTATATGATAAACCAAGGTGTTTTTTATTTCAAAAATGTTTCAAGGTAATTTAATTAAAATTGCAGTTTCCATTTCAATTATAACTTTGTTATATGTCATATATTAATAGGTATTATAATAAAATTATAATATTGATACAGAAAAATTATCGTGCACATATAAGTGTATTTCTCAACTTGCTAACTTTGCTTAAATGGTAAAATATAGCCTCTACTGGAGGGGCTTACCCCTTTGGAAAGGGAAAGGGAGGACGGGGAGGTGGAATTTACATCCTTTAACGCATGAACTTGGTGAGCTGCAGATGCAAGGCATTGTTTTGCTGTCTTCTATGTCATCAGTTGGATTTTAGGAAGTTCAAGTTGACAGAGATAAGTCGCCTTCCCAAGACATCTGTATATGCTAGGAAAATACACACACACACACACACACACACATATATTATAGTAGAAAAATTACATATGCTCTACTTCTGAAATTATTTTTAGAAAGTTTATTTTGAGAGAGAGAGAGTGAGCACACAAGTTGGGGGAGGGGCAGAGAGAAGGAGAGAATCTCAAGGAGGCTTCACACCGTCAGCACAGACCCCGATGTGGGGCTTGAACTCCCAAAACGTGAGATCATGACCTAAGCCGAGATCAAGAGTTGGATGCGTAACTGACTGCAACACCCAGGTGCTCTACTTTTTAAGGAGGAGGAAACGATGTTTCTGTATTACCTTGTCTGCTGGGCACAATTTTTTGAGAGACAAAATTGAAATATTTTACAGCAGGATATGAGAAGAATGTTCAACGGAAAATGTATATGGAGACACAGGTTGAGGAAAAATAAAATCTGGGAAGCAGGATGGTACAGTCAGAAACCCTGAATGGAGATGTGAACCCATAAAGCCAAGTAAACAGTTTTGAGGGAAGTAGAGAAGAGATGAGAGCAGCCTTGATTCCGTATGGGGTGTAAAATAAAGGGAGGAGTGAAATAAAAATTAGGAAGTTTGGCTCTGTGATCGCTGCTAACTACCTTCACTGCATCTTGATAGAAACATCTGAAAAGTTGTATATTGCTCTCAACCAGGTTTTGGAGTGCAATTTGAGTTTGAGTTTCCCTGTGTCACCATGCTGAAACAGGCTTTATTTTTTTAATGTTTCTTTCCTTATTTTGTGGGAGAGAGTGTGGGAGAGGGAGGGAGAGGGAGAGAGAGAATCCCAAGCGGGCTCCTCACCACCAGTGCAGACTCAACATGGGGTTCAATCTCCTGAACCTTGACTTGAGATCATGACCTGAGCCAAGATCAAGAGTTGGTTGCTTAGTTGACTGAGCCAAGCCACCCAGGTGCCCAGAAACAGGCTTGAAAACGGGGAAGAGAATGTCCAGCTTTATCTGGATTATGCCCATGGCCCTTTGCTGATTTCATTGACGTCCCTCACTTACTGCCAAAAGCTATTTTACCATAGATAAGGAAGACTTTAGTTAACATTAAAGGAGGACAATATTTGATATGAGGTACAAACCTACTAGATGTGTTACTTGTTCACTGTTGCAGGAAAATCAACAGGGTCGAAATGTGTCAAAGTGGTTGTGTTTTTAACGGATTCTCCTATTGGACTCTTTATCTCTCTTCATTCATTTAAATTTTTTTAAATGTTTTTTATTTATTTTTAAGACAGAGACAGAGCATGAGTGGGGATGGGGCAGAGAGAGAGGGAGACACGGAATGCAAAGCAGGCTCCAGGCTCTGAGCTGTCAGCACAGAGCCCGACGCGGGGCTCGAACTCACCAACCGTGAGATCATGACCTGAGCCGAAGTCGGACGCTCAACTGACTGAGCCACCCAGGCGCCCCTATCTTTCCTCATTCAATGCAATCATGAGTTATATGCACTTGTACACACATAATCTCATTTCCTTTTCACCATATTTAGGGTAACAGAGAAACTGTGTGTCTGTTTAATCATCATTTTACTGATGAAGAAAGTGAAGATAAGTAGTTTAGCGGCTTGACTCAAAGTGTTTTTAGAATCACCTGTTTGTGCATGTTGTGTGTGGTGCTTGTTCCATCCTTTATTTTTTTCTTTACCAATTGAAATCACTACTGGATTAATATGTGGAAAACTTTGGTCTAATGTAAGTCTCATCTTCATAAAGTATACTATCATAAAATGGTTTTTTTTGTGTGTGTGTGCATGGATGGAACCAATGATTATATTAGATCTTCTGACTAGTTCTGTTTTAATTTTGACACCTGTGTTTTACAAAGCTCCAGGCAATATGCTTTCTCTTTCCTATTTGTTACCACAGCAATAATAATTTTTAGAATTCAATTTTCATGGGAAGATTGGTTTATTAATTTTAAATGGTGGGTGGCTGTAATAATAAAAATGAACCCATAATTTACTTTCTGATTCTAACTTATCAAGTGATATGATGTGGCATGATTTTAAATGCAAAATTTTGAATTAAGTAAATATAAAGATTGAACGTACAAAGGTCAGTAAGTGTTGGACTGGTATCGTTACGTACGTGTACATACACAACATCAGGCAAGTACATTCATCTTATTTACTATATTCTCATTGCTATAGAGTTTCAAGTTTATATGTGTGTTTGGTATTGCCTAATGGCACTCGATAGTGACTAATAGTTGGAAAAGAGAAGAATTTGCTTTCTTAGATTCATATGAAATCGTAGAGTTAGATTTTGTTAGAATTGTTTGAATTTACATAGAACATTTGAACTTTCAATTTTTTTTTAATGTTTATTTTTGAGAGAGAGAGAGAGAGAGAGAGACAGAGCATGAGCGGGGGAGGGGCAGAGAGAGAGAGGGAGACACAGAATCTGAAACAGGCTCCAGGCTCTGAGCTGTCAGCACAGAGCCCGACGCGGGGCTCGAACTCACAGATGGCAAGGTCGTGACCCGAGCCGAAGTCGGACGCTCAACCGACTGAGCCACCCAGGCACCCCAAACATTTGAACTTTCAGATGAGAACATAATATTGAAACTTTGACTGCGGGCATGCTAGGTGCAACTAATGTCTAATGGATGTCTGGTGGTAGGTTGCTCTAACAAAAAAGAGGAGATTTCACAGGTGCTTATTACTTTTCTGTCTCCCTGTTGTCCTATCTGGAAAGTGCTTCTCATAATATCTTTATGCCCAAATATCGACTTCCATTAACCATTATTTTTTTCCAGGAGACCTTCTGTTGGTCCTGGGTGGAAGGAGATCTTCCCTCTTTTCACACCAGAACCGTTTTCTCTCTATCTCTCTTTGGGCACATGCCATTTTGGTGTCTGTCATAGATGTAGTACTAGATTAGGAATTCCTAGAGGGTAGACTCTGCATTCAACTTCCCTTTCCACCCACCTCTCGTGTAGCTACACACAGAACATACTGGTTCTCTAGGGCTTCCATAACAAATTACTATAAACTTAGTAGATGAACGTAAAAGAAACTTCGTATCTGACGGTTACAGAGGTGAGAAGTCCAAAGTCCAGGTGTAAGCAGTACCACACACTCTCTGGAGCCCCTAGGAGAGGATGTTTCCTTCCTCTTCCAGCTTCTGCTGGCTCTAGGTGTTCACGTGGCCTTTACCTCCTTGTGTCATTCTGTCTCAAAGTGCCCTTTCCTGCCTCCTGTAAGGATACCAGTCATTGGATTGAGGGCTGATCCTACATCTAGGATGATGTCATCTCAAGATCCTTAATTATATCTATAAATACCCCTTTTCCAAATAAGGTCAAACTACACTTTCTGGGGATAGAATATGGACTTATTTGGGGGGCCGCTGTTCAGCTCACTACACATAGCACTAGATGTTTTTATTAAACACACATAGATATAATTTTGGGAAAAGAACACTTTTTTTTAGGTATATTATGCTCAGCTTTATGAGTTACAGCAAACATTATGCTTAGTACAATACTCCTTTATTATTTCAAAGCGTCGTGGATCAGGGGTTTGCAGTGAAGGTCTTGGCTAGGGCTGGGGGTCTCAGATAAGGTTCCGGGTTCTCTCCCCCATGCTCACGTGGTTGTGGGCACAATGCACTTTCTTGCTGCCGTAAAACTTACGACGGTGTGGTGCTGGAAGTGAGCAGAAGAGCATCTATGACATAAGGGAAAGCCTAGACCCTTTTCGAAGGGCTTCCAACTGTTAAATCAGACCCATTTCGGACTATATCCTCTTTTGCTTTCAGTTTTTTAAAAAAATTTAATTCCAGTATAGTTAACATACAGCATTAGTTTCAGGTGTACAACACAGTGATTAAACGCTTCTTTACATGACTTAGTGCTCATGATGTTGAGTGTACTCTTAATCCCCTTAAACTCTTTCACCCATCTCCCCATGTACCACCCCTCTGATAACCATGTTTGTTCTCTGTAGTTTTTGCTTTGTCTGTTTTTTTCTTTGTTCGTTTTGTCTCTTAAATTCCACATGTGAGTAAAATACGGTATTTGTCTTTCTCTGATGTGTTTTACTTAGTATTATACTCTCCAGATCCATCCACGTTGTTGCAAATTGCAAGATTTCATTCTTTTTTATGGTTCCGTCATCTTTCATTGTGTGTTTATATACATACATACACAAACACACACAACATCTTGTTTACCCATTCATCTGTTAATGGACACTTGGGCTGTTTCCATAATTCAGCTATTGTAAATCACAATGCAATGTACATAGAGGTGCATATCTCTTTTTGAATAAGTGTTTTTGTACTCTTTGGGTAAATACCTGGTAGCAGAATTACTGCATCAGATGGTAGTTCTCTTTTTAATTTTGGGGGGAACCTCCTTCCTGTTTTCCACAGTGGCTGCACTAGTTTGCATTCCCACCAAGAGTGCAAGAGGGTTCCTTTTTCTCCATATCCTGGCCAACACTTGTTGTTTCTTATGGGTGTTTTCGTGAGAGAGAGAGAGCTTGCAAGCTAGGGAAAGGGGTATAGGGAGAGATAGAATCTTTAAGCAGGCTCCATGCTGACATGGGTCTCAAACCCACGACCCTGGGATCATGATCTGAGCTGAAATTAAGAGTCTGGCACTCAACCTACTGAGCCACCCAGGTGCCTTTCTTTTGTTTTTGACTGTAGCCATACTGACAGGTGTGAGAGGATATTGTGGTTTTGATTTGCATTTCCCTGGTAATGAGTGGTGTTGAGCATCTTTTCCTGTGTCTATTGGCCATCTGTAGGTTTTCTTTGGAGAAATGTCCATGTCTTCTATTTTTTTAATTGAATTATTTGTGGGGTCTTTTTTTTTGGTGTTGAGTTGTAGAAGTTCTTTATATTTTGGATACTAACCCTCTATCAAGATATCTCTTTATGAAATATCTTCTCCCATTCAGTAGGTTGCCTTTTAGCTTTCTTGATTGTTTCCTTTTCTTTCCTTTTTTTTTTTCACAATTTTTTTTTAATGTGTATTTTTGAGAGAGAGAGCACTAGCAGGAGAGGGGTGGGGAGAGAGGGCGACAGAGGATCCAAAGCAGGCTCCACACTGACAGCAGAGAGCCCGATGCAGGGCTCAAATTCACAAACCGTGAGATCATGACCAGAGTTGAAGTTGGATGCTTAACTGACCGAGTCACCCAGATTGTTTCCTTTTCTCTGTAGAAGCTTTTTATTTTGATTTGTCCCAGTAGTTTGTTTTTGCTTTTATTTCCCTTTCCTCTTGCTTTTATTTCCCTTGCCTCAGGAGACCTATCTAGAAAAATACTGCAATGGCCAGTGTCAGAGAACTTCCTACCTATGTTCTCTTCTAGGATTCTTATGATTTCAGGTCTCACGTTTAGGTTTTTAATCCATTTTGAGTTTATTTTTGTGTATGGTATAAGAAAGTGGTTTACTTTCATTCTTTTGCATGTAGCTGTCCAGGTTTTCTAACACCATTTGTTGAAGAGACTTTTTCCCGTTGCATACTTTTTAAATGTTTATTTAGAGAGAATGTGTGTGCAGGGGGAGGGGCAGAGAGAGAGGGGGAGAGAGAGAATCCCAAGTAGGCTCTGTACTGTCAGCACAGGGCCCGATGCAGGGATCAATCCCAGGAGCCAAACTTGGGAGATCATGACCTGATCCGAGATCAGGAGTTGGGCGCTTGGGGCACCTGAGTGGCTTAGCCCGTTAAGCGTCTGGTTCATGAGTTCAAGCCCCGCATCAGGCTGTGTGCTGACAGCTCGGAGCCTAGAGCCTAGAGCCTGCTTTGAATTCTCTGACTCCCTCTCTTTCTGCCCCTCCCCTGCTTGCACTCTGGGTATTTCTCTCTTAAAAATAAACACTAAAAAAAAAAAAGAGTTGGGCGCTTAACCAACTGAGCCACCCAGGCGCCCACTATTGCGTATTCTTGCCTCTTTTGTTGAAGATGAATTGACCATATAACCATGGGTTTACTTGTGGGCCCTCTATTCCTTTGATCTGTGTGTCTGTTTATGTGCCAGCATTATACTGTTTTGACTGCTAAAAGTTTGTAGTATATCACTCTGACTGTCTGGGGGTCTTTTGGTGGTTACATTCAAATCATAGGATTGTTTGTTCTAGTTCTGTGACAAATGCTGTTGGTATTTTAGTAGAGATGGCATTAAATGTGGAGTTGGCTTTGGATAGTATTGACATTTTAGCAACATTCTTCCAGTTCATGAGCATGGAATATCATTCCATCTGTTTGTGTTACCTTCAGTTTCTTCCATCGGTGTTTTATAGTTTTCAGAGTACAGGTCTTTCACCTTGGTTATTTTATTTTTGGCGCGATGATAAGCGGGCGAGATGGGATTATTTTATTAATTTCTCTTTCTGCCACTTAATTTTTAGTGTATACAAATGCAACAGATTTGTGTATATTGATTTTGTACCCTGCAGCCTTACTGAATTTGTTTGTCAGTTCTGGTAGTTTTTTGGTGGAGTCTTGAGAGTTTTGTATATAGAGTATCATGACATCTGCAAATAGTGACAGTTTTTTTTTTTTTAGGAGTTTATAATTTTATTGAACATTTCTGAAATTTTTGTTTGTTTATTTATTTATTTATTTATTTATTTATTTATTTATTTAAAATGGACATCCAAGTTAGTTAGCATACAGTGCAGCGATGATTTCAGGGGTAGATTCTTTGATGCCCCTTCAGGTTTACTTCTTCCTTACCAATTTGGAGGCCTTTTATTTCTTTGTGTTGTCTGATTGCTGTGGCCAGAACTTCTAGTACCGTGTTGAATAAAAGTGGGTGAGAGTGGACATCCTGGTCTCATTGCTGACCTTAAAGGGAAGCTCTCAGTTTTTCCCCATTCGGTATAATGCTAGTTGTGGGCTTTTACTCATCAAAGATCTTTATTATCTTGAGGTATGTGCCCTGTAAACCTGTTTTTTGAGGGTTTTTTTTTTCTTTATCATGAGTGGATGTCTACTTTGTCACATGCTTTTTCTGCATCTATTGAAATGATCATATGGTTTTTACTTTTTATTGATATGAGGTATCGTGTTGATTGATTTGGAAATATCGAGCCACCCTTGCATCACAGGGGTAAATCTCACTTGATTGTGGTGAATGACTTTATATATATATATATATATATATATATATATATATATATATATATACACATATACATATATATATACATATACACATATACATATATATATATATATAGTACACATATATATACACATATACATATATGTATGTATACATATATATATATTTACATTTATTTTTGAGAGACAGAGAACACAAGTGGGAGAGGGGCAGAGAGCGAATGAGACACAGAATGCGAAGCAGGCTCCAGGCTCTGAGCTGTCAGCACAGAGCCCGATGTGGGGGTCGGACTCCCAAACTGTGAGATCAGGACCTAAACCGAAGTTGAGCGCCTAATGGACTGAGCCACCCAGGTGCCCCTGTGGTGAATGATTTTTTTAAAATGTGTTTTTGGATTTGGTTTTCTAATACTTTGTTGATTAATTTTGCATCTATGTTTATCAGATATTGGCCTCTGTTTTTGTTTTGTTTTGTTTTTTTAGCGTGTTTTTATCTGGTTTTGATATCAGGGTAATGCTGGCCTCATAATACAAGTTTGAAAGCTTTCTTTTCTATTTTTTTAGAGCAGTTTGAGAAGAATGAGTATTAACTCATAGATGTTCGGTAGAATTCCCCCCAGGAAGCTGTCTGGTCCTGGACTTATCTTTGTTGGGAGTTTTTTTTGATTGCCGATTCAATCATTATTGGTAATCAGTTCAAATTTTCTATTTTTCCTGCTTAAGTTTTAGTTGGTTATATGTTTCTAGGAATTGATTCATTTCTTCTAGGTTATCTAATTTGCTGGCATATAGTTTTTCCTAACATCCCTTATAATCTTTTGTGTTTCTGTGGTTTCAGGTGTTATTTATCCTCTTTCACTTCCAATGTTGTTTGAGTCCTTCCTCTTCTTTTTGATGAGTCTGGCTAAAGGTTTATCAATTTTGTTGATCTTTTCAAAGAACCAGTTCCTGGTTTCACTGATGTGACCTGTTGTTTTTGAAATTTCGGTTTTATTTTTGCTGTAATCTTTATCATTTCTTTCCTTTTATTCATTTTTGGGTTTGTTTTTTTCTTTTTCTAGCTTTTTTTAGGTATAAGGTTAGGTGGTTTCTTTGAGATTTTTCTTCTTGGTATAGAGCTATATCGCTTTTAACTTTCCTCTTAGAACAGCTTTTGCCGAATCCCAAAGATTTTGTGTTTTAATTTTCATTTGGCTCTGTATTTTTCTGTGTCCTCTTTGATTTATTGGTTGACCTACTCATTGTTCAGGAGCACGTTATTTAACCTCCATGTATAAATGTTCTTTATAGATTTTTTTTCTTGTGGTTGATTTCTAATTTCAGTGCTGTGGTTGGAAAGGATGTATAGTAGGACTTCAATCTTTTTGAATTTGTTGAGATTTTTTTTTTGTGGGCCAATATTTGATCTGTTCTGGACCATGTTCCATATACATTTGAGAAGAATGCATACTTTGTTTTTTTTGGGCTGGAATGTTCTGAATATATCTCTTAGATCCATTTGTTCCAATGTGTCATTCAAAGCCACTGTTTTCTTGTTGGTTTTCTAGTTGGATGATCTGTTCATTGATGTGAGTGGCGTTTTGTTTTATTTTTTATTTTTAAATGCTTGAGTGAGATTGCATGAGTGGGGGAGGGTGCAGAGAGAGAGTCAAGAATTCCAAGCAGGCTCCATGCTGTCGGCACAGAGCCTACTGCGGGGCTCATGAACTGGGATCCAAAATCAAGAACTGGATGCTTAACTGATTGAATACCAGGCACTCCATGCAAGTGGGATTTTAAAGCCCCCTACTAGTATTGTATTACTATCTGGTACTACTTTTATGTTCGTTATTAGCTCTTAGCTGCTTTATGTGTTTGGGTGCTTCCATGTTGGGTGCACAGTTGTTCTATCCTTCTTCTTGACTGTTTACTTTATGACTTTATAGTGTCCTTCTTGTTTGTTGTTACAGTCTTTATTTTAAAGTGTATTTTGTGTCATGTAAGTATTGCTACTCCAGCTTTCTTTTTAACTCCCATTTGCATGGTAAATGCTTTTCCATCCCTTTACTTTCAATCCAAATGTGTATTTTTTGTGTAAAATGAGTCTCTTGTAGGCAGCCTATAGATGGGTCTTGCTTTTTTATCCACACTGTTACTGTCTTTTTGATTAGAGCATTCAGTCCATTTACATTTAAAGTAATTATTTATAGGTATGTACTTCTGCCCATTTTGTTACTTGTTTTATGGTTGCTTTTATAGTTCTTTTCTGTTCCTTTCTTTTGATCTGTTCTCTCAGGGTTTTTTGGCTTTGTTTAGTGATATACTTGGATTCCTTTCTCTTTGTTTTTTTGCATATCGGTAACTGGTTTTGGATACATGGTTACCATTCAGTTTGTACATAACATCTTCTGCACATGGCTTTATGTTAACTTCATGGTCACTTAAGTTTGAACACACCTTTACTTCTCTTCTTTCCACGGTTTAGGTGTATGGTTGTCATACTTTACATCCTTTTATTTTCTAAATCCCTTGACTGATTTGTATAGATGTACTTAATCTTATTCTTTTTGTGTTCCCTAATTGTCTTACTCTTAATTAACGGTCTTTCGTTCCACTCAAAGAGTGGAAATGACATTTCTTGTAGGGCTGGTTTAGTGGTCATGAACTCCTTTAACTTTTATTTGCCCGAGAAACTCTTTCTTCCTCCTTCTATTCTGAATAATAGTCTTGCTGCCTAGAGTATTCTTGGCTGCAGATGTTTTTCCCTTCAGCACTTTGAATACATCCTGCCACTCCCTTCTGATCTGTAGAATTTCTGTTGAAAAATCAGCTTATAGCCTTCTGGGATTTCCCTTGTAGGTAACTGTTTTTCTTTTCTGTTGGTGCTTTTAAAATTCTCTCATCACTTCTTGTTGCCATTTTAATTACTGTTTGTCTTGGTGTGGATCTGACTGGGTTGTTTTTTTGAGGGGGAGGGTGTTCTCTGTGTCTCTTTGATCCGGATCTCTGTTTCTTTCCCCAGATTTGCAACAGTTTCCAGCTGTTGTTTCTTCACACATATCCTGTGACCCCTTTTCTCTCTTCTCCTTCTGAGACATCGTGCTTGATGGTGTCACTGAGTTCTCTATGTCTGTTTTTAGTTTTTATTATTGTTTCTCTCTCTGCCGTTAAGCTTGATTGCTTTCCATTACTCTGTCCTCCGATTTGCTGTTCCGTTTCTTATGTTCCCTCTTGTCTCCTATTAATTCCATCTAGTGCATGTTTAATTTCAGTTACCGAGTTCTTCATCTCTGATTGGTTCTTTCTGATGTTTACTTTCTTTGTGAAGCGTATCCCACTCTTAAGTCCAGTGAGTATCCTTATGACCATTCCTTTAAATTCTCTTTGAGGTGGGGGCGCCTGGGTGGCTCAGTCGGTTAAGCGGCCGACTTCGGCTCAGGTCACGATCTCGCGGTCCGTGAGTTCGAGCCCCGCGTCGGACTCTGTGCTGACAGCTCAGAGCCTGGAGCCCGTTTCGGATTCTGTGTCTCCCTCTCTCTCTGACCCTCCCCCGTTCATGCTCTGTCTCTCTCTGTCTCAAAAAGAAACAAACGTTAAAAAAAGAAATTAAAAAAAAAATAAATTCTCTTTGAGGTGTATTACTTATCTACGTTTCATTTAGGTTTCTTGCTGTGATCTTTGTCCTCTTCTTTCATTTAGGGCATATTCCTCTGTCCCATATTCATTCTGTCTAAGTCCCTGTGTCTGAGCCGCTTTTCCCTGTATCCCAGTCTTCTGCAACGACTGTCTTTGCTTTTTGTGGGTGTGGTTTGGTGCCTGTGTTATTAGCGAGGCACTCTGGCGCCACGTCGGGCTTGACTCAGACCAAGCATTTGCCATAGATGTAGTTGCTCCTGTCTGCTTGGTGCTTTCCTGCTGTCCTCTGGAAGGCTTTTGTTGGTGGGTGGGGCCTGCATCCAGACCCGCCCCAGGCCCTTCCTGGGGCTTCACCTGGGCTCACGTTTGTGGTTTTCTTCCCTTTTCTCAGGGGCAGGAGTCACTTTGGAGCGGTGCCGGCCCCTGTGAAGGCTGCTTAAACACTGTCAGGACTGTGGCACTGCTTTGGATTGGCTCTGGCTAAAGGCACATAGTTCGGGGGCAGGTCCACAGGAGGATGTGGCGGCAGGGTGTGTGTGTGGCCAGCAAGGTGTACTTTGGGACTCGCAGCCCTCTGGGATGAGGCGGGCCTGGGTGGAGGGCCTGATCTGCACACGGGTGTGCCCAGGCGGGGAGTGTGGTGGTAGCGCGATTCGTGCGGGTCTTCTGTGACAGCAGACGTGGACCAGACGCCTGTCTGGAAGGGCTGCGTCCATAGGAAAATGCAGTTGGGGCATGGTATTAGCCCACTAGGTGGTTTTGAGCTAGTTTTTGTAGGTGTTCAGTGTGTCTCTGCTGGGGGCCAGGGGACGGAAATGACATCGGTCAGCTGTTTTGTTCCTAGAAAAGTCTCCTGATGATCCCTGCCCCTCTAGCGCATGCTCTGAGATTAACAAACAAATCTCTCCCCAGTATCCCCCAGGAGGTTTTGAAACTGGTGCTTCTCTGCTGTAACTCCATGGGACTATTTTTGTGCTATCTCTGGAAGGATGGGGACTGGTTTTTGCCTTTCTGGCTCTCCCAGAGCCGAGCCCACTGAGTTTGAAAGTTCCAGGTGTTGAAGCCCTACTGACTGTAAGGACTTGGGAAGTTTGGCATCTCTGATTCTCAGTGCCAGATGTTCTGGGGATTTGTCTCTCCCCCTCCTACCCTCTTAGACCTACCCTCTTCAATATGGCCTCTTGTCTACATTGAGATGTGGGCAGTCTGTTCTGCCAGTCTTCAGGTCATTTTCCGGGCTATTTATATGGACGTGAGTGTCATCTGGGTGTGTCAGTGGGACGGTGTGAGCTCAGGGTACTCCTACCTTGCCATTTTCCCAGGGAGTCCCAGGATCATCTCCTTTTTAGCTTAGTCCATTGATTTGGGTCTTTAATTGTATCTGAAAATCCCTTTACCGTTGCTGTGTAATGTAATGCAGTCATGGGGATAACACCCAGAGGTGGAGATCCTGGTATGTGTTGTTGAATGTTGCATATCACAGGTGTATATACTTTTTTATTTTACCAAGACGTCCTGATTTTGTGTGAAATGATTTCCAATTCCATACACTAGCTGTTTATAGAAATTTTTAGATGTATTTGACTGTTCTTTTATTCTAGGATGAAGCATCAATCCCCAACACGCTATGCCAGTGTCAAAACACTGATTTTTAAAGCCTCTAGTTCAAAGTGAAAAGTGTACTTTATGAAAATATTATGTTCAAATGAGGCATCAGTTAGGCATATAGATAAACACGGCCGCTGCCTGGATTGTGGGATAGGATTGCAGCCCGGCCCTGAGAATACAGTATCTGTGAACGAAACCACAAGTGGGTCAGTCAGTATAGAGAGAGGAATTTATATGTCACAATTAGAAAGGATGGCGGGGACATTAAAGTCAATAGCAGCAGGGCGAACAAGAGGAAACAGGAAGAAGGTATCCGTCCTTGCCTCATTCTTGGTCTCTGAAATTCAATGTTCTTTCGTGAAACTTGGTTATTTGATCCATGTCAGTTAATTCAGTTCCTATATTTGTAAACAGGATGTCAACAGGTTTAATCTTGAATGCAATGATGCTCGATTGGTAATACGATCATCTCGGGTAGTGGTTTGTGACGAACTCTCGAGACCAAGTCTGAGCTCCTCTCAACGCGACGTCCATTAGTAACAACTTTTTGTGGCCCTGGAGGGAGGAGCAGGAGCAGTGGTAATCACACACATTTACCATCTCATCCAGGTATCCTGTTGTTACCTTGACGGTTAGTTCAAAACAGTGGATTACTACCTCGTTCACCTGTGTCTGAGATACCGAATCCCTGCATGGATAACCTGGCAGATCCCCGGTACATCCTACACTCTTTTTCCTTGTTGACTCCCTCTGTGTGCTTCCCACCCCCACCATTTGGGCTCTGGCCCTCTAATTTAGTGCAGCGGTCAGAGCTTGGGTTTGACTGAAAAAAGAAAATGTTCATTGAATACAGTTTCCGTTAAATTTCAGTTAATGGACTCTGTCGTGAGAGATCTCCACGTCACTTTCGATTAAGTGCATTCAAGTGACGAGAAAAAAGGTTCCAGTAAGTCCAATGTTGATACAACGGTTCTAAAGATATTACATACTCCGTTTCCTTCCATTTTGTTTTTTTCCCTTTTTTTTGTAGGCTTCGTATGCCTCAAGTCCTTGAGGTGGTTAAGAATCGACTGGTTATGAGGAATGGAAAGAGGGCAAATGGGGCTGAAGTACAGAGAGTGAGGCGAGAGTTCAAAGATGTGTGATCATCAGGTTTTCAGTAGGAAGTAATGTGATCATATCTGGGTTTTCAAACATTGCTCTGGTTACTGCAGTATGAGGATGAAGTAGGGAGCAGAGATACTTTTGAAAAGAGATACCGCCACAATACTGGCAAGAGACACGTATTCTATCTTGATAAGGTGCCGTGAGAACCGCAACAAGGCACTCTGAAAAGTTAGAAGCAGGCACTTGAATGCTCTTGCGGAACTGATGTCTGAGGAAGGATGCCTACCATGGGAGCGTGCCTTGATGCTCTTTTGGCTGATTTAAACAAGCGTAGGCAACGGTTTCAAGTAGACGAAATAGTACGGATAAGGATACGAAGCCAGAAGGTGCATGTTCCATTGTGGAACCCTGGTCTTTTATGCAATGACCGTACATTTGCATGTTATTTTGAGAACAATAGCGAGCCGTCTTAAAGTCTGTGCTCATGTAACGTAATATGGATAGTATTTCAAATTTCACATTTACTCGTACTGCTCTGACAAAATAGCAACAATATGTACAAAAGTCTTGTATATTATTAAGTGATATTTAAATGTAAGGTGTAATTGTTTTAATCATTCATTAGCAGTAGTAGTAATCAACCATAATAAGCCTTTCATTACCGTGACTCTTTTTAAGAATAAGATAAAACATTTAATTACCAATGAGTCCTTCATAAAGTATTTCTCTGGATTCTCTTACACGTATCATTGTACTTTCATTATTGCCTGTTACCGTTTGAAGTACATTTTGGGTTAGGGAAAAAATAAGATTAGTAACATTGAAGTTTGAATGGGTTTACTTTAATTTGAAAGCATACAAAAATTATGCATAAAAGTGATTTTCTCAAAATGAAAAAGACAAAGTCATTGTGTGGTCTCAAAGCAATACTAATTACTAGAATACAAATTATTCCTTATTAGCTTATTAGACCAAAAATCTGTGTCTGTGTAATTCTGTTCATTGCAGAAATTAGGCAATAAGATTTTCTCCACATTGCACACATGAACAAATGATCAGCGATTGTACTGTTTTCACTTTGAAATCAAATTCACAATTGAGAAGCAGTGTCTTCTCAAGATGGATGTATTGTGATGTACTTGAGATTTTCAAAAAGTTTTCTGTGTTCGTTTTTACGTTTGAAGTATACGACACGCTGGGAGAAAGGATGGATGGTCTAGCATGGAAAGCATGGCTCCAATGATGCCCCCAGGAGAATATTGAGACTGCAGATATAAAGATGCCTACAAGAGCAAGAATCATGATAGACCATGAAAACGCATAAAGACAAAGCTTAGTATGTTTTCCAGGAAGGCTACGCATTTGGAAGCAGATATTTATTTATGTAATTTATTATTTATATTATTGAAGAATAATTGACATACAGTCTTATGTTTTAGATGTAAAATATATTGATTCCAAATTCTATGCATTAATCAGTTCTCACCATGATAAACGTAGTCCCCATCTGTTCCAATACAACATTATTACAATATTATTGACTGTATTCCTTATGCTCTACTTTTCATCTCCACGACTTACTTATTTAATAGCCGGAAATGTATACCTCTTAATCCCCTTTATCTTTATTGCCCCTTAGTCCCTCCCCATCTCTACTCTGGCAACAATTAGTTCTCTGTATTTAAGAGTTGGTGTTTTAAGTCCCCCCCCCCCCCAGATTTCATATATAAGCGAAATCACATGGTATTTGTCTTTGACTAATTTCACTTAATACCTTCTTGGTCCATTCATGTTGCTGGAAATGGCAAGATCTCATTGTTTTTTTTATAGCTGAGCAATATTCCAGCGTGTGTGTGGGCATTCATCTGTTGACTGATCCTTGGGTTGCTTCCATTTCTCCGTTACTGTAAATCATGCTGCAGTAAACATAGTGGTAACATACATCTTTTTGAATTGTTTTTGAATGGTGTTTTGAAATCTTTTTGAATTGTGTTTGGGCTTTTTGTTTTTTTGTAAACACCCAGTAGTGGAATTACTAGATCACATCGCATTTGTATTTTTAATTTTTTGGGAGACTTTCCTTCTGTTTTCCACAGTGGCTGCACCAATTTACATTCCCGCCAGAAGTGCAGGAGGGTTCTTTTCTCCACATCCTCACCAACACTTGCTATTTCTTTTTAATTTTTATTTATTTTAGAGAATGGGGTTCGGGGAAGAGGGAGAGAATTCTAAGCTTAGTGCAGAGCCCAACATGGGGCTCGATCCCATGACCCTGGGATCATGACCTGAGATAAAAATCAGGAGTCACTCAACGGAGCCACCCAGGTGCCCCAACACTTCTTTCTTCTTCTTTTTTTTTTTTTTTTTTTTGGAAAAAAACCCTTAATTTTTTAAATTCAAGTTAGTTAACAGTGTAGTATTGATTTCAGAAGTAGAACCCAGTGATTCATCACTTACACATAACACCCAGTGCTCATCCCAACAAGTGCCCTCCTATTTATTTTTTGATACAAACTATTCTGACGGGTATAAGGTGATATCTTGCTGTGATTTTGATTTGTGTTTCCCTGATGGTGAGTGATGTTGAGCACCTCTTTGTGTGTCTGTTGGCCCTCTTTATGTCTTTGGAAAAAATGTCTGTTTAGGTCCTTTGCCCATTTTATTTATTTATTTTATTTATGTATTTTGAAGCAAAAATAAAACGTGCCTGTTGTCAGGTGATAGTGATGTTTACAGAGTGATGTGATCCAACCAAGTGACCTTCGTGCAGCATAAATTTGTGTACTATCTCATGTGGCTCCTTATAGACCCAGCTTGGTTCTTGTCCCAGGTCTCCTCTTAGAGTTGCACCTGATTTTATTCCATTTTCGTCCAGATCCACTGGGGGATGGGACAATTCTGCTTCTGTTTCTTAGCTGGGAACTACTTGATCCTGGAAGTCTTGAGAGGACATGGCGAGGGACGGTCCATCGCACACACCACGATGGTGGATAAAAGGAAGAGGAGCTCTGCCCCTTTCTAAAGATCAGATTGTTTGTTTGTTTGTTTTTGGTGTTGAGTTATAGGGATTCTTTATACATTTTGGAGATTAATCTCTTACCACATATGCTACTTGCAAATACCATCTTCCGTTCATTTGGTTGCCTTTTTGTTTTCTGATGGTTTCCTTTCCCGTGCAGAAGCTTTTCACTGTGGTGTAGTTCACATAGGTTATTTTCTACCCAGTGCCCACGGAGACCATTGTCCGGGAGATTACTTCCTATGTTTTCTGTTACGAGTTTTATGGTTTCAGGTCTCACATTTAGGTCTTTCATCCATTTTCAGTTTATTTTTGTCTATGATGTAGGAAAGTGGCCTTATTCATATTTTGTATATGATGTAAGAAATTTTGATTCTTATGCACGTTAGCCATCTAGTTTTGCCAACGCCATTTATTGGAAAGACCACCTTTTCCCCATTGTGTATATATTTTTTGCTTCCTTTGGTGTGGATTAAGTAACCATGTACGTGTGGGTTTGTTACTGGACTCTCTATTTTCTTCCATTGATCTCTGTGTGTATCTTTGTGCCAGTACCATACTGTTTGGATTACTACTGCTTTCCAGTGTAGTTTGAAATCTGGAATTGTGATACCTCCAGTTTTGTTCTGTTTCAGGATTGCTTTGGCTATTTGAGGTCCTTTGTGGTTCCATACAAATTTTAGGATTATTTGTTCTACTTCGTGGAAAATGCTATTGGTACTTTGATAGGGCTTTCGTTGAACCTGTAGATTGCTTTGAGTAGGATGGATATCTTAATGATATTAATTCTTCCCATCCATGAGCAAGGTATATTTTTCCATTTGTGTATGTCATCTTCAGTTTCTTTCATCAGTGTCTTCTAGTTTTCAGAGTACAAGTCTTTGACCTCCTTGATTAAGTTTACTCAGATTCTTTTTGGTGCAGTTGTAAGTGGGATTGTTTTCTTAATTTCTCTTTCTGCTGCTTTCTTATTAGTATATAAGAATGCAACAGATTTCTGTATATTAATTTTGTATACTACAGCTTTACTGAACTCATTCATCAGTCCCAATAGTTTTTGGGTGGAGTCTTTGAGGTTTTCTGTGTATAGTATCATGCCATCTACAAATAGTGATAGTTTTCATTCCTCCTTACAAATTTGGAGGTCTTTTCTTTTTCTTGTCTGATTGATGCAGCTAGGACTTCCAGTACTACGTGGAATAAAAGTTTTGCAAGTGGACATCTTTTGTCTTATTCCTGATCTGAGAGGAAAATCTCTGTTTTTCACTGTTGAGTATGAGGATAGTTGGGGGTTTTTCATGTATGGCCTTTATTGTCTTGAGATATGTTCCCTCTAAACCTACTTTCTTGAGAATTTTGATCATGAACAAATATTTTGTGGATTGCTTTTTCTGCATCTATAGAGATGATCTCATGGTTTTAATCTTTCCTCTTGTTAATATGATGTATCACATTGATCTGCGAATATTGAACCACCACACATCTCGCGGAACATAATTAAATTTTTGCAGGGTTTAAGATTCTTCTCAAGATCTGTTGCATGACCCATTGAGCACTTATCCATACATATAAAAAGCAGAAAGGGATAAAGGGAATAACTGTATGTTATATTCCAACTATGGGTGCTAAATACTGTGCTAGATTATTTTCATGCCTTATCTTCTATACCCATATTAATAAGATCTTTTCATTTTACATGGCATGAAGTTCAGCAATGGTAAGATGTCTGATGTTTTACATTTAGTAAGTTATAAACCTGTAGGCAGAACTTACATACAGTGTTGACACTTGAATGATATGGATTTGAACTGTGTGGGTCCGCTTATTGAAAGATTCTTTCATACAAACAGAACAGTATCATAAATGGCTTTTATGATTTTCTTAATCTTTTCTAGCTTCCATTATTCTAAGAATATGATATACAATGCCTATAACATACAAAATGTATGTGAATCTACTATTTGTGCTATTGGTATGGTTTGAGGGCAACAGTAGGCTATTGGTGGTTAAGTTTTTGGGAAATCAAAAGTTATGCACAGAGTTTAGATTGTGTGGGGGTCCAGTCTCTCTAGCCTACACATTGTTCAGGAGTCAACTGTATTTGATCTCAAATTTCAGGCACTTTTTATTATACCAGACCCTTTGTAGGACAAATGGGTTATACTACCCTATGACAGAGAATAATAAAATGCATGCCTTGGTTGTACCGATGAGCCTTTGGAAATGTAACCCAGTTTCATATATATATTTTTTGATTTTTTGTAATATTTCCTCACATTGAAAATCTGAAAGTGCCTTTTTGGGTCTTTTATTCTCCCAACACCTCTGGAATGAGAAAGGCAATGATTTCTCGACAATTCGTCTCTTTGGTCCCAAGTTTTTATTTTTTTATTTTTTATTAAAAAAAATTGTTTTACGTTTATTTGTTTTTGATAGCGAGCACAAGTGGGGGAGGGGCAGAGGGAGAAGGAAACACAGAATCGGAAGCAGGCTCCAGGCTCCGAGCTGTCGGCACAGAGCCTGACGCGGGGCTCAAACCCGCAAAGTGCTAGACCATGACCTGAGCCGAAGTCGGACGCTCAACCAAGAGAGCCACCCAGGCGCCCCAGGTCCCAAGTTTTTAGAAAAGGCTGTCTCATATAGTCATTTGTCAAACCTAATTGGTACCTGATGGATTAATAATCGTATTTTACTGTCTTAAGCAGCCAGAATCTTAGTGTACTACAGGCCTAAATGCCAATGTAATAGACTCTTGAAATTCATTTGCTGACAATTTTGGACCTTATATCTAATCTTGTGTATTTGACAGGTGTATTCTTTTTGTGCTTAACATTTAACTCATAAAATCTGCATTTCCTTTGTGAATTATCAATGAATCACTAAAAAGAATAAAAATTCTCAAATTCTTACTTAAACTTAGCGTCGCTAATAAGCGATAATAAATAAGTGATAGTGGAGGTAATTGATTTTAATGTATGTAGCAAAGTATGGCTTTTGACAAATGACATCACTCAATGGCAATGAAATACCTCTAATAAACTTATATTTATTTAAAGTAAAAATTGAAAAAAATCTCAGTATGTTTTTTTTTGTTTATTTTAGAGAGAGAGCACGAGTGGGGAGAGGGGCAGAGGGAGAGAGAGAATCTGAAGCAGGCTCCACGCTTAGCACAGAGCCTGAACATGAGGCTTGATCCATGACCCTGGGATCATGACTTGAGCTGAAGTCCAGAGTCAGACACTCAACCGACTGAGCCATCCACGGGCCCCAACATTTCAGTATGTTTAAATGTATATTTGGCTTCTACAGCATAGCAGTAAATTTTCTTTCTTTTTATTTATTTTTATTTTTGAGAGAGAGAGAGTGAGTGAGCATGCACAATCAGGAGAGGGGCACAGAGAGAGAGAGAGAGAGAGAGAGAGAGAGAGAGAGAGAGAAAGGGAGACACAGAACCTGAAGCAGGCTCCAGGCTCCGAGCTATCAGCACAGAGCCTGATGCGAGGCATGAACCATGAGATCATGACCTGAGCGAAGTCAAAGGCTTAACCAACTGAGCCACCCAGGTGCCCCAGTAAATTTTCTTTCTTAAACTGTAGTAGATATTTTAAGGGATGCAATTGGGAAGACCTCTGATTGCTTGAAAGGTATTCTTTTATGATTAGAATAATCTGATATAAAAATGCCCTAATCAGTACTTATTATCATGGAAGTGGCAAAGGTTGGGCCAAGATTTAATTTTAGTCCGGTGTAGTGAATAGCTTTATTTATTGATATTTATTTTTTAGGATTCATGTAGTTTTTCCTATGTTAAATTTGTGAAACATTTGGAATGTCAGCTGTTGATTTCAATTATGAAAGTCCATTATTTTGATATGGTCCCTGAAGTTCAGTTATATTAGCTACTGAAATGCCTGGCTCAGTACTCCGTTATTGTCAGGATGTAATAGTTTTCGGTGTCAGAGCATCATGGTGCGTGGGCGTGCACAAAGGTAGCGAGGTAGAGACCATGAAAACACTTGACCTGTACTTGAAGATGGCGTTTTCGGATTGTGCACTTGTCTACATCTAATTAATTTAGGTCTAGCTCTGGTGCTTCTTTTCAGTCCATGAGGGTACCAGCTATAGCTCTGTAATCAGAATTCACTAAATGACAACTCGCTGCTGGCCACAGACCATGTGTTTCTTACTGTGCGTCATGCGAAAATACAACCCGGCCATCAGGCAGAGTTAAATTCTGGATTAAGGATTTCGTTTCCAAGGCAAGATCCATTCACCGTGGAGGCTGCCTCAGTTCTCTATTCAGGGAACAGTTGGCTTGTCCCTATAATTACAATAACAATGTGCTAGGCACTAAGAGTGTCAAGAAATGACTTTGACCCATTTTTTTTTTGGTTTTTTTTTTTTTTTTTTTTTTTTGCTCTCCTTTATGTTTAATTCAGAATTATGGAATTTTGAGAACAGGAAATCACTATTCTCCATATTTACTGTTGTAAACTCCTGAAAACTCAAAATAACCAGTGAAAAAACAACTTAAATAATGTCTTTAATACATATGTGCAAACTTAAAATATGTCAGTATTTTTTGCACCTTAAAATTTTTTTTTTTCAACGTTTATTTATTTTTTGGGGACACAGAGAGACAGAGCATGAACGGGGGAGGGGCAGAGAGAGAGGGAGACACAGAATCGGAAACAGGCTCCAGGCTCTGAGCCATCAGCCCAGAGCCTGACGCGGGGCTCGAACTCACGGACCGCGAGATCGTGACCTGGCTGAAGTCGGACGCCCAACCGACTGCGCCACCCAGGCGCCCCGCACCTTAAAATAAATGTCCACTCGGGGCGCCTGGGTGGCTCCGTCGGTTGAGCGTCCGACTTCGGCTCAGGTCATGATCTCACGGTTTCGGGGGTTCGAGCCCCACGCCAGGCTCTGTACTGACAGCTCAGGGCCTGGAGCCTGCTTTGGATTCTGTGTCTCCCTCTCTCTCTGCCCCTAACCCACTTGCATTCTGTCTCTGTCTCTGTCAAAAATAAACAAACGTTAAAAAAAATTTTTTTAAATAAAAAAATGCACAGACAAATTATTATTTTCATTATTTTTTTAAAGATGTCACTCTATCATTTCTAGTGACTAGAAATCAATACTGTAGTAATGATTTCAGGCCACACATTACTATGCAAGTGTAAGTCAGGGTTTTACAGGAGAAGTAATTCATAAAATTCTGCTTCAGGTCATTGTTTCACTGTCCCCCTCCCAACTCCATTCAAGATTTATGTAGGCATACAGTTTCTCTTGCTGTCTGGCTCTGTATCCTTCATTAAAATTTAGTACGGATTTCAAAGTGTGTCCCATGAAAATCATAGTGTGGTACTCGAAGGATATTTCAATTCATGAGTATGGTTGGGAAAAGAGTGTGAAATTGTTTGAAGTAATGATCTGGCAGATTTAGATTTCCATGATAAATACATCCTAATCAAAAGAGCTTAACAATTTTAGCTTAATCCTCATAAGTTATGATAGCAAATGTGGCAATGGAGAATAGGTGAATTCTCTATCTAGAAACTACGTTGTAAATCCTACACCAAAAAAAATAAGATACCCGAGTTATAAGAGAATTTATATGGAAGATTTCAGGTATTTCTCTCATTTCCATGAGAACATTCTCAAAAAGAAGTATGTCTCCTTTAATATAAATTCTAAATTTCCTGTTTATATCATGAACCAATGAGACTAAGGTCACAGCCACATGTATTTAGATTTATAAATCAATATTAAACTTGATAAAAGAACTGATGTTTATAGAAAGCTGTAGCTACGAGGAACGTCTGGGTAGCTCAGTGGGTTAAGCATCCGACTTTGGCCCAGGTCATGATCTCACGGTCTGTAGGTTTGAGCCCCACATCGGGCTCTGTGCTGACAGCTCAGAGCCTGGAGCCTGCTTCAGATTCTGTCCCTCTCTCTCTGCCCTTCTCCCACTCACACTCTGTCTGTTGCTCTCTCAAAAAAATAAACATGAAAAAAAAAAAAAAAGCTGTAGCTACCAAACCAGAATCCCTTGGCCTACTTATTTAATAAAAATGTTTTTTAATGTTTGTTTTTAAGAGAGAGAGACAGCGTGCGAGCTGGGGAGGAACAGAGACAGGGAGACAGAGTCCAAAGCAGGCTCCAGGCTCTGAGCTGTCAGCACAGAGCCTGAGGTGAGACTCAAACCCATAAGCAGCAAGATCATGACCTGAGCCGAAGTCGGTCGCCTGACCAACTGAGCCACCCAGGTGCCCCTGACCTACTTATTTTTAAGCGCATGTCATGGTAATATTAATTTGCCATCGATAGTTCTTTTTAAATGTTTACCAATATTACAAATTGGTTTCTGTGCGTGTTGAATGTTGTGAGTCCTATACAGATGTATTCACTTCTTACTCATATTTTTATCTGATGCTTTCCGGATGAATTTAGAGTATGAACTAAGCTTAAATATCAAACGATTTTAAATATGTCCATGACCAGAGAAATGGCCAGATTCAAAGCTTGTCTGTGTCTAGACTGTGAATGCAGTTTGAGTTGATTCAGAAAGTTACTGATAATTTCTGTATTTCAAGATACATTGAGAGTCAGGAATTTTATTTAAAATTTTCTTCACGATCTGCGAGTGGTAGGGGGATGAGAAGGGCAGGACTAGCGTTGGGGTTTTGTCCCCCTCGCCACCATCCTGAGGCCGGGAGCTGCCGGTGACCAGCTGGGGTCCTGCCTGTCGCCTCCCCTTGTCAATTTCGATACTCCTACCCCTTACGTGCGAACATAAAAAGAAAAACACTTCCCTGCATGGTTCCTCACCCTTCCTCGTGGAGGGGGACGTGCTGACTGGGGCAGACAAATGAGCACCTGAACCTGGGACTAGCTCCTCGGAGTCCCTGACTCTGCAGAGAACCCCCCTCCCCATAACCTGAGAGGTTGGCGCGCGCCCTGCCGTATCCCAGTGCCTGGAATCCGGGCTGCAGCCTGGGAATGTTGGAGATGCATGTCAGCGCTTCCCTGTCCTCCCCCTGTCCCGGCGGGGCCACGTTCAAGCTGCGCGGTGGTGGGTAGGGGTGCGTTATGTTCATTTGTATCAAAAATAAGTGACCGTGTGCAAAAGAATCAGGAATTTTAAAGTTAAGTTTAATTTCCATATGGAGAAAAACATTGGATTTTGTATTTTTATAGGTGGTAGCTAAGAACCGTGTTTAAGGTCACTTGGCCATTTAAGAATGATAACGCTGTTACCACTAATACTGTTATTCATGCTACCACGTATTAAACACTGTTCTGTGTCAGGCACTGTCCTGGACATATTGATGCATTTTAGAATACCTTTTAGAGATCTAAGATATAAATGGTCTTATTGTCATTTTTCAGATGTGGCCATTGGGATTCAGTAAATCGCCCCAAGGCATATAGCAATAAAATGAGCGAACCAGTCTTTAAACTTAAATCTCTTGTGATAACGTCTGATCTAGAGGGAATTTTCACGGACCGTTAGCAAATGCTCACTGCTCTAAGAGCAAATATTGAGAGGGATATTTTACAGTAGTTTTAGGAAAGTGGTGACTGTATAGAGGAAGGCTCTCAGAAGTTTGTGAGATGATTCATGGTGTCTTTGTCCAAGGACTAGGATACACACGTGCAAGGCAAAGGACGCACGGGCTTTAAGAACATTGCCTAACGTGTAGATGGGCATTGAGTGGTGACACCAGACTTCATACTGTTCTGAGAACTATTGGAGATAACTGTCTACCAACATACCCAATATCTTTTAAAGGAAGGCGATGTATTTGAGACCCTACAATGATCACCCACAGTGCCCTAAGTAAAAATTATGAGACACATGATAAAAGAAAATGTTACACTACTTTTAAAAACACAGCTAAGAGAAAGAGACCCAGAGATGACCCAGATATTAGAATAAGCGGGTAAGGATGTTAAAGGAAAAGATCATAATGTATGACTGGGTGGAGAATCTTAGCAGTGAAAAGGAAAATATACAAAAGAACCAAAGGGAAAATAGGGTATTGAAAATAATAGTATCTAAAATGCTAAA
The DNA here is from genome assembly GCF_007474595.2 of Lynx canadensis. NCBI lineage: Eukaryota > Metazoa > Chordata > Mammalia > Carnivora > Felidae > Lynx > Lynx canadensis. The sequence goes on along the minus strand of NC_044321.2, from coordinate 115,707,979 downwards.
TCACTGGAGAGACTTAACAACTGTTTGTAGACTACAGAAAAAAGAAGTGAACTTGAATATTGGTCAGTAGAAATTATCCAATTTTTAAAAACAGAAGATTTAGAAGAAATGGATAGAAACTCACTGATTTGGGGGGGGGGGGGCAATATATAGTGGCCTAATTATATGTAATGTGGGCAGAAGGAATATTTGAACAAATACTGGCCAGAAATTTCCAAAGTTAAAAAATAAATCCATCTGATCAAGAAAACAAATTACATACACTGGAATAACAGTATGTGTGATGGCTGACTTTTTGCCAAAAAGAACAGAGGTCAGAAGACAGTGAAATCTTTTATTATTTTTTAAACGTTTATTTTTGAGAGAGAGAAAGAGACTGCACGTGTGTGTGAGCGGAGGAGGAGCAGAGAGAGAGGGAGGACAGAGGGTCCCAAGCTGGTTCTGCACTGAGAGCAGAGAGCCCCGATGTGGGGCTTGAACTCACACACCATGAGATCATGACCTGAGTTGAAGTCAGACGCTCAACCAACTGAATCATCCAGGGGCCCTGACAGTGAAATCTTCCGATACTGAAGGCAGGGAGAGAGGATTCCCTGTTAAGCTAGAATTCGCTATCCGTTGGAAATGCCCTTTGAAATAAGAGAGAAATTGGAACATTGTTGGATAAATGAAATTGTAGAGAAATGTGAAAGGAAATGACACCACCAAACAGTAACTAAGATCTACAGGAAGGAGTGAAGGTCACCAGAAAAAGTAGATCCGTACGGATATGGAAAAAGCATTATTTAAAAAAAAATTTTTTTAAGATGATTGTTTCTTCAAAGCAAAAATAATAACCTTATATTGTAGCATTTATTGCATGTGTAATGTAAATACGGCAACAATAACACCAAAAATGTGGCATATGAAATTTTCCTGTTGTGACATTATAAATTCTTTTTTTAAAAGTCACTTATTGGGGCGCCTGGGTGGCTCAGTCGGTTAAGCGGCCGACTTCGGCTCAGGTCATGATCTCGCGGTCCGTGAGTTCGAGCCCCGCGTCGGGCTCTGTGCTGACAGCTCAGAGCCTGGAACCTGTTTCAGATTCTGTGTCTCCCTCTCTCTGCCCCTCCCCTGTTCATGCTCTGTCTCTCTCTGTCTCAAAAATAAATAAACGTTAAAAAAATTTTTTTTTTTAAAAAGTCACTTATTTTGAGAGAGAGAAAGAGAATGTGAGTGGGGGAGGGGCAGAGAGAGAATCCCAAGTGGGGTCCACAGTGTCAGCAAGGAGCTCAATGTGGGGCTTGAACTCACAAACCTTGAGATCAAGACCTGAGCTAAATCAAGAGTCGAATGCGTAACTGACTGAGCCACCCAGGCACCCCTCCTATTGTGACATTCTGACGTTTATGTGAATTTGGACAACGTGAGCCCTAAGCGTACTGTAACATTTAGAGAAAACATTAAAAAACGACAAAGTAATGTAGTTTAAAACGCGACGGTGTGAAATAAGACTAAAAACATTTGATTAACTGGAAATATGGCACAAAAGAGCAGGGAAAAAAAACTACTAGAAAACAAATAGCAAGTTGGTATACTTAAGCCCATGAACGTGATTGCATCAAATATAAAACAACTGAGGAAACCAATTAAAGGCAGAGTTTGTAATAAAAGGAATATCAGTTGTCTACATGAGCTAAAGACGGAACCTGTATGTTGGCCCGTAGATTATTTATTTCTCCATCCAGGCTGAGACCAGCGAGCTTAAAAGATTACAGGCTCTAAACTCAGATTTTGAGTTATTTTTTGAATCGCCTAAATAAGCTTTTTTTTTTTTTTTTTTTGAGTAATGGAGGGCCTTCCTCCTTTGCATACCCTATGAAACCTCATCTGATAGGTTTTACTCTTATGGTATGACACCGTAGTTCTGAGACCTCCAAGGTGCAATGACCTTTCAAAGCTTCCTGACCCAGAGACTCCTTGTTCTGCTGCTGATCAACATCACCTAGACGTGTAAGGTCTCTGTCTGATCCCCTTGTCGCCTGGTAGTTCCCTTCCCCTCCTCCCCTTTCTAACGGTTGCCCCCTTGCCATTGCCTCTGGCCCATCTCCTCCTGGGAGGAGCTTCCTTCCCATGCAGGCTTGTCCCCATGCCAACCAATTTCTGGAGCAGTCGCCTAATCCCTTAACACCCACCATCATGTTCTCCGCAATAGATGAGCTTTATTTCTTTGTGTTTTAATTTTGAAATGCTTTTAATAATGTTGAGAGACCAATATAAAAAACCCACAGAGAGCCTTCATGAAAATTCTTCCAATTCTGCCCCTTTTCAGCATTTTACCCTATTTGTTCTACCTCCAGCTCGCTCTGTCGTGCTGTTTATGGTGTTTGAATACACACATGCAACTTGTCTCTGAATCATTTGAGAAGAAACTGTAACCACTAAAAATTTCAGTATGCGTTGCCTCAGAACAAGGGTACCACCTAACGTGCCCCATTAGTTACTCAAATTAAGACCGTGAAATTGATAGCACATTCTCACAATCTGTGAATGAAGGTCTCCTTTAGATTTTGCCAACTGCCTCCACAGTGTTTTACCTGAGTATAAGCCAACATTTTAAATACATTTAGTTGTCACATGCTTTTAGAGTTTTTCAATCCAGAGTAGTTCATGTGTCTCACACAGTTTTCAATATTTTACAGGCTTTGAGAGGTCAGGTCTTATAATTTTGTAGGATGCCCTTTGACCTGGGTCTATCCATTGTTTAATCATGGTAACACCCAGGCCACCCATTTTTTTTTTTTTTTCAGAAATGATAGTGAACTTTTCTGGGTGAGTTACATAATTAAAATTTATTCATGTATTTATTAGTGTAAGTATGGAAACCTAGATTGATAACTTGTTCCAGGGGCCATATCTACTAATGTCATTATTTTATGTTGAAATTACTACCAGTCTGGCTAGGGGGGAGCCTTTGTGGCTGAATTTTATCTCCTTGAGAGCATTTCCATTATTTTCAGGAGCCACCAGATATTTCAAGTTCATCTTGTACGTTCTTTGCCTCAGGTCTGGAATCAGCGATTTTTCCAAGGATGTCTGGTTCCTTTTGGTAGAGAACATAACAAAAACACCAAGAACTAGATGTGCTGATTACTACGGAAATGTTACTGCTCCTAGACCTTCCTTTTTTTTTTTTTTTAAATGTTTGCTTATGAGCGACAGAACATGAGTGGGGGAGGAGCAGAGGGAGAGGGGGACAGAGGATCTGAAGTGGGCTCTGGGCTGACAGCAGAGAGCCCGATGTAGGGCTCGAACTCAAGAACTGGGAGATCATGTCCTAAGCCGAAGTCGGACACTTAACTGACTGAGCCACCCAGGCACCCCTCCTACACCCTCTTAATAGAGCTAGGAAATATTTATGTATGTACATACAGACATACATGTGAACGGACGTCTGCATTTCTTAAAATTTTCAATGTTGCTTACCATCATAATAGAAGAGATTACATTAAAAACAATAGGATCTCTGTATATGCAAAACAAAACAAAGCTACTTGGGGTGCACTTTAACACACACTCTTGTTAAAAACTGTTTACAGAAAGTAGTAGTAATCTGAATTTGATTAACTGGATACATATAAACGATCCCTACAGCTCATATATAGAACATTTCCCTCAATTTGGGAATACTTGGGTGTCTACTCTTTTATTAAAATTTGTTCTGAAATCCATAACCAGTGTAGTAATAAGGAAGAATAAAAGACATACATAATAGAATGGAAAAACAAAAACAGTCTTTGTAAAGATGGCAGGATCGTTGGTATTAAAAAGTAAAGGATGCACCAGAAAAAGGGTTGAAATTAATATTTAGCTGGTTGGCAAGATACTGTGTCAGAATAGAAAACCAATTGTATTGGGGCTCAGTTAGTTAGCATCTGACTTCAGCTCAGGTCATGATCTTGCGGTTTGTGAGTTCGAATCCTGCATTGGGCTCCTCTCAGGCAGTGTGGAGCCTGCTTTAGATTCTCTCTCTCTCTCCTCTCTCTCTGCCCCTTTCCTGTTCGCACTTTCCGTCTCTCAAAATAAAAAAAAAACAAAAAACTTAAAAAACAATTGTATTTAATTATACCAGCAAAAAGCAGTTGGGAAATGAAACTTAAGAAATCACATGCCACTGACAATAGTATAAAAAAATAGGAACAAACTCAAAAGACATGTAAGATCTGTATATTGATCTGGGTGAGGGAAATCATTGGTGAGAGAAGACCTAAGTTAGTGGAGAATTCTACTGTATTCGTGGAAAAGAATATTTAAAACTGCTAAAAGTGATGCCTGGGTGGCTCAGTCGGTTAAGTGTCTGATTTCAGCTCAGGTCATGATCTCACAGTTCATGAGTTCGAGCCCTGTGTCGGGCTCTGTGCTGACAGCTCAGAGTCTGGAGCCTGCTTCGGATTCTGTGTCTCCCTCTTTCTGCCCCTCCCCCGCTCATGCTCACTGACGCTCTGTCTCTCAAAAACAGATAAGCGTTAGGAAAATTAAAAATGCTAAGATGTTAATTTTCCCACAAATTAAATCCATAGATTTAATGTAATTCCAGTCAAAATCACAAAAAGCTCATAGGTAGAGATTGACGAGGTGGTTTTAACGTTTATATGAAAATGAAAGACCAAATGGCCAAAGCAATCTTGAAAAAAATTGTCCAAGGTTAATAGAATCACACTACCTGATTTCAGGATTTACCGTAAAGCCACATAATAAAGACAGTCTTGTGCTAGCCTAGGACTAGAGAACAAATTCATCCCAACTACATTCATAGGTATGCAGTAAATTGATTTTTGGTAAATGCATGGAGGTAATTCACAGGGGAAGGTTTAGATTTTCCAACAAATTAAGCCAAAGTGAATGGATATTTATACCGAGAAATATGATGCTTGACCACTATCTTATACTAAGAAAAATTTTACTTATGACACATCAGAGATGTAACTTAAAAGCTAAAACTACAGATCTTACAGAAGAAAACGTAAGTATTCAACTTAATCTTTATGCTTATCAATCTTGACAAGCTTGGTATTGACAAACATTTCCTAGGACTCAGAATGCATTAACCAGAATGAAAAATTGATAAATTGGACATCATCAAAATGAAATCCTTTTGTTCATCAAAAGGCAATATTCATAAATGAAAAAGACAGACCGTAGGCTGGGATGTAACATTTGTGTTAGATGTATCTGATGAAGGATGTATCTAGAATGTATAAAGAACTTCAAAAAGCCAGTAATAAGAAAACCTCATAAACTGGCAAAAGGTGTGAAATTTCATTTTACTGAAGAAAATATGTACATGGTGCATAAGTATATGCAAATGTACGCAACATCATCAGACATTAGAGAGATGGGAATTAAACCCCCAATGAGAGGACTATGTGCCTTCTAAAATCACAAACATTAAAAAGACTTTGAAACCAAGTGTTGGCAAGGATGTGGAGAAATCGAAGTGCTCCTATGTTTGTGGGATCGTACAAAGGGACGACTGTGTCGCAGTGTTTCTTGGTCGTTTCTCAAGAGACTAACTGTAGAGCTACTTTATGACCTATAATTCTGGTTACAGGAATTCGTCCAAGAGAAATGAAAAGTCTTAGAAAAGAGTTTGACAATAGTGAAAATCGAAAATAACCCAAATGTTTATTTGGTCGATGTGTTTTGACACGTTAGAGAGTCAAACAGTGGATGCTACTTAGCAATAAAAAACACTGGATGCATCTTAAAAACATTTTCTTGAACTGATGTAGACAGAAAATAGTACTTACTATAGGTACTTTTATATGAAGTTCAAGAACGCACCTAAGTCCTCTGTGGGTTAGAAAGGAGACCAGTTTGTGCGAAATCTGTCTTGATGGTGGCATTAGATACGTGGTTGTGCACATTTGCCAACATTCTTTACATACGCATTTTATTGTATGTATATTTCATGTCCATAAAGACGTTATGAAGCACTGTCTCAGTCAGTGTTGGTAGTAAGCAGATGGCTCAGCCAAAGAAAGAGATTCAAAGAGATTTTGATGAAGCGTGTGCAGGGTTAAGAAAACCACTACAAGCTAGTATATTAGCCCAGGACCACTCATGGCAATTACTAACACCGTAAGCACTAACCCAAGAATAAGGGGATGAGAGCCGTTTGGTTGAGGGACACAGCGAGTGTGAGATGACTACATGTAGACAAAATCGGAGGAATATTTCTGTAGCAGTATCCCTCCTTCACCCTGAACTCTGGCCAGTGACTGTCACACCCAAGCCAAGCCTGAAGTTCTCAAGGAAACATGTTGAAGCAGTCCACATAGGTCAGTTTCTTTGGGCTCAGAGCACAATAAAGAGTAGTAGAGAAAGTACCCAGATGGGGGAACAGTAATTATCCTTTATGGACATAGATGGCAGGAAAGAGTCATTCTAATTAGGATGGTTTCACTCATTTGTTCTTTGGCTCGTTCACTAAAAAGCCCTTTACAGTGTATCTGCTATGTGCCATGAACTGCTCTAGAGAAATAAGCAGATTTGGCTTCTGACCCTCAGAATTCTATGGTCACATTGAAAAAAATTAGAGTGTCACATATTCAAGGTAGAAAAAGAAACGAAGGACAGATTAAAAATATAAATACTATTCAGTCCAAAAAGCTAATAGAGGAAGAAGTCGCTTCTAGAAAATTATGATGTGCACTGGGGATAATTATGGGATAAGGACAATACATTCTGTGTGTGTGTGTGTCTAAGGAATAACAACCACCTTAGTCCGATTAATTCACAGGAGCTACATAGCTATTGCCGACTGATCCGAGTAATTGGATTTTCTGAAGGCTACATTTAAAACATTCTACCCACATTAGTAAAAACTGTCCTGGAAAATACTTGGTTGAAGAGGTTAATAATGGCTTCTTATTTTTATCGGCTTAAGACAGATATCTTAGTAGACACATTTTACTAGTGTTTGTGAACACAAAAGCTTTCTGCTGGGTAACTTATCAGTGACAAATTTCACTTTTTCAGAAGTGTCTAATTCAGAAAATATTGCACGAGATTTATTCAGGCTGAAGTACTTTGTCCAAGATATCCTGACTTGTGAAATACAAATGCTTTATTGTCGTATATCCTTTTATTTATTATGAGGTACCTCGTTCCTAATGATCAAGCCTCCTTCTTGTATCCTACCACCTCAGCAGTTAATACTATTTATAGAACTCCTCCTAAAACATACTGATGCCCGTTTTTAAAAGAAAAAATTCTCCTTTTCTATATGACCTTTGTATCATGACCTATGTGACTTATTGTGAAACCGGTTAAAAAGCATGGCAGGATTCAGAGATGGATGTACAGGAAGGTGAAAAAGTTGCCTGGAGCATATAATACTGTTGATGGTTGTGTTACCATGTAAACATTTCGTGCCAGATACAAGACGCTGTGGGCCAGTAACGATCCTGCTGTACAAGCAGATATTCCCATTTTCTGAGAGTTATTCAGTTTTACCTAAGGTTTCTAACGTAGCTCTCTGTTTGGTTCTGAAATAATAGTATCTTCAACAATAGAAACAATTGTAGATCAGTTTACAGTGTTCTCAATGTATATGTTAATTGATTCTCGCAGAAGTGTTATTTGATTATTTTCAGGTCGATCTCATTGTTATTTTCCCCAAGGGAACCAGAATTAGAGAAGCATTATTTGTACAAGCTTACAAAGATAATCATAGAACTGCGTCTTGATATCTGACTATATTACATTACATAGTTTCTTGTTCAGTAGGCCATTTTTTTTTTTTTTTTGCCTTTTAAAAATGCTTTTTTTTTTAAATTTTTTAATTTACACCCAAGCTAGTTAGCATATAGTGCCCGGATTTCAGGAGTAGATTCCTTAATGCCCCTTACCCATTTAGCCCATCCCTCTTCCCACAAGCCCTCCAGTAACCCTCAGTTTGTTCTCCATATTTAAGAGTCTCTCATGTGTTGTCCCCCTCCCTGTCTTTACATTAGTTTTGCCTCCCTTCCTCCATGTTCATCTGTTCTGTGTCTTAAAGTCCTCATATGCTTGAAGTCATATGATATTTGTCTTTCTCTGACTAATTTCGCTTAGCACGATACCCTCTAGTTCCGTCCACGTAGTTGCAAATGGCAAGATTTCATTCTTTTTGATTGCCAAGTAATACTCCGTTGTATATATATACACCACATCTTCTTTATCCAGTTATCCATTGATGGATATTTGGGTTCTTTCCATACTGTGGCTATTGTTGAAGCGCTGCTATAAAGTTTGGGGTGCATGTGCCCCTTTGAAACAGCACACGTGTATACCTTGGATAAATACCTAGTAGTGCAATTGCTGGGTCATAGGGTAGTTCTATTTTTAGTTTTCTGAGGAGCCTCCATACTGTTTTCCAGAGCAGCTGCACCAGTTTGCATTTCCACCAGCGGTGCAAAAGTGATCCTCTTTCTCTGCATCCTTGCCAACATCTATTGTTGCCTGAGTTGTTAATGTTAGCCATTCTGACACGTGTGAAGCCATCATGGTTTTGATGTTGAGAGTTTTTTCATGTCTTTTGGCCATCTGGATGTTTTTTTGCACCGCCCCATCCGTTCATGTCTTTTGCCCATTTCTTCACTGGATTATTTGTTTTTTGGGTGTTGAGTTTGATAAGTTTTTTGTAGATTTTGGATACTAACCCTTTATCTGATATGTTGTTTGCAAATATCTTCTCCTGTTCTGTCAGTTGCCTTTTAGTTTTGCTGATTGTTTCCTTTGCTGTGCAGAAGCTTTTCATTTTGTTGAGGTCTCAATAGTTCGTTTTTGCTTTTGTTTCCCTTGCCTCTGGAGACGTGTTGAGTAAGAAAGTTACAAAGATAATCATAGAACCGGGTCTTGATATATGACTGTATTATATTACATAGTTTCTTGCTCACTTGACCATTTTTAATTGGAGAAGTACCTTTGTTTACCTGAGTCTTCGATATCGTTAGGGATGAATGATAGGAAGGCAATCAGGGTGTAGCATGCTGGAAGGGATAGTACTGAACAGGAATTTTATTCCACTTGTGGACCTATCTCCTAGAGGAGAGCCATATGGAAATGTGACTTGGCTGTCTTATTTTTCACCTGATTGGAATTTAGGAGGTTTCAGTACAAAAATATCTACCAAAATGCGATGTGGTACAAAGTCTCTTCAGGATCAAGTGAATGACCTGGGAAAAGGCAAACAGTGTATTTGAGGAAGTGGAGTAGTGCCAGTGTAACGAATTCAGAGTGGTATAGAAAGTTCTGTAGGATTATACTAAGATCTAGGTGAGTTTCAGGCCATAATCATAGGCCTTATTACAATTTTATGCCTTCTAAGAACATCTGGAGAGTTATTGGGGGCTGTCGCAAGCAAGGGAATATGGTTTGCCATGTGTATGATAGATGGGGTGGTGCAAAACAGGAGTTATGTGGAAACACGATTAGTAAAGTTGATGCAGCTGTCTAAGCAAGACATGATTGTGGTCTGGACCAGGTATAGTGGTTGATATGGAGAGATTGAAATTGATTTGAGGTATGTTTTAAGATAAAATCACAATGACCTGGTGTTAGATCGATTATAGAGAGCTGTCAAAGACCGTTCCTAGATCTCAGGTTTGAAAAACTGGATGGATGATGGTTCCTTTGAACTATGATAGTGAATACTGAGGAAAGGATGAGAGATATGAACCTATGTTTGATAAAATTCTTAGCAGTCAAGGAATTGAAAAGGGGATATTTAAATATAATGAATAACATTTGGAAAAATGCGTAGGGGGGCGCCTGGGTGGCTCAGTCGGTTGAGCGTCCGACTTCGGCTCAGGTCATGATCTCGCGGTCTGTGAGTCCGAGCCCCGCGTCGGGCTCTGTGCTGACAGCTCAGAGCCTGGAGCCTGCCTTCGGATTCTGTGTCTCCCTCTCCCTCTGCCCCTCCCCCGCTCATGCTGTGTCTCTCTCTCTGTCAACAATAAATAAACATTAAATTTTTTTTTAAAAAAATGTGTAGGAAATTTAATTCTTAGTAGTTGAATATTGAAATGTTTCCTGTGAGGGCAAGGACACTAGGATGCCTATACTATCAACACATAGACTCATTACAAGCGTAAGAAGGCATAGAATGAAAAAGCAGAAGAAATGGAAATCAAGAATTAAACTGTAATTACTTGGAAGACAATATGATTGTGTACCTAGAAAATTCAAAAGAGTTCTCTGACCAACGTTTGCATAATATATAGTTTATTGTAGCATAGTAGATTTAGCAAGGTTTTTGAGTACATGGTTCAAAACAAAAGCAAATATATGTATTATATAAGTAACAAATTTAAAATTAGATTAAGAGGCAGCTGGCTGGCTCAGTCAGAAGAGCATGTGACTCTCGATCTCAGGGCTGGGAGTTCGAGCCCGATGTTGGGTATAAAGATGACTTAAATAAACTTTAAAAAACAGAATAAAAAATTTCATTAGAATTTAAATAGAATCAACAAATATCTAAGAATAAATAGATTTGTAATACCTTTGACTTGAAAATTAAACTTTCCAGTAATGAAAGAAGACAAATATAAATAGAAGAAGATACTATGTTCTTGTATTCAAAACACATTTTGGAAAAGACATCAATACTCTGAAAAATAATGAAAAATATCATTACAATCCTAGTAAAAATTTCCACTGATGCATAGAGTCTGTTAGGAATTGATGTGAAGATATTGGCTGTATGGTGGGTGCATTGTTATGTTTATTATGTATTTAACGTAGCTAATAAGGAAATTATGCAAAATGATGTTTATGGGGGAAAAAACAGAGGGTACAAACTAACAGAAATTGAGACTGACTTTGAAGTTACCGTGAGAGCGAATAGGCAAATAGTCCAATGTAACAGAATAGAGTGCAGAAACAGATCGACACTTGAATGTTCACCTTATTTGTGGGAAAAGCTACCAGTCAGTTCAGTTGGAAAGAAGGATTATTGTAATGATTGATGCCAGATCAGATGGATGTACATATGGAAAAACTGTATGCTGAACACATATCCTATCAAATTTTAGTTCCAGACTAATTGCTGATTTACATTTGGTATATGATACAATACAGCATGTAGAAAATGAGAATAACTAGGGGAACAACTTGGTTGCTTTGGATTAGGCAGTGATTTCCCAAATAGGACTCAAAAGGTGCCACCCACAAATTTTGAAAAAAACGGATTTTTTAATATACGTGTAAATAATTGACCTACAAAGGACTTGCATAGAAGATGTGTAAATCTTTAAGAAAAAGGCAACCCAATAGAAATCTCAGCAAAAGACCTGTATGAAAAGTTTACAAGAAAGAACATTAAAATAGTAGACTGCTTTCTGGGGGAGGAAGATGGTGGAGTAGGAGAACCCGAGGCCCGTCTCCTCCCACTAGCAAAACTGGATAACTATCGAATCATCCTAAATACCCCAGAAATCAGACCTGAAGACTGACATAGCAAACTCTACAACTAAAGGGATAAAAGAAGCCACATCAAAGAAGGTAGGAAGTGCAGAGACATGGTTTAGGGGAGGGAGGCGGTAATGGAGCAGGTCTGGAGAGGAGCACGGAGGGGAATGCGCAAGGAGAATGTTTCCCCAGGGCCACTGGCTGGGAAAGTGAGAGGGGCTGAATTTTGTGAGGTTTTGCAGCCAGCGGGGCTTAAGGCCTGGAGTTTTAAAGGTCAACAGCCTTGGCCGGGGTAGAGTTACTTCTGAGGGCACCGTGCTGCTCCTGGAGAGAAGGCAGACAAACAACCCAGGGGGCAGATGACGTGGAGACAGCCGAGGGCACACGGTGGGGTGACCGGTCGCTCTTCTCGGAGCGTGTCCCTAAGTGGCAGTATTCATGGAGATGCCTCTCTCTGGGGGGTGGGGGGACTGGCGGGAAGGAGCTGGCTGACCACACTTCCCTCCCCTACCCCACCTGCAGGAAGCAGCACAGGGCCACTGGCCGAGCCACTTGCTTACACCAGGCCCTACCACCCTGCCCTGTGGAGGGGCGACCCTTCTCAGTCAAGCTAGCCTAGTTCCAGTGAGGTGGGCCCCTTCCCCAAAAGACCAGTAGAAACCCCTGCGCACACCACCTCTCCTCACCAGAGAGTTCTGCATGACCTCAGTTCTGTCCAAAGTGTTGTCAGGTCTCCTTTCATAAGCAGACAAGAGCACACCTAGTTAAAACTTGTCACATTCAGGCCGGGGACAAAACCCTGCCCACTGCAGGCAAGGAAAGCCTCTTGCAGATGACTGGCCTGAAGGATAGGGCAGCCAGAAGAAAATTGCAGCACATACTGGAGACACTCCCTGAAGCACTACATGATTTCTTCTTCGTCAAGCCATTACTTTCAGCAGCAGGAGACTTCACTGGCTTTTCTAACACAGAGAAACAGGCAGAGACTTAGACAAAATGCAAAAATGGAGGAATTTATCCCACATGAAAGAATAGGATAAGGCCACGGCCAGAGATGTAAACAAAATTGGTATAAATAACATGCCTGATGGAGAATTTAAAGCAACAAGCATAAGGATACTCACTGGATTTGAGAAAAGAATACGGGACATCAGTAAGTCCCTTACCACAGAGAGAAAAGTTAAAAAGGAATCAGAGATGAAGAATGCAATGAGCAAGATTGGAAACGGGCTTGATGCAATGAATAGCAGGCTGGAAGAATCAGAGGAATGAATTAGTGACCTAGAAGACAGATTAATGGAAAGCAATGGAGCGGAATAAAAGCAAGAAGAACTATGAAACATGAGAATAGACATAGGGAACTCAGCGAATCCATGATATGTAATAACATTCATCTCATAGGAGTCCCAGGAGAAGAAGGAGGAGGAGAAAAGGGGGGAGGAGGAACATTTATTTGAGCAAATAATAGCAGAAAACATCCCTACTCTGGGGAAGGAAACTGACATTCATATTCAGGAGGCACAGAGAACTCCCATCAGAATGAACAAAAGCAGACCAACACCAAGAGCGATTTTAATTAAATTTGCGAAATATAGTGATAAAACATTTTAAAAGAGGCAAGACAAAAGTCCTTAACTTACAGAGGAAGACCCATAAGGCTAGCTGGAGTTTTTTCAAAAGAAACTTGGCAAGCTGGAAGGAAGTGGCATGATATATTCAAAGTGCTGAATGCGAAAAATCTGCAGCCAGGAATACTCTATCCAGCAAGGCTATTCTTCAGAATAGGAGGAGAGATAAAGACTTTTCTAGACAAAAGCTAAAGGAGTTCTTGCCCACTAAACCAGCCATACAAGAATTGTAAAGGGGACTCTTTGAGTTCAAGGGTGAGACCAAAAGTGACAAAAGACAAGAAAGGATCAGAGAAATCTCCAGAAACAAGACCAAACAAGTAATAAAACGGCACAGATTACATATCAATCTGTAATTACTTTGAATCTAATTGGACTAAACATTCCATTAAAAGACATAGGATGTCAGAATACATTAAAAAAAAACAAACAAACAAACCAGACCCATCTATATGGTGTCTCTACAAGAGACTCCTTTTAGACCTAAAGACATCTGGAGATTGAAAGTGAGGGGCAGAGAAACATTTATCATGCAAATGGATGTCAAATGAAAGCCAGAGTAGCAATGCTTATATTGGACAAAATAGATTTTAAGACAAAGACTGCAGTGAGACAAGAAAAGGCAGTATATAATAAATGAACAATCCAACAATAAGATATAAGAATTGTAGATATGCATCCAACATGGGAGCACCCAAATATATAAACAATGAGTAACATAAAGGAACTCTTTGATAATAATACAAAAATAGGGGGTTTAATTTTTTTTAATGTTTGTTTATTTTTGAGAGTGAGAGCACGAGCAGGGGAGGGGCAGAGAGGGAGGGAGATACAGAATCCAAAGCAGGCTCCAGGCTCCAGGCTCCCAGCTGTCAGCACAGAGCCCAAGGTGGGGCTTGAACTCACGAACCGTGAGATTATGACCTGAGCTGAAGTTGAACGCTTAACCGACTGAGCCATCCAGGTACCCCAATAGTAGGGGATTTTAACACTCCACTTACATCAGTGGACAGATCATCTAGGCACAAACTCAACAAGGAAACCATGGCTTTGAATGACACACTGGACCAGGATATTCAGAATATCCTATCCTAAAAGAACAGGATACACATTATTTTCAAGTGCACGTGAAACATTCTCCAAAATAGACCAAATATTAGGTCACAAAACAGGCCTCAACAATTACAAAATGACTGAAGTCATACCATGCACCTCCCCCCCTTTTTTTTGCTTAAAAAACACCTTTATTGAGTTATAACACAAAATTTAGCCAAGTAATGTGCTTGGTTTGATGAGCTTTAGTATTTTCTATAGTTATGCAACCATCACCACACTCTATTGTTGGAACATTCCTATCACCACCCAACGCCGTGGGTTCCCCGTGCCCACCTGCCTTCAGTCTTCGTCCCACCTCCAGGCAACCACTAGTTTGCTTTGCCATGCGCCATTTCTGACCACAATGCTGTGAAACTAGGAGTCAACCACAAGAATACAATTTGGAAAGACTACAAGTACATGGAGCTTAAACAACCTGGTACTAAACAATGAATCGGTCAGCCGGGAAATCAAAGAAGAAATTTAAAATCTACATGGAGACAAATGAACAAGAGGGAGGTATATAGCAATACAGGTCAACCTCAAGAAACAAATATCTCACACAACCTAACTTCACACTCAAAGGAGCTAGAAAAACAACAAAGCCTAAAGCCAGCAGAAGGAGGAAATAATAAAGATTAGAGCAGAAATAAATGGTACGGAAATAATAGAACAAATCAATGAAACCAGGAGCTTATTCTTTGAGAAAATAATAAAACTGATAAACCACTATCAAGACTTACCAAAGGAAAAAAGAAAGGAACTAAATAGATAAAGTCACAAATGTGGGGATATAACAACCAAAACCAGAGAAATACATTTATGAGAGAATATTATGGAAAACTATAGGCCGAAAAGTTGGACAACCTGAAAGAAATGGATAATTCCTAGAAACGTAAAAACTACCAAAACAAGAAGAAATAGAAAACTTGAACAGGCTGATAACCAGCAAAAAAAAAATGGAATCAGTGATCAAAAAACTCCCAACAAACAGAAGTCCAGGGCCAGATGGCTTAGGCGATTTCTCCCAAACATTTAAAAAAGAGTTAATACTTACTCTGCTCAAACCTTTCCAAAAAATAGAAAAGGAATGAAAACTTCCAAAATCATTCTGTGAGGCCATCATTACCTGATACCAAAGCCAGATAATGACTCCACTAATAAAGAGACCAAAGCCAGATAATGACTCCACTAATAAAGAGAACGGCAGGCCAATATGCGTGATGAACATGGATGCAAAAATTCTCAATAAAATAGTAGCAAACTGAATCCAATGATACAGTTAAAAATAATTCACCACAATTGAGTGGGATTTGTTCCTGGGTTGAAAGGGAGGATCAGTATTCACAAATCAGTCCATGTGATACACCATGTTAATAAAGGATAGGAACCATATGATCGTTTCAGTAGATGCAGAAAAAGCATTTGACAAACCTTAATATCCATGCATGATAAAGACCTTCAATGAGGTAGGATTAGAGGAAACATGCCTCAACATAATAAAGGCCTATGTATGAAAAACCGACCGCTAATATCACCCTTAATGGGGAAAAAAAACCAGGAAACTTTTCCTCTGTGGTCAGGAGTAAGACAGGTGTGTCTACTCTCACCGTTGTTACTTAAGATAGTACTGGACATCCTAGCCTTAGCAATCAGACAACAGAAAGAAAGAAGGCACCCAAATCAGCAAGGAAGAAGTCAATCTGTGTCCTTATTTGCAGTCGACATGATAATCTTTGTAGAAAACCGAGAAAAATCCACCCAAAACTGCTAGAACTGATAAATGAATCCAGTAAAGTTGCAAGGTATAAAATCAATGCACAGAAATCTGTTGCATTTCTATACCACAATAATGAAGCAGCAGCAGCAGAAATTAAGGGGCCAACCCCGTTTCTAATTGCACCAAAACCAATAAGATGCCTCTGAGCAAACCTAACCAAAGAGATGAAAGACCTGCTCTCTGGAGAGTATACAACATGGATGGAAGAAATGGAAGATTTAAAGAGATGGGAAGACATTCCATACTCATGGATCACAACAAATGTTGTTAACATGTCCGTACTACTCAAAGCAATCTAACACATTGAATGCAGTCCCTACCAAAATACCCAAAGCATTTCTGACAGAACTAGAACAAAGAATCCTAAAATGTGTATGGAACCACAAAAGTCCCCGAATAAAGCAAAGCAAAGCTGGACTTATCACAATTTCAGATTTCAAGTTATATTACAAAGCTATAGTGATCAAAACAGTATGGTACTGGCCCAGAAATAGAAACTTTAGGGGCACCTGGGTGGCTCAGTCAGTTAAGTGTCTCACTCTTGATTTTGGCTCAGGACATGATCTCACAGTTTGGTTTTGGGGATCGAGCCCCTCATTGTGCTCTGTGCTATCAGGATTCTCTCCCTCTCCCTGCCTCTTCCCCACTCATGCATGCTCTCTCTAAATAAATAAACTTTAAACAAAAAATAAACCTATATAAATGGAGCAGAAAGGAAAACATATGAATCCACAACTAGATGGCCAATTCATCTTTGACAAAGTAGGAAAGAATATCCAGTGGGAAAAAGTTTCTTCAATAAATAGTGTTGGGGACACTGGACAGCAACATGCAAAAGAATGAAGCTAGACCGCTTTATTATGCCATTAACAAAAATAAATTAGAAAGGGGTTAAAAATCTACATTTGAGACCTGAAACCATAAAAATCCTAGAGGAGAACAAGGCGGTAACTTCTTTGACATAGGCCAGAGCACCTTTTTCCTAGATAGGTCTTTTGAGGCAAGGAAAACCAAAGCAAAAAGAAACTATTGGGATTTCATCAAAACAAAATGTTTCTGCACATGGAAGAAAATAGTCAACAAAACTAAAAGTCAACCTGTGGAATAGGAGAAGATATTTGCAAATGACATATCTGATAAAGGGTTAGTATCCAAAATCTGTAAAGAATTTAATCAAACTCAACACCCAAAAGATGAGTAATTCAATTAAAAATGGCCAGAAGATACAAATAGACATTTTTCGAAAGAAGACATAACCAACAGACACATGAAAATATGGTCAACATCACTGATCATCAGGGAAATGCAAATCAACACCACGATAGGCATTCTGACACTGTGAAGTGATAGGCTAAAGTCAACAACAGAAGAAACAATAGGTGTTAGGAAAGATGCAGATAAAAGGGAACTGTGTTGCACTGTTGGTGGGAATGCAAACTGGCGTAGCCACTGTGGAAAACAGTATGGAGATTCCTCAATTGTTAAAAATATAACTACCCTACGATCCAGTAATTGAAGTACTAGGTACTTAACCCAAGGAATACAGAAGGGATATATGTATCGTAGTGTTTAGAGCAGCAGTATCTACAATATCCCATGTGTCCATTACTTAATGAATGATTAACAAAGCGGTGATGTACACACACATACACACACACACACACACAACTTAATATTATTCCGCCGCAAAAAGAATGAAACCTTTCCATTTGCAACAACATTTAAACAGAGCTAGATACTCTGGTTTCTCTTCAGATCGCATAAATCTTTTGCCCCTTAAATAGATAGAGCTAGGGAGTGTTATGCTAAGTGAAATAAGTCCGAGAAAGACATATACCATATGATTTCAATCATGCAGAATTTAAGAAAAGAAACAAGCAAAGGGAAGAGAAAAATGAGAGATGCAAACCGAGAAAAAGACTCTTAACTATGGAACAATCTGATGGTTACCAGAGAGGAGGGGGTAGGGGATGGTTACCAGAGATGGGGATGGTTAAATAGGTGATGGGGATTAAGGAGGGCACTTGCTGTGATGAGCATGGAGTGTTGTATGGAAGTGTTGAATCACTATATTGAATATCTGAAACTGATATTACACTGTATATGAAATGGAATTTAGGTAAAAACCTAAAAAAAAGATCTATGAAAGAGTCCTTAACTTTACTGAACATCAGGGAAATAAAAATTAAATTTATAATGTGATACCATAAATATTCATAAGAATGGATAAAATTAGACTAAACACATAAAAAATAGACTAAATTTCCAAGGAATATGAAGAATGTTAAGCAACTAGAATGATCCTACATTGGTGAGAAATCACTATAAACTCTGAAAATTTGATATCTGCAAAATTTTATAATATCCTATGATCCACTAATTCTACTCACAGAAGGAATGCATACATATGTTAACTAAAATATACATGCTAGAAGGTCCATAACAGCACTGAACTGGAAAGCAACCAAATGTCTAATTATATCCTGGATAAATATTTCATCATGTATCACATATTAGGATACCAAAATTGGCAATGATTAACAACTATGTTTAATATGGTTAGTGTTTTCCACATATGGTGTTAGATGAATAAATCCTTATTCCAAAGAGTTTATACAGTATGGCATTTATGTGAAGTGCAAAATTTGTCAAAACATAACTATGAAGTTAGAAATTATGATTGTGATTTTTTTAGAGGGGTAGTTTTTGGAAGGGAACATGTAGAGTCTTCTTTAGCTTTTAATATTTTTTCATTCTTTTGTATTTCCAGTGTACGGGTACATTCTGTTTGTGAAAATACTGATCTTTCCATGTGATACAGATATCTTTATGTTCACTATATTTGTATAACATTGAAAAGTAAGAGGGTTGATAATGTCAATGTTTCAACTGAGTTGTGCCTATGCTACATAAAAAATCTCAAAATATAATATTTATAAGATGAATATATAAAATATATATCCAAGTGAAATTTGAAGATTGGATAAATAAATATGGAAAGCAGTAGAAAGGTAATAACAAGCCTTAGCAAACGCAGGGAGGCGGAAATCATGCCAAGTATTTATTCCAACCATAAGATAAGAATCTAGAAATCCAAACAGGAGGAAAGCTTGAAAATTCACAAATGTGTGATGTGTGGAAATTAACACACTCCTGAGCAATTCATAGGTCAAAGTAGAAGTGTAAAGTAAATTGAATAGTATCTTGAAACAAGAGGAAATGGAAACATGACATACCAAAACATAATGGATATACCAAGAGTAGTTCAAATGGGAAGTTTGTAGCAATAAACACCAACAAGTAAAAGTAAAGATCACAGTTAACCTAATTTTACACTGAAGTAACTAGAAAAAGAACAGATGAACTCCAATGTTAGAAACATGGAGATCAGAACACAAACAGGGACTAAAAAGACAATAGAAAAGCTCATCGAAACCAAGAGTTGGCTTTTTGAAAGTGCAAAGAAAATGAACAAACCTTTAGGTAGATTAGTATAAAAGAGGACCCCAAAAAACTCATATGAATGAAACAGGAGACATTACATCTGATACCACAGAAATACAAAAGATCACAGGAGACTACTATGAACAATTATATGGAAACAAATTGGATAACCTGGAAAAATGGATAAAATTCTAGAAACATAAAACCTACTGAGACCAAATCAGGAAGAAATAGAAAATTTGAACTGACCACTAACATGTAAGGAGATTTTAATATTAAAATCTCCCAACAAAGAAATGCCCATAACCCAACGGTTTCTGTGATGAATACTAACAAACATTTAAAGAGGAATTTACACCAAACCTCAAACTGTTCTGATAAATTGAAGAGGAGGGAACTTCCAAAACTCATTTTATGAGGTTAGATTTACTCTGGTGCCAAAGCCAGATCAGGATGTTATCTTTTGTTTTAATGTGTACATGAGTGAAAACAGATCATCAAACTTCGTTAGGTACAAGCGTAACTTTGAAAGAAGAAACCGGTAAATCCACTATCATACTTGGAGATCTCCACACCTTGCTCTTAGGAATGGGTAGTTCCAGCTGGCAGAAAATGAGAAAGGACAGAGTTGACCTTGGCTACACCAACAACGAACTGTATATAATTTGACATATTTAGTATTCTTCATCCAATAACAGCAGAAGACACATTGTTCTCAAACGTAAACATCCAGTGAGATACACCACATTGGGGAGCATGAAATTTACCTTAATAAATTTGAAAGAGTAGAAATCAGACCACAGTAGTGTTACACTGGAAATCACTAAGAAAAAGGTAACTGGAAGTTCTCAAAATAACATGAAGATGAAACTACACAGATCTAAATGACACATGGATCAAAGAAAAAAAATCTTGAGGGGCGCCTGGGTCGCGCAGTCGGTTAAGTGTCCAACTTCAGCTCAGGTCATGATCTCACGGTTCGTGAGTTCGAGCCCTGCGTCGGGTTCTATGCTGACAGATCAGAGCCTGGAGCCTGGTTCGGATTCAGTGTCTCCCTCTCTGTCTGTCCCCTCCCATGCTCATGTTCTGTCTCTGTCTCTCAATAATAAATAAAAGTTTTAAAAAATGTAAAAAAAAATCTTGAGAAATTAAAATATATTTCCCCTAAATGAAAATGAAAACACAAATTAACAAAAGTTTTGAGGTGCAAAGGAAGCAATACACAGAAGAGAAATTTCTGGCACTGAAGGCATATATTCTAAAAGAAGATCTAAAGTCATTCATCAAAGTGTTCACCCTAGGAAACAAAAGCATCAACAGCAAATTAAATCCAAGGTAAGCAGAAGAAAATAAGACTCAGAGCATAAATCAGTGAAAGTGAAGACAGGAAATAGTAGAGTCAATGAAGAAAACCTAAAGCATGTTCCTCAAAGAGATCAAGGAAAGCCAAACTCAGAGAAGAGAAAAAGAAATTGGAACCAAGTTAGTAATACTGCGAGAGAAAAGTGGTCACTACTATACGTCCCGTGGAAACTAAAAGCCTGTTGAATACTCAACAACGTTGTGCTCACACATTTGAATAGTATGAGGAAATGGGCCAATTCCTTGAAAAGACACTATTTGCCAAAACTTACACAAGAACATCCATGTGATGTGAATACACCATTATGTATTTAAAAATGTAAAGGCACGATAAATAAACTTCCAAAATAGAAAGCACCAGGACAAATGTGTTCACCGGTGAGTTCTGTACAATATTTAAGGAGGAAATTACACCAGTACAACATCTTCCAGAGAATAGAAGCAGAGGCAGTGCTTCCGAACTCCTTGTATAAGGCCTGCATTATCATAATGCCAGAAGCATACAATGGTATTACAACAAAATAAAACGACAAATGCGTCTCATGACCTCAGAGGCAAAAATGCTCAACAAAATGTTAGCAAATACAATCCAAACAAAGAAAATTATACACCGTTATCAAGTGGGACTTATTCCAGATGTATAAGGATGATTCAGTTTTCTAAAATCAATCCATCACATTAACCAACTAAAAAGTTAAAATCTCATGATCATATTAATAGATACAGAAAAAGCATTTCTCAAAATCCAACACTGATTCATGATAAAATCTCAGTAAACTTGGAAGGAAGGCAAAATCTATCAACTTGAGAAAGACTTCAGAAAGACCTATATAGGTCATATCACATTGAATGGTGAGAAATTTGAAGCTTTCCCGCTAAGATGAGGTTCAAGGCAAGGATACCGCCTCTCACCACTCCTTTCCAATGGTACTGGAAGTCTTTGCTAATATAGTAATGCAAGATAAAGGAATAAAGTGTATAGAGATTCAGAATGGAGACATAAAACTTTTTGTTCATGGTTCATTTTTGCACAAAATGCAAAATAACCAACAAAAATTCTTGAAACTAGTAAGGGATTATAGGAAGGTTAATATATTTCCTAGGTCAGTTATTTTCCTAGCTACCAACAATGAGCAAGTGGAAGTGGAAACTGAAAACACAATCTCATTTACATGAGCACCCCCAAAACTGAAACACTCAGGTATAAATCTAACAATTTATGCAAGATCTACATAAGGAAAATTAGAGAACTGATTAATATTGAGAGTTAAATGGATAGTTTGTGTTATTAGATGGGAATAGTAATTATTGCCAAGATGTCATTTTCTTCCAAAATGACGTATAGATTTGTGATAATCTGAATTATAAACCCAGAAAGTTACTTTTTGTGGATATTGAAAAGCTGATCCTGAAGTTTACAGGGAGAGTGAAAATACCCACAGGAGCCAACATGACATTGCAATTGAAGAACAAAGCTGGAAGTCTGACATTGCCTTTTAGACTTAATATAAAGGTAATCAAGAAAGTGTGGTGTTGGCATTAGAATAGGTAAATAGATCAACGTAACAGAATGAAGAGCCCAGAAGTATACCCCCATAAATATGGTCAGCTGATCTTTGACAAAAGAGCAAAGGCACAACAAAATGGAGGCAAGGTAGCGTCTCCAACAAATGGTGCTGGGACAAGTGGACATCCACTTAGACAAAATCTACACACAGACCTTACACCTGTCACAACAATTAACTCCACATGGTTCATAGAACTAAATGTAAAACGCGAAACTCCTAGAAGATATCACAGGAGGAAACCTAGGTGACTTTGAGTCTGATGATGCCTTTTTAGATACAACACCAAAGACATTTATGGAAGAAAGAAGCTGCAATTCATTAAAACTAAAAATTTTTGCACTTTAAAATACCCAGAGAATAAGACAAGGCATAAACAGGGAGAAAAACATTTGCAAACAACACATGATAAAGTACTTTTATCCAAACTGTACCAAGAGCTCTTAAAACTCGATTTGAAAACATAACAACCCTATAAAAAATGGGACGAAGGCCCCTCACAAAGAAGGTATGTGATTGGCAAATCACATCAAAAGGCGATCCACGTCCTGTATCATCCGAGAAATGCAGATTGAAACAGCGGTGAGCTACTACTGCGTGCCCATTAGAATGGCAAAAATCTGGAACACGGACAACACCAAGTGTGGTCAGGATGTGGAGCAATGAGAACTTTAATTCACTGCTAGCGGAAATGAAAAATGGCACAACTTTAGAAGAGAGTTTGGTGGTTTCATACAAATCTAAACTGGTGGTTAGCGTAGGATCCAGCAATTAACGCTCCTTTGTATTTACACAAAAGATTTGAAAACTCTCTTTGTAGGGGGAAAAAAACTGCACACAGATGTTTATAGCAGTTTTATATCTCACTGCTAAAACTTGGAAGCAACCAAAATGCTCTGTAGTAGGTCATTGGGTAAATACACTGATACTTCCAGACAGTGAGCTTTCAGGCATTGAAAATATGGTAAACAGCCTCTTGTACATATCACTAGGTTTAAGAAACCAATCTACAAAGGCTACATACCACGTGATTTCAACCACATGACCATTTTGGAAATGGCAAAAGTATGGATACAGTAAATTAGTGGTTACTGTGGGAGGGAGGGCATGAATAGACAGAAAACAGGATTTTTAGGGCAAAATACCTTGCATGATATCATTATGAGTTTGTTCCAACCCATACAATGAATGTAGAAGACTGAGAATGAACCATCGTCATCATCATATAAACTATGGGTGATCGTGATGTGTTCATGTTAGGTTTATCAATTGTAACAAGTGTACTATTTGGTGAGAGACATTCATCGTGGGGGGTGCCCTGCATGTGTGCAGGGTGTATATGGGAAATCTCTGTACCTCCCTCAATTTTGTTTTAAACCTAAAAGCCCTCTGAGAAATGTCTTTAAAATGAGAAAAAAAATAGTAAAAAAATATTTTTTAAATACACAATTTATAATTTTACAAACATGATGTTAGATTTAAGAAAAGTGTAAATTCTCTTAGGGCAGTATTATTAAAACTGGGTGAAATTAAATCAGGTGGAAATAAATGGAAATTAAGGTTCACTGTCAACATCAATATTGTAAAGATGTCAATTTTCTGCAAATGTATAGGATCAGTGCATTCACCGTAAACTCCCACTTTTTTTTTTGTAACAACCAAATTACAAAATGTATATTGAAGTTCAGAGATCCACTAACGGCACGCTCTTAAAACAAGGTAGTTAGATTTTGTCTTCTAGACATCAGGCTCATTTAAAACCTTTGATAATTCAGACAGTGTGGCCTGTTCACAGAAAAAAAAAAAAAAACCGATGAAATAGAATAGAGCCCCACAAAATAGCCTTGCACATATGCACGTTTGGATTTTAATTGCAGAATCATGTGAAAAGATGTTCATTTCCATGAGTTGAGCTTGGATGGTTAGATATCCGTTTCAAAAATGAGAAAAGTATAACCCTACCTCACTCAACATGCAAATATCCAGTCCACTTAAGTTGTAGACCTAAGTGCAAAGGCAGGACTATGCATCTTTTAGATGAAAACCGTGATATCCATAGCCATTAAATAGTTTTTGAAATAGGACTTTAGAATAAAGAAAAAGACAATTGAGACGAATGCACACTCCTCTGTTTTTGGATGGAATGTTCTGAATGTCTGTTCGATTTATCTCGTCAAATGTATTAGTCAAAACCACCTTCTCTGTGTTACCTGTGTGGATGATGTATCCATTGCTCTAAGCAGGGTGCAGATGTCCCCTACCATTGCTCTTGCCGTCTCCCAATGCCATAGTGAGAGGAATGGCTGTGTCTGCCCAACTGCAGCGGATGGTCATGCAAAACTGTCCCGCCCTCCTGATTCAGAGGATCCAGCAGACATACAGCACCGAACCCAATAACCTGAAGGCTCGCAACTCCTTCTGCTACAATGGGCTGATTATCACCACAAGACTGTGGGCATGGAGCCGGTGGCCAACGGCGAAGGTGTAGTGGTGGTCACGGAGCCACCATCTGGCCAGCGAAAACTTACCACCTCCTCCGTGTGGACCACCATTAACGAGCAAGCCTGGGCCACCCTCAGCAGCATCAGGCACATGATCCCCAAGGAGGAGTACTGCCCAGATCCGCCATTCAGAAAGCCAGTGCCATCCTGTACAGCCAGAAGCCTATCATGGTGAAGAGGAAGCAGGTGGCCCCGCTAAGAGCTCCTGATCACCTGCCCCCACACCCCCAAATCCAAAGCAATAAAGATGTCAACCACCTCAAAGAAAATACCCCCTATTTTTATTGGGTTACTGTCAATTTCTTCCTTTATGTATGTTAATAGTTTATATATTTAAGTGCTTTCATGTTGGGTGTGTAAGTATTTACAATTGTTACATCCTCCCGTTGGATTACTTCCTTTATCCTCATGTAGCGTCCTTTTTTGTTTCCTATTACAGTCTTTGTCTTAAAGTGTGTTTTATTTGATATAAATGTTGCTACCTCAGCTTTCTTTTCACTTGCATTTGCATGGTAAGCGTTTTTATATGCCTTCACTTTCAATCTGAATGTCTTTAGTCTGAAGTGTCTCTTGTAGGCAGCATATAGATGAGTCTTGTTTTTTATCTGTTCCGTGACCCTATGTCTTCTGATTGGAGAATTTATTTTATCTATGTTCAGAGTCATTATTGATAGGTAGGTATGTACTTACTGCCATTTTGTTACCTGTTTTACAGTTGTTTTTGTAGTTTTTTTTTGTCTTTTTTTTTTTTTGTTTTTTTTGTCCTATGCTCTTCCCTTGTAGTTTAATGGCTTTCTTTAGTGATATGCTTGGATGTTTTTCTTTGTTTTTTTGTGTATCTATCAAAAGTTTTTGATTTGTGGTCACCATTAGGTTCCCTAATAATATTTTATGCATGTGGTGGTCTATACTAAGTTGATGGCCACTTAAGTTTGAACCCATTCTAAAAGCACTAAGTTTTACTCTCCCCTCACATTTTATGTATATGATTCATAAATACATATATGATACATCAAAAGAAACCATCAACAAAACCAAAAAGCAGCCTACTGAATGGGAGAAGAGATTTGCAAATGATACATCTGATAAAGGGTTCATATCCAAAACATATAAAGAATTTGTCCAACACGACACCAAAAAACCCAAATAATGCAACTAGAAACAGGCGGAGGTACTGTATAGACATTTTTTTTTTTTTTACAAAGACCTAACAGGTGGCCCACAGACCCATGAAATGATGTTCAACATCACTAGTCATCACAGAAATACAAATTGAAACCACTGAGATATCACCTGTGAGAATGGCTAAACTTAAAAACCCGAACAACAGGGTGCCTGGGTGGCTCAGTAGGTTAAGTGTTCGACTCTCAGTTTTGGCTCCAGTCATGATTTCACAGTTCTTGAGCTCAGGCCCCACGTCGGGCTCTGCACTGGCAGTGTGGACCCTGCTTGGGATTCTCTCTCTTCTTCTCTCCCTGCCCTTCCCCTGCCCCCTCTCTCAAAATAAGTAAATAATTTAAAAAATAACTTAGTTGAAGATGTGGAGAAAAAGGAACTCTCATGCACTGTTGGTAGGAATGTAAGTTGGGGGAGGCACTTTGGACAACAGTATGGAGGTTCCTCAAAAAATTAAAAATAGAATTACCATATGATCCAGTAATTCCACTACTGTTTATTTACCTAAAGAGAACAAAAACACAAATTCGAAAAGGTTCGTGCACCCTTGCATTATTTACAATAGCCAAGACAGAGAAACAACCCAGTATCCATCAGTAGATGAATGGAAAAGGAAGTGGTGTGTGTGTGTGTGTGTGTGTGTACATGTGTATATACATGTGTGTATGTACACACACAATGGAATATTACTCAGCTATAAAAAATGAAATCTTGCCATTGGGAACAATATGGATAGACCTAGAGGGTATAAATCTGAGTGAAATAAGTCAGACAAAGAAATACCATAAGATTTCACTTGTGTGGAAAACAAAATGAACAAAAAATGAGAGAAAAAATAGACTTCTAGAGGGAAGCTGGTGAAAATGTCCACATTAAAGAACTTCTCTTTAGCAAAACATATAAATGAAAATGAAAAAAGACAATGGAATGAAGTACTTGCTGAACATACATAATCAACAGAGACTCTTAATCAGAATATATTTTATTTATTTTAAATATTTTCAAAATATTTATTTTTGAGAGACAGAATGTGAGCAGGGGAGGGGCCGGGGGGGGGGGAACACAGAATAGGAAGCAGGCTCAAGGCTCCAAGCTGTCAGCGCAGAGCCCGACGTGGGCCTCAAACCCACAAACCGTGAGATCGTGACCTGAGCTGAAGTCGGACACTCAACCGACTGAGCCACCCAGGCGCCCCCAGAATATATTTTTAAAAAAATACAAGTCAGTGGGTTATCTGGGTGGCTCAGTTTAAGTGTCTGACTCTTGGTTTTGGCTCAGATCATGATTTCATGGTTCCATGGGATCGAGCCCTGCGTCAGGCACTGTGCTGACAGTGTGGCAATTAAAGCATTTATATTGAAGTTATCCTGGCTATGGAGCAAAGAGAAATCTCATACACTTATGGTAGGATGAGAAATTGCTACAACTTGGGAAAAGGGAAGGTATACCTGCACTGTGACCATAAATTGCACTCCTTGCTATAGGCCTTGGGTAATTCTAGTAAATATATACATCAGGCTACATCTGCAAAAATGTTCATATCAGTAGTATATTTAATACTTAAGCTGCAGAATACAAAACAACCAGGGCTGGGTATATTTATATAATTGAATACTATACAGCTATGAAAATAAATGGCCTGTACCTATTTCGAATCGTATGGTAAATCTTGCATCCACAATCTTAAGCATTGTGTTGAAAAAAACAGTTATTGTGTATTTTTAATAATTCCATTCATGTCATTAAGAAATAAACTAATACAAGCAATATATATACTTAAATTTATTTGAGGGATATATATGTATGTTGATTGGATCCTGTCAGTACTTTTTTTTTTTTTTTTTGACTCAGGTGGCACTTATATGTATCCTCTTTATAATTGTCTTGTATATATGTATGTACTTTCTGTGCTTATGTTCCCTGGTAAGAAAATTAATATGTATTTATCAATTGGATGTCCTTAAAACTAGAAAATGCCTCGAGATTTTTTCTCTCCTCTTTTATTCCAAGTCGTTCATAAGCGTTTACTCAAAGAAATATAGATCAAGGGGCGCCTGGGTGGCTCAGTCGGTTAAGCGTCTGACCCTTGATTTCGGCCCAGGTCATGATCTCACAGTTTGGGAGTTTGAGGCCCGCGTCAGGCTCTGTGCTGACAGTGTGGAGCCTGCTTGGGATTCTCTGTGTCCCTCCCCCATTCACACTCACTCTCTCTGAAGACAAACTTAAAAGAACTGTAGGTCAAATATTAATATCAAGTAAATGGTTAACATTTTTGATAAGCAGGTACCGTTCTTTGTTTCTTCATCGTGACTGTACGTCCTACGGTTAAATAAGTACAATTTTTTTGAAATGCCAGGTAACCAAAGATACAGTGGTGGATGCTGATAATATAATTTTCCAGTCAACTCCGTTTTTATAATAGTATATGCATTTATCTCAAGGAACCTTGGCTTTTAAGCTGTTTGCTTTTGAAAAAATATCTCAGGAAATCTATCTGTGCTCTTGAATATGATTTGAATGTGAAATCTATGTACCGCAAAGGAAAAATAAGTGTGTATATACACACGTACTTATACTGTCGTATAAGCCTGCAGATACCATTAGATGTTTTTGGCCCATGGAAAAGAAATCTTAATGTTCTTATTGGCACATTACCAGGAATTTAAGCCATCTTACTATTGCAAGACTTATGCCGCTGTGGTGATAACATTGACAATAGAACATGAACTGTATTTTGCCAAAAAAAGTTGCTTTCAACTTAAACATTTTACCCAAAGGTGTTTTGTTTTGTTTTTAATTAGAACGAACGCATCGTCCAGTATACAGGCTTACAAATCAGTTATTTGGCAATGGGCTGGGGTCAGCACCTGCCAAACGTCTTAGGTTCAGAGTGAAGTAAAGGTAAATGCGAATGAAAGCCCATTCAATCTGTTGCTAGACCTTATCTTCCTAGTTTACAAACGCAACGCTTTGCTCTTCAAAAAACGCCAATTGGCATTGCGATGGCAAAATAGACCTTGGAAAAGAAAGAAATGTCCTTTTGGAAATTCTCTCCTGACCATGGGGAGGAGACCAGGGAGAGTGACGGCAGGCTGCATGCAGCGAAGCGAGCAAAAACCAGAAGTAGGCATTGCCTCGACCCTTCCGAACGAGCAGTGCACCGCTGTATCACCCGGGTAAAATCAAGTTTCGGTTCCTGATATTTGTGATCTCGCATTATGTGCCCTCAAAAGAAAGTTGACCTTTCATAGCTCTTCTTAGAAGAAGACTGCCTCTGGGGTTGCTCACTTAGAAAAGTTTGACGACGTTTGAAAGGAACCGAATACTTTAAAGTGTGAACGTTTTATGTATTAGAAGCAATCTTTAATTTCAGAACCGTCACCTGCTTGCTAAAAATAGGGGCTCCTAGCAAGAGAGCATCTCATTGAATGTAATTTCTATTGGTGTATTTTTAGCACACGCTGTGAGAAGTTGACTAATGGGGAACTTTAAACGTGTATTTTAAGGATGGGAAAATTTCAGGAGTCTTAATTCTGAGAAGAATTCCCAAGCATTATGCTGTTAGGTGGGCAAAATGAAAGTATAACTCTCACCTCCAAAAGATACTTTTGAGTCATTTCAATCAACATCTCTTTTGTTGAACCCGGCGGTACTGGCTGCATTATTTCTATATCTGGAACTTGGAATACGTATTAAAGACACGGGGGAGAAAGTGAAGCTGTCGCTTTTCCAGTTTGAGCTCTAGTTACATAGTATACTTTCGATAACATCTTTAAGAAGATATTTTAGGGGCATTTGTGAAATTGCTTAAGGTAATTAATTCAAGTTCAAATTAGAAAATGAACTCATCAGGGACATTTCTCAGGAAAGAATTCCTTTAGAGTACAGCATGTCTGAGAGGAGATATTTTGGGATTGCAGGTGATCGGATACTCTCAGAAACATAAAGTGATGTTTATGCATATATTTATATAAAACTATCCCTTTCTCATTTGCCAAAGAAGTTTCTTCTTTCCTCCTGCCTCCTTCCCACACTCCCCCCGCCCCATGTAGTGTCTGAAATGCTGTTGAGCTCAGCAAACTTCCTCATCAGGTTAATCTACACCTCTTCCTGCAGACGCGGACGAGTGCCTGGGGCAGGCTGGCACCCACCAGGGCGCCCTGAGGTGACCCCGCATTTGTCTCCACCACAGCTGAGTGGTGTGCCTTCCAAAAGGTAGCTGTGTATGTTCATGACCCTGATCATACCGCTTCTACTTAGTATCACAGTTATCTAATTTAAGTAAATATGATGTATGCGGAAGACCCATGAATTTGAAAGGTTTCTATGGAAAAACGAGAGGAATATCTTAAAAAGAGTACAAAGATGACTCATTAAGACACGAGTTGTCAAATTAGATATGGGAGGAGGGAAGTATAAAATATTGAGAGAAATTACAAAAGCGTCTAAGTATTACATGCAGCCTTCTACACAAGTTTCTAGGTTCCCTTTAAAGAAGCAGAAACTGAAAATGGTAATATTTGCATTATGGTTGAGACTTCTGCAGTAAAGGCCCTGACACTCGACAACATGTCCGAAGAAGCCCTTAGCCCCCATCAAATTTGGAAAAATTTGATTTTTTAAATGTCTAACATAGGAGTTTATTTCTTGGTCAATCTATATTTGTTTTGTAAACGATGCTGGTTCAGTCAGCTTTCAGGTAAGCAAGCAGTTACTGTTATTTGCAAGAAGGAACGTGTAATGTGGGAAATGACACTGTGCATCCCTACCTGGTTGGTTCTCGATGGATTTGTAGGGTGACACTTAATTTGCTGGAATGTAGTTTTAGCAGGAAAAGGAGTTCAGAAAGACCACGCGACAGAGGAGATGTGTAGCGAAGCCAGTTTAGAAGAGGGATAAATTACAGCAGATGTCACTCGTTATTGTCTGGTAATCAAACCGCACTCTGGTAAGGTGCCAGTGTGCATAAAATTATGCGAAGAAATATACTGAAATTTCCTCAAGGACTGGAAGAGAAAAAGTAATAGAGAATTCTTTGATTTGCTGCGTGAGGTTTGTCACGTCTTTGTTTCCCTAGACATGATATTTGAAACCTTTTCCTAATATTCAGTAGACGGAGAAATAGCACATGTAACACCACACAGGGAGAAACACTGAATTGTACACGAATGAGCACACCAGTATTTCCTTTGTCAATAGCATGTCATTTGGGGAGATTAGGCTAGACAGAAGAATATAACTGGTGGGGAGTCTGGGGGAGACCCAAGCTCAAAAGTAGATGTTTCTTGAGCAACCCCAAAAGGCTCTGTAATGAAGACGGGTCTAGAGGGGGAATAACCAAGAGAGGCATGATACGTTTTTTCTATTCAGTTAGGGATCCGCTCTTTGGTTCTAAGCGTAGACCACAAACCATTACACTTGTTCCCTCTTGGCAAAGATAGACAAAATGCATAAAGATTCATGGGAAATTTGGATCATTAAACAAGCAAAGAATATGTTTTCCCGAAATCTTCTTTTGAATACTTCTTTTCCTCCAGTAGAAATCTAGTTATAAAGGAAAACTGCTATGTTCTAATAGACTTCTAAAAAGGGAGGGAAAGAAATTTCTACTTGTAATTCCAGGCACTTTTAAAATTTGACGGATTACCAATCATGAAACAGAATGTCACATAGCCATTTTAGGTGGAACCTTTTCTTAGAAATTAAAACTTCTGTGAGTTTCATGAGTATCCAATGTAGATATTCCGTAAATTATAAGATTTGGATTCTGCAACAGGTTTAATCTTTTGAGTTTCTGAATGTCACGGGACCTTGGAAGCAGGCTCGTTCTGAGATAAAAATAATCATAGTCCTAATATTGAAGTTTAACACTGAATTCTTACCTTCCAACAAACTATCTTGCCATGTTTAGCTGAAGCCTATTGCTATGACCACCGTGGTATACTTGCGTAAATTATTTAAACTCTCTTAATTACATAATTCCACAAGGACAGCATGGATTCCTTTTAGAGCAAGAAAGTAGGAAAAGAGACTTCAGCCCTCCCCGCCCCGCCAAAGAAAACGCTACTTGTACATGTCACCTTGAATCCTAATGTCAGTGGTGTACAAATGAAAAAAGTGATCAAGAGACCGCTTGATCGTTGATGAATTTCAAACAGTATTTGATACAAAATGGAGTCTGGAATGTCTCTTTAAATCTGTTATAATTGGATTTGGTTGACTGTTGACGGCACTGATTTCAGAATACCGGTACGATTTTTGTCCCTGTTAGGTATTATCTAATATATACTCATACATATGTAAAAAACAGCTAATTTATTTATATCCTACCTCATCGTTTCACTCCGTTATCTAATTTTATTTTTGTTTAAGTTGTCTCAAGTCTGTGAGTCTCTGTTGGCTCAGAGAAGGGCTGGGAAGCAACAGAGTATTGTGGAAAGATCTCCAGGATTATAGCTAATAAAATTAGCCCTGAATGTCAAAGCTGTATTTATATGATGTGGCAAATCACAGCTCTTTTCTGACAGCGCTTTCCTGACATCTCATTATAAAGATATGTTTATGGTTGAAACGTATTGTTAAATGAGAAAGGGATTTGCTAACACTTGTGGCAGGATACTTTACTGAAGTAGTGATTTTTATCCTGCTACTGTGGACGATGGAGGAAAGAATGGGAGTCACCTCATCTTGCCTATCCCTAGAAGCTTTTGCGTTAAGAATCTAGACTTCTGCTGCTTGTGGAAGACCTTCATTTTCTTTTTGTTTCTTGGCAAAGACCACATTGCGCTAAATACAATGTGGCATCCGGGATTGGGTCCTGGAACAGAAAAAGGACGTTAGTGGAAAAATTGGTGAAATCTGAATAACATCTGGAGCTTGCTTAATATGAAACAAACGTTGGTTTCTTAATTTTGACAAATGTATTAAGATAATATTAAAGGGAACTGGATCAGAGATGGAAATAAACATATCTTCAAAACTTTATGGGAAATCCAGAATTATTCCAAAAAATAATTTTTTGAATTTTTTAAGTTTTATTTTTTTTATGTTCATTTTTGAGAGAGAGAGAGAGTGCAGGCAGGGTCGTTGCAGAGAGAGAGAGCAGGACGGAGGATCTGAAGTGGGCCCTGCACGGTCAGCACCGAGCCCAAGGTAGGGCTCGAACTCATGGAGTGAGAGACAGAGCCTCTTCTGCCTTTGAGTAGAAAGAGATTCACTAGGTTTGTGAAACAGGTTGGTTCCAGTGGTGAAGACATCTACCTCACTACCATACAGCACCCTAAGAGTTAACAGTAACTGATTTATAGATAGATTGAAAGAAATGAATACTAATTAATAAGCCTAGCGTAGACTTGGAATTTGTGGTAAAAGAACCCTGTACCCACTCTTAACACCAAGGGATTAGAGTTCCCAACAGCATTTGACAGTGATGCACCTTAGCAATTTATGTGATGTGTTAAATATCAGAGACCCTTCCCTGAGGTTGGGAAAGTGGGGCCCCAAAAAAGAAGATTGAATTTATTGACTTGCTTGCTTATTTATTGAGAGAATGAGAGCACGAGCAGAGGAGAGGGGCAGAGGGAGAGAGAATCTATGTTTTTTTTTTAAGTTTATTTTGAGAGAGAGAGCGCAAGTGGGTGAGGAACAGAGACAGAGAATCCCAAGTGACCCCCACACTGTCAGTGCAGAGCCCCATGTAGGGTTCGACCTCACAAACCGTGAGATCATGACCTGAGCCCAAATCAAGGATCGGACGCATAACCGAAAGAGCCACCCAGGCACCCGGAGAGAGAGAATCTTCAGCAGGCTCTGTGCCGAGCCTGGTGCCCAATGCAGGGCTCAATCCCACGACCCTGGGATCTTGCCCTGAGCGGCAATCAAGAGCGGGTCGCTCTAGAATTGGTCGCTCCGCCAGCTGAGCCACCCAGGCACTCCAAGTAGATCGAATCTGTCAGCATCCCGGGAAAGAAGATTTTTTTCACATCCCCCGGTGTGGGAGAGTGTAAGCATGCGTACTACGTGACGGGTCAGTTATTATTTCAGCAGGCAGAGAATTTCTGCTTGGGGGAGTCCTCCCTTTGGCATACAGCCACCCCCAGGATGAAAAGTGCTTCTTGTAGAAATCCACAACCCAGACCGATTAAACCCAGATAGTGGCAGTTGCAGACTGGATAGCGAAGGTTCTATTACATAACACAAGACACCCGGTAAGACGTGTCATAAAATTTAGTGAGGTTAAAGTTCTTTTATTGCATACGTTATTTTCCAATCTAATTTGGAATGTAGAAATATAATGAGTCTTTGTGAGATAATTCTTTTGTCAGTTGGTAAAATTTAAATTTTATATGCTCCAGCAATGAAAATGCTTGCAAAAGGCTTCAACCTGATTATGTAACAATCATTTAAAAGAAGAAAATCATTAACTTGCTTTGATGTTCTTAACGCATGTAAATCAATATCTAAGTGCCTCGCATATTCCAAAATATACATAGCCTACAACAGCTGGATGTTAAATGAATCTTTCTAAATAAAATAATAAATTGGCTGCCACCAGGAACATAAACTTTTATTGGATGAAACGTTTTTATTTCATAGTATAAAATTGGCATCTTTGGTGATTCATTGTTCTTGGAACAGCTTGAGATCAGCGCTAAAATGTCGATTATTTTGTTTTAATAGTCTAAGCTTTCTAAACCGCTACAGATGTTTTATTTTAAGTATAATGGGAGGTCGAAAAAGAAGCTAAATGAATTTTTAAAAGAACTGAAGCTTCATTTGCAGCATCCTACAGAATTTGAGAATAATTTGTGAAAAAAGTGATTCATCTTGGTTGCATACATTTGATTAAATATGTTGAATTTCCTCAGTTTCATAGAGCTGTTCTGCTTGGAGAGATCTTAAGAGAAGTGGACTGTTATTAAGTGGGTATTGGACGAAAAAGGAATATATTTGAATCCGTTTCTGAGGGTATTATGTATGTTAGATTAATGGAGAATAAATTATAGTCCAGCTCTGTGGAGGTAGTCACAATGGTTCTGATTTGAAAGAGGCAAGGAGTGTAATTATGAGTCTCGAGTCTAACATTTGGAAATAAAGATTGAGAGTTGAGGAAATTTTCCCGGTATTGCTCCCTGCTTTATATGAGTTTGCAGATGTAGACACTCTTCATTTTTAGTTTCTTGAATGATTCACAGATCTGCATTTTTCATTAACAGGCACTTATGCAGATTTAAATATTACACTCATTTAGTCTTTATAACCATGCTGTGACATAGGTAATTTTCTATTGCAGTGTAACAAATTACCATAAACTTACTGGCTTAAAATAACTCAAATTTAGTGTCATACCGTTTCCCGAGGTCAGGAGTCGGGACCCAGCCTAGCAGTGTTCTCTGCTCAGGGTCTCTAGACCAGGCGCCCCTTTACCCTTTTTCTTGGTGACGATGGGCCAGGAATCGGTGTGGGATCCTAGAGAACAGTCTCAGATTCTTGCCACACGGCCCCCTGTGGAGGGAGATTTGAATTGAGACATGCGCTCACCCGAATTGGAAGAAGCAAACCACCACGACGTAAACTGCCCCTAGAGTGCGCATGAGCAAGTGGGGGCTGGGGGCGGGGGGCAGAGAGAGGGAGAAAGAGAGAAGCCGAGCAGGTTCCGCGCTGTTCGTGCAGAGCCTGAGCCGGGGTTCGTTCTCACGAACTGTGAGATCATTACCTGAGGTGAACTAAGAGTTGCTTGCTTAATTGACTGAGCCACCCAGGCGCCCCGGGGGCACGGTTTCCAATTAGACATCAAAATAATGAAATGAGGCCACATTTAATTTCTGGATATGACAAAAATGTTGGACTGGTTCATAAAGACGAAGTTCTTCAAATCAAGTTTAGCCTCAAATTCTTGTAGACAGTATTGTTATTCTGATGTGATAATTTAGAAAAGAGAACCACCCAGTGTCTAGGAATAACTATAGCCACCTTTCTTGCTGCCTGCCACCTCCCTTAGGCATTTAGACAAAATATGTTCGTTAATTCCACCCTTGTATTCTGGAAGCGAAAGAGTACATTTTTTTTTTTCAATTTTTGTTTTTTAGTTTAGAGAGCACGAGTAGGGGAGAGGGGCACAGGGAGAGAGAGAATGTTAAGTAGGCTCCACGCTCCACGTGGAGCCCAGCACATGGCTTTGATCCCACGGCCCTGGGATCATGACCTGAGCCAAAATCAAGAGTCAGATGCTTAACCAACTGAGCCACCCAGGTGCTCCAACAATACATTTTCTAAAGCACTTTGGCTAGGTGGCCAAAATTCATTTGAGTACAGTGAAACTGTGCGAGAGATTATTCGAGGGTCTCCCATTCTGCTAGGGGGGCAAGTACCCACTTTTGATGTCTGAGTAAATATAAGGTCTAAAGCGGTATATTTTTTAAAAGGGAAGTGATATATGCATTTTTCAATTTCCTTTATCGATAAGCACTTGGTCAACATTTATTATAACTCATATTCTCATATTCACTGTGTATTTATAAATTAATTAATAACAAAATAATAAATAATTACCCTGTACTCTGCCCTTTGTTTTAGTGAAGGTATATGGGACGATAACACCACACAAGAACTATGACTTTTTCAGGTGTAGCTTAGTGTGACAGAGGACTTCACAGATGGATATTGACTGCAACTGAGTCTCCAAAGGTAAAGAGATGTTGCATGGGTGGGCAATACAGGATGAGGGCATTTTGGGCAGAAGGAACATGTTTGATGGGACAACAGCCTGTACGAGAATGGTATGGCAGACAATTTGCGAAGAGTGTGGATTTGTAAGAGGAGCATAGGGGATACATTGGGAATGGCAATGTCGACTAAAACGGTAAGGATGAACCAGAGTATTCATGGCCCTGTAGACCATACTCATGTTATTAGTGCTTGAAGATGATTTGGATTCCTCAGAAACAGATGGTCTCGCGATGTGTAGGCTTTTTCATTTGAATTAGCACATATGTTAAATTCTGCTGCTTCTAGAGGTGTATTTGAGCCAAAGTATTTTAGGTCGTATTTTTTAACCGAATAAGAGTGTAACTGCTATGTCAGAGTCCACACAGTTATCATCATAGACTTCATGACAGCCAAGGGCTTTCTTTTATTTCCAGATGTATCCCAAGTTCCCCAAACAGTGACAGGCACACAGTAATGTCTCAGTAGTTGCTCTTTGAATGAATGCGGGTGTTCGCAAAACATGTTAAAGGGGCAGACTTTGATTATTAAAGTTCCCAAGATTCTCTTCAGTTGTTCGGATGCACCTGAAGCCATTGAGTTGGAGGGCCTGTTTGCAATTGAGGCAACTTGAATAATTGTGCGGATTACTGGGGAGGGGTGGGGCAGGCGGTTCTAGAAGAAAATAAATTCATTTATGAGGAAGACTTGGTTTCTGGGACTGTTCTCCCACTGCCGCTTTCTTAATTTTGTGCACAAGGAGCCCTCTGAAAGCTTTAAGGTGATAATTCCTCCTGAGGTTTAAAATACAAAGTCAGTGATTGTCTAACCAGAGAGGCAGGAGTGAATTATGAGCCTCGTGTCCAACTAAGCATCCTCCTTGCATTTTTTTATGGGGAGGTAAACTGGGAGGGAGGTAGACGGTAGATGTAGAATTCAACTATGAAACTGCAGAGGGGAGGTAGAATCAGAAACAAGTAACTGCGCGTTTTCCGTACATTGGCAGACATGTGTCTATCAAAGGCGTAGGACTAGATTTTCAGTTCATTTGAAAAGCATTTAGTGACTGTAGTATGCTGAGTCTGGCAGGGTTGGGGAAAGAATAAGGAAATTTTAAAAAGAGCCATGATTCTTGCTTTCTCAAGGTTTCCAATCTAGGGAAGAAGAAATGTATACACACATGGTCATAAAGACAAGTATCTGCTAAATGGTACTGTGAAACAGGGAGACGGTGGATGTGAAAGATACTATTTTATGGGGAGAAACAGCTAAATCAATTAACAACGTGGTTCCTAATATCTACATTACAAAGGGCCAACAGAATAGTAGTGAGATGGAATGAGGAATCTTCCCTTTCTTCTTGGTTAATCTACTACCACTGTATAGAATACCACCAGGTAAAGAGTAGGTGCTCAGTAAATAGCTGTTTAATGAGTAAATGAATGAATCACTTTAGATTGCTTTCATGAGTTGATGACTGATCTCTCTAACCAGTGTTAGATGAGAATTCATTTTTATCTATCATTGTTCTCATTTACAGCTCTAATATTTGCCTACAGTAAAATTTACAAATTTTACCTACACTCTTTATGACTTTTGGCAAAGCTATGCTTTTCTATAGCCACCACCACAATCAGCAAGAACTCCCTTTCTTTTTCTTTATTTATTTTGAGAGAGAAAGAGAGAGAGCATGTGAGCTGGGGAGGGGCAGAGAGAGAGGGAGACAGAGAATCCCAAGGAGGCTCCATGCGCCAGCGCAGAGCCTAACGCGGGGCTCGAACTCACGCACCGAGAGAACATGACCTAAGCCGAAATCAAGAGTCAGACGCTTAACCAACTGAGCCACCCAGGCACCCCAGCAAGAACTCCTTTCCATCTTGCAGTTAATCACACCTCTGCACCTCAGCCCTTGGTATCTTCTGTCCTGATTTCTGTACTCTATTTTGCCTTTGCTGAAATTTCATATAAGTGGAATAATACATTAAATATTTTGTTTGCATTCTTTCACTTAGCATAAAACTTTAGAGATGCATCCATGTTGTAAGTTTATCAGAAGCTGATTCCGTGGACGAACCACACTTTATCTAATTACTATTTAAGAGGTACTGTACTGCTTTCAGTTAGTTTCTACTATGAATCGAGGTATTGTGAATCATTTACCTGGAGTAAATAGCTATGATCGAGATTGCTAGATCAGGTAGTAATATCTGTTGAACACTTTAGGAACAACACAGATTTCCAAATTGGCTCTACCGTTTTCCATTTCCACCAGCAATATATGAGAGTTTATCAGTCTTTGTTATTTTTTTTTTTTTAATTTTAACAGTTCTAGTTGGTGTGCAACAGTAAAACATTACACTTTTCAGTTGCATTTATCTGACGGCTAATGATGTTATCATATAACATGCTTGTTTACCTTCTGATTATCTTTTTCTGGTGAAATTTCTGTTGAAATATGTTACCCTTTATCTGAACATAGGTGCCTCTTGCTGTCGAATTGTCTTATATTATTGTGGATGCAAATTCCATTGTGTAGTTTTTTTTATTTAGGTAAAGTGCACCTAATGAAATTCAGTATTTCAACCATTTTAAACTTACAGTTCAGTGGCTTTTCATATATTCACACGATTGTGCAACCATCACACCTATCTAAATCCAGAACATTCTGACGACCCCAACGGTATCCCTGTACACTTTAGGCAGTGACTTCCCATTCTTTCTCTCCCTAGACCCTGTAAACCACCAATCTGCTTTTTATTTCCGTGGATTGGCCTATTCTAGAAATTTCGCTTAAACAGAATCACATGATATGTAGATTTTTGTGTCATTTCTTTCACTTCGCATACTGTCTTTAAAGTTCATTCCTTTTTATGGCTAAATATTCTGTCGTACATAGACTGTATTTTATTTGTTCGTGAGTTGGTGAACATTGGGTTTTTTCTACTTTGTGACTGTTTTAATAGTGCTGCTATGAATATCGATGTGCCTTTGAAACCCGTGTGCAGTTGTCATAGTTGGTTGCCAGATACTTGGTCGAACACATCTGGATGTTGCGGTGGAGGTACTTTTTTTTGTTGAGAGTAATGTTTTAGGGGGAAGCTCTTTACGTCTATTTATATTTTTTAATATTTCTGTTGTGTAGTTGACAAACTTAGTTTCAAGGGTGCAACATAGTAACTCAACGTTTATATACGTTAAGTGATGATCACCATGATAAATCTCATTACCATCTGTCACATACAAAATCGTTACATATTGTTAAATATTTTCCCTATGCCGTACATTGTATCCCCGGGTTTGATTTAT
The DNA here is from genome assembly GCF_007474595.2 of Lynx canadensis. Classification (NCBI taxonomy): domain Eukaryota; kingdom Metazoa; phylum Chordata; class Mammalia; order Carnivora; family Felidae; genus Lynx; species Lynx canadensis. The sequence continues at coordinate 115,667,985 of NC_044321.2, read as the reverse complement.
TTTATGCACGGAAGTTTGTACCTTATTTTTTAAGATTGTTTATTTATTTTGAGAGAGTGCGCAAGCAGGGGAGGGGCAGAGAGAGAGGGAGACAGAGAATCCCAAGCAGGCTCCACGCTGTCAGCACAGAGGCCCATGTGGGGCTCGATCTGTGAGACCATGACCTGAGGCGAAATCAAGAGTTGGACGCTAAACCAACTGAGCCACTCAGGCGCCCCAATTTGTACCTTTTAATCTACTTGGCCCTATTTTGTCCATTCCCCTGACTTCCTTCCCTTTTGGCAACCACCAGATATTTCTCTGTATCTATGAGACTGTTTCTGTCTTGTTTTGACTGTTCTTTTATTTTTTGTGTGTGAGTTTCCATATATAAAGTGAATTTATATGGTATTGTCTTTTTTCTGTCTGACTTATTTCACTTAGCATAATAACTTCTAGGTCCATCCATGTTGTTGCAAATGGCAAGTTTCATACTTTTTTGATTCTGAGTAACATTCCGTTGTGTATGTATGTATGTATGCATGTATACATACCCACATGCATGCGTGCACACACACACACACACACACACACACACACTACATCTTCTTTAGCCATTCATCTATTGGTTGACACGTCGGCTGCTTCCATATCTTGGCTGTTGTAAATGATGCTGCTATGAAAATAGGGGTACATGTATTTTTTATGAATTAGTGTTTTTGTTTTCTTCAGATAAATACCCAGAGGTAGAATCGCTGGATCATAGAGTAGTCATGTTTTTAATTTTTTTGAACAAACTTCATACTGTTTTCCATAGTGGGTGCACCATTTTGCATTCCCATCAGCACTGCGTTAGGATTCCCTTTTCTCCGCTTGGCAATACTTGTCATCTTTTGTCTTTTTGATAACAACCATTCTCACTGCTGTGAGGCGACATCATATTGTGGTTTTGATATGCATTTTCCCTGATGATTAGTGATGTTTAGGATCTTCTCATGTGTCTGTTGGCCACCTGACTGTCTTTGGAGAAATGCCTATTCCTGTTTTGGGCCCATTTTTAAGCCAAATTGTTTGTTTTTTGATATTGAGTTGTGTGAGTTCTTTATATATTTTGGATATTAATCTCATATCGTTTTCAAATATCTTCTGATGAGATTAACATTTAAATCACCCCATAGCCCTGTCAGGTTGACAGATAAGAGTAACCATCACAAATATGTTTAAGGAAATTCTGGTGGATGTCAGAAAGAAAAGAGGAGAACCATAGAGAAAGCTTTTGTGTTCTTAGAGGCTACGTATAAATTGTCATGAACAGAATGTTGGTGGAAATATGAACATTAACAGTGCTTACGTTGAGGTCTCAAATGGAAATGAGGAACATGCGACTGGAAACTGGAAAACACTCGATCCCTTGTGTAAAGCGATAAGAGAATGTGGCTGAATTATGTTTTGTTGTTTACTGGGCAGTAGAAAGTTGATCACTTGTAGGATCACCCACAAGTAGGTCAAGTGATCATCTTGGATATTTAGCTGAATAGATTTCCACAAAGAGTATGAAAGAAGGGGTAACTACAAATTCTTTTTATCGCCACTCACATCCCTGTCTTTAAAAGGAATTGATGTCTGCAATTCCTGAGTGTTTCTTGGGTGCTACATCACAAACTGGTTTACTTGTTGGCTTTTTCTTCTGCAGATACTTAAATTTCTCTGGACTGCTAAGTCAATTTCCAATTGTCCATCTGCTTTCCATTTTCCAAAATTGCTTTGCATTTCTTGTGTCCTCTGGCTTTACAGATTTATGACTTTAAATATTCTACTGTCATTTTAGTGGAGTTAGGTTGAGAACAGAGGTTAATGTGTGGGTTAAATCTACCATGTTGAATGAAATAAATGCCTCCAAATGACTGTCAGGGATCTTGGAAACTCCTTCTTCCGATATGATAAAAGCTCCACCCTTTCTGAATTAGCCTTCATGTTGAACATTTGGCCTATACCTTTAAATCGAATTAACCATTAATTTGGTCATTGCAGTATTCCAGTACATGAGTGAACTTGATCATTTGTGTGCTTTCAGATAAAGTCAGTCTGCTCTACTCTGCCATGAATAGGTTTCTCATCTTTACAATAACCATGTGAATTAAGAGTTAGTTTCCCTTTTTGAGGCAATTGTGATTGAGGGAATATTTGCAAGTTGTGTAAGAACACATAGCTAGTAAATGCAAAGCTAGAAGAAAAGCACAATTTTTTTTTCTAAAACATGCTTGTAGCAACTTTCCTTATTCGTTATAGTAACTGCTCCCTACGTCGTATTTGCCTTGTATATCTCTGTGACCTCTGGGATTGAAAACAAGAACTTCACGGTCGAAGAAAGATTCCTGAATGGTTTCTTTCCTCTGCCTCCCATAGTACTTCGCTACCTGGAAGGTCTGCAAAGAAGCCATGTGCGTGAATGAAGTAGGAGGTGAGTGAGATTATATAACTTGGTTCACCGATGACATAATTTCTCATTGTGCCCACTGTTTGAGAGAGGAGGAACAAAGAGAAGACAGGTGGGAGTGTAGGAACTGCAAGGTGGGGATATTAATGCTGCAGTATAATCTTCCGTGGGTGTTTAGCCTGGGGACTAGAAGAATAAGGGGAGACATGCTAGTTGTCTTGAAATATTTGGGCATAACTAGCATTAAGAGGTGAAAGTTACAGCAAAGAAAATTTTCACTGAGTGTAAAGAACTTTCTAATAGTGCACAGCAGTGGGGACAGTCTCCTGCGTGAAGTCACAGGAAATGTTCTTTGCTATGCTGAGTAGCTGGGAATCAAGGGTCATGTTGAGAATCGTCTGCAGGGATGGAAGGATGAAGCAAAATTTAATCTAACCTCTTCTGAATAGTATGCCCATCTCTTTCTGTCTTTTTGCCCTCTCTGTTCTTTTATCTATTTATCTATCTACCATCTAACTTTCAGAGAGACAAGATTGGGAGAAGGGAAGGTTAAGTGTGAAAAAGGTTGAATGTATGTGGGTGTGTTTGAATGTGTTTAAGGATAATTCTGTGATGACATACTAGGCTTCCAAAGCGTGTTTTTATAGGATGAATTACTTTTCAAGCCAATAAATGTGGGTTAAAATTCTGTGTTTCTCAGTTTTAGCTTTGTGATCTTGGTAAAGCTATTAAACCTTCATAAGCCTCTATTTCCTTGCTATGAAATTTGAATTACATGTCATAATTTATACGGTTATTGTGAAATTAAATGAAAGAGGGCTCACAAAGCTCATTGCAAACCGTCTAGTGGGGAGTCAGTATTAGCAGACACTTTTTCAGACATTACCTTACCGTGGTTTTGATTGTTTGTATAAATCGATCACATCGAGCTGATAGAATCTTAGCGGAAGAATTTAAATTTTTAAGTATCTGATGTCAATAGAATGCAACTGCTTTTCTGACTTGCGAGAGTTTAACCAATGTGAATTTTTCCTCGTAAAGACAATTTTTGCATACCCCATCCCTGTTTCCATGACAAGCAAATGTGAAGTGTGTCACTTTCACTTGGCAGAAATTAACGCAAGGCCAGCCTGTAGAAATAGTTCCCTGTGAAATAGCACATCATTTATTTACTTTGAAATTTTGACTTGTAAAATAGTTGCATTATAGGGTTGCCTGGGTGGCTCAGTCGGTTGGCGTCCAACTTCGGCCCAGGTCATGATCTCACGGTTCATGGGTTCAAACCCTGAGTTGGGCTCTGTGCTGACAGCTCAGAGCCTGGAGCCTGCTTTGAATTCTGTGTCTCTGTCTCTCTCTGCCCCTTCCCTACTCACACTCTATCTCTCTGTGTCTCTCAAAAATAAATAAACATTGAAAAAAATTAAAAAAAATAGTTGCATTATATGTTCATTAGTTTACTGTTGTTTTGAAGTTGTTTTATTAAGGACAAACAATTGTGGAGCTATAATTCCCAGAGAATATTTTAAATCTTAGTTATCTGTAACAGAGTCTATAGTTTTCTTTATCACAGCCTTGCTGCTTTGTAGATGCTGTTCTCAATATCTGTGTAGGAAAGTTTGTAGACACTTAAATTCAGAATTAAAGCTAGAACTATATAATACGATCAAATTTTATATGTCTGTGCTCTAATGATATGCTTAAGAAGTTCCTTTAGTGCAGGGGCGCCTGGGTGGCTCAGTTGGTTAAGCGTCTGACTCAACACAGGTCATGATCTCACGGTTCGTGGGTTTGAGCCCCGCCTTGGGCTCTGTGCTGACAGCTCAGAGCCTGGAGCCTGCTTCCGATTCTGTGTCTCCCTCCCTCTCTGCACCTCCCTTGCTCACGCTCTGTCTCTGTCTCTGTCTCTCTCTCTCTCAAAAATAAACATTAAAAAAAAGTTCATTTAGTGCAGACAATTAACAATTATATATTCAAATATACTAGTGAAACTTCATGTGTGTGTAGGTTTCAGAGTTGATCAGGACAAATACATAAGGTATGTACATATTACATTCTTCATGCCTGATTCAGTAATTAAATGAGTGTATTTGTATCTGAGTATGTGCTTATCCTCAACTTTGTGTGCTTGTCTACATGATGAAGATTTTGAGGGTACGTTTGCTTTCAGTGCCTATATCTGGCTAACCAGTGAGGGGTGTTTGCTTAACTTTTGCTGCTACATTAATTATTTCTGATAGAATTACATAGTTGATCATATGAATCATGAATTAGAGTCTCGATGAATATGACTAAAATTACCAACTAGCACATATTTTCAGTTTAATTATTTTCTTTATAGTTCCCATCAATATTTCTTTGTTCTTATTAAATTTTAAAAATTCTTTTGATTAAAATATAATGGCATCATAAAATTGTTGAAGAAAATAATGAAGAAAGTGAAAATAATTCAATATATTAAAATTCAAACAAATCCAGCGATAAATTTTAATAAGATTTATCCTGTGTGTGTGTGTGTGTGTGTGTGCGCGCGCACGCAGCAGATGGAAAAAAACAGCCATGGAAAGTGACATGCATATGAAATTGAGATGTCAGTAGGATAAAAACATTAGAATCATAAATATCAGAAAAACACTAGTCTCTAGTAATTTTCTGTAATCTTGAGGCGATCTTTTCATTTCTACTGAACATGTGAAAGGGGTTGATAATGAATTTCTTTTTCACCAAGATGACAGTCACCCAGCTGATATATGGTGGTAGATAAAAACACGTACAGTTATAAAGTTTACAGCCTGAAGCTTCACATAATATGTTAACACAAGCTTACTGTGTCCTTCAATAATCATTGAAAATATGACTTTTTTATGACCACACAATAAATTAGAATAGATAGTAATGTTTTTGTTGATTCATATACTGAACATTTAGATTGCTTTCCATATTTGGTTATATTAACAGTGGTACAGTGAGGATATATGTACTCAAAAGTTTTCATGCATCTTCTAGCTTCTGTTAATTGTATTTTTATGTACT